>NC_031993.1:11154856-11163509 GCF_001879085.1 Nicotiana attenuata
TTGTACTTGTATATATATCTGCACAGGTTAATCTGGAGTCTGGTCCTAGCCTCGTCACTACCTCGCCGGGGTTAGGCCAGACACTTACCGGCACATGGGGTAAACAATTAAAGCTGGGGGAGGGAACATGTTTCGGGGGTAACAGATAAAAACAAAATATCATAATAGGGGGAAAACTACAATTTAACTTCTAACGCGGGATAAAGAAATAAAGACAACTTTCATTTTCAGTTTCATCTTGTTGCAGGCGTGCAACCCAATCCCATTTCTCATATCTCCTGGTAGGCGTACCACCCGCTCCTATTTCACTCTTATCTTGTGGTAGGCGTACCACCCGCTCCCATTTCATCAATCTTGTGGTAGGCGTACCACCCGCTCCCATTTCACTTTTATCTTGTGGTAGGCGTACCACCCGCTCCCATTTCATCAATCTTGTGGTAGGCGTATCACCCGCTCCCATTTGATCATATCTTGTGGTAGGCATACCACCCGCTCCCTTTTACAGTTCATCAATTACAAGAAATCCCGGCAAGGGAACATAAGCAAGATAATAATTTCCCGGCAAGGCAAAAAAATATCTAAACAGTCATCCTGGCAAGGGAGAAGCAGCTATAACCAATCTTACCTTAGCTTGTACTCAGCTCAATTAATGGCAATGCCCAATCATAATTAAGAGCTACGAGAATAGGACAAATTTCTGCTCAATATAGAAGATCAATAATTAAAGCATCCGAAATGTCACTTAAGATCACAACAACTTTCAATTTATGACTCACGGTCATGCTCGACACCAACGTATAGATACTCGTCACCATGCCTATACGTCGTACTCAACAAGAAGCAAGTAGAAAATATGACTCAACTCCTAATCCCTCAAGCTAAGGTTAGACCGAACACTTACCTCAAACTTCCACGGCCAACTCAATCCTCAATTATCGCTTTTCCTCTCGAATCCGGCTCCAACCCAATCGAATCTATACATAATTGACTCAATATCATCAATAAGAGCTATGAATCCAATTCCTATGTCCAATAGTAACTTTCCAATCATTTTTCCCAAAATACCAAAAATCGACCCAGTCCCGCTTGGTCAAAACACGAGGTTCGGACGAAAATCAAATCACCCATTCACCCACGAGCCCGAATATATAATTTGTTTTCAAATTCGACCCCAAAACGAGGTCTAAATCAAGAAAAATCGAAAAGCCCTAACTCTACCCAAATCCCTAATTTTCTACCCTTAATAACATGTTTTAGGCCTAGAAATTCATTAGATGTTGATGAAAATGGAAGAAAATGAGTCTAAGATTACATACCTATGAATTTGTTGTGATATCCTCTTTCAAAAATCGACCAATTTGGAGCTAAGATGAAGAAGTTACGAAAGTTTGAAAAATTCTCGGTTAAACTACTATTTTTAAAACGCTGGGCAGAACTTCATCGCGTTCGCGATGGGTCTCCCGTGTTCGCGAAGAGTAGCCTTACACAGGCTTATGCGATCACGATACCTCTTACGTGTTCGCGAAGGGTTGGCCCCCCGACCTTCGCGTTCGCGGGCCTAGGAACGCGTTCGCGTAGAGGAAACATGCTAGTTTCCATACCAGCCCCCATTTACCCTATGCGTTCGCGAGACGTGGGTCGCGTTCGCGTAGAGCGACCCAATAGTGCTCCACGTTTGCGATCCTTATGTCGCGTTCGCGTAGAAAAAAAATCCCCTGTCCCCATTTTACCTTACACGACCGCGAGAGTGACTACGCGATCTCGAAGAGCAACAAGCTCGGGCACTTGTTGCAGATTTTCTGCAACTTTTCTAAGTAAAAAACCATCCGAAACACCTCCGAAGCACTTCCCGAGCCCTCGGGGCTCCTAACCAAACACATGTACTAACTCAACAACATCATACAAACTTATCGGTGCGATCAAATCGCCTAAATAACCTTAAAACAATGAATCAAACCTCCAAAATCAAGAATTTTTCCAAAACTTCATCAAGTTTCAAATTTAGAACTTTAAGTCCGAAACACGTCAAACGACGTCCGTTTTTAACCAAATTTTACAGGAAGGACTTAAAACATATATAAGATCTGTACCGGGCGCCAGAACCAAAATACGGGTCCGATACCAACACGTTCTAATCAAACTTCATTTCAGTTTTCCTGAACAATTTTAGAAAAATAATTTCCTTTAAAAATTCATTTCTCGGACTCGGGACCTCGGAATTCAATTTCGGGTATACGCCCGAGTCCCATATTTTCCTACGGACCTCCGGGACCGTCAAATCACGGGTCCGGGTCGGTTTGCCCAAAATGTTGACCTAAGTCAAATTTATTCATTTTAACATCAAAACTTAGCATTTTTCACTAAATTTCATATTTAAGCTTTCCGGCTACGCGCTCGGACTGTGCACACAAATTGAGGCGACTCTAAATGAGGTTTGCAAGGCCTTGGAAGCACAAAATGGATAAGAAAACAGGTGATGACCCTTTGGGTCGTCACAAGACCCTTTCTCCTCTCTTTGGTCCTCCTCTCTCCCTCTAATTGTTAGAGAAAAATGTTGAAGAATGGCTTAAGGGGGTGTTTTAACGGAATGGGGGTCGGGTTTTAAATTAGGAAAATGGTTATGCAGCCCGCAGAGTGACAACAGAAAGGGCCTTCAGGAAGTTGAGTTTTCTGACTGTGTATGCGACCGGTATGCAGTCCACATACCTGTTCTCTGATCGCATAATGCACCGCAGAACTGCCCCTCGCAAAAGTTCAGGGCAAATATGCGATCAATATACGGCCCGCATACCGATTATGCGATCGCATAATTGGGCCGCATAACTGGCCTCAAGATTGGCCAACTTTCTGTTGCACTCTGCGACCATTATGCGGTCCGCAGAGTGATTATACGGCCGCATAATGGGCCGAAGAAACGCATTCGTTTGAGAAACATTTTCCTCTAAGCTGAAGGGTACGATTCAATCCAAAAGGTCCGAACTGCAGGAATCCAACTCGGCACCATGAAATCCCGAGTTTTGGTTGAGAATTTTATGGGTCTTTACACGAATAAGATTGATATAACTTTTTCATCAAAAATGTATTCATCGATAAAGCAATTATGCACGAAAGAATGTAGTAGATACAACTTTTCATCAAAATTGTATTCATTAATATACAGTTGATATAATTTTTTCATCAAAATTGTATTCACTGATACAATCATTATACGCGAACGAATACAATTGATACCGTTTTTTCATCAAAATCGTATTGATTGATACTAGGGGTGGCAAAATGGTTGAAAGAAAGCAGTTAACCACCCATATTATCCACTAAAAAATGGGTTGAATAATGAACTTTTTAAAGACGGGTCAAATATGGATAAGAACCATATTATCCATTTAGATAAGCAATGGGTTTAACTTTTACATTTGTGGTAGAAACATATTCAACTCTCTCTAGAATGAAACCCTCTCAGTGAAAGCTGAAAATGACGAGGAAGTCGAAAGCTAGAGGAGGAAGCCAACAGAATCAGGAGATTGTTCAACAACCATCCAATGCAAGAATTGGAGTTCCGAATTCAGCTGATGCGAAGAAAACTCGGAGCATCAATGTCCTATAAGGAATTACTCCATTAGAGTTAAATAAGGCAACAATGGAATAAGAAACACCAGTGAAGCTCATGCATGGAGGTGTGAGGGAGCACAATTCTTCAGGAAAGCAGTCATGGGCAGATATTGCGGAGAATGAAATAGCACACGAAGGTATGTCGGGGGTTGAACCTCAAATTGAACCTAAAATGAGGTTATGGAGCAGAATTGTAGCTAATAGTCCTGATGTATAGGAATTAGAGTTGAAACCTAATGAATCTACAAAACAAAATGTTAAAATAACTATGGAGGATATCAAAGAGGAAATAGAATACTGGAGTAATGCAGTGATTTGTTATGTACTTGGATCGAATCCACCTCCAGTAGTTATAAATGGCTACTTCCACAGAATCTGGGGGAAATTGGGAATAGACAAGGTTGCTCAGGTGAACAAAGGTGTATTTCTGGTTAGATTTACGCAAGCTGAGAGTAGAATGAAGGTGTTGGAAGATGAAGTCCAGATGTTTGATAAAAAGCCTGTTATCATAAAGCCTTGGACACCAGATGTAGACACTAGAAAGGAGTTGTTCAGTACTGTGCCTATATGGATTAGGCTCCCAGGGCTGGACATCAAGTACTGGGGAAAGAATTCATTGACAAAAATTGCGGAATTAGTGGGTAAACCTCTAAAAGCAGATAGAGCCACAACATGGAAGGAGAGGATGACATTTGCAAGAGTGTTAGTAGAAGTTACACTTGATCAGCCTTATCCACAAAGCATAATGTTTGAGAATGAAATAGGGAAAATAATTGAACAAAGGGTGCACTATGAGTGGAAGCCAACACTATGCAAAGAGTGTAACAATTATGGGCATGAGATGGTGGAGTGTAGGAGACATATTCAGGCAGAAAAACAGATGGCAGCTAAAAAAGAAGGGGATACGCAGAATAAGGCAGAAAAGGAAAAGGAGCAGAATAAAGATGGAAAGCAGGAAGGGAATCAAAGTCAGATTGGAAGGGAACAAAATGCTAGTGAAAACAACAATGTAAAGGAGGGGGTTAAGGCAATATACATACAGAAGGGGAGTAGAGCACAAAGAGGAAAGGATATAACCAGAAACAACATCAACTTAGAGAATTCATTTGGTGCATTGGGAGAGCCAAGTAACCTGGGAGTAGCGGAATAGGGGAATAAGGGGCCTGGAAAGAAGTTGGATAATGGAAGTGGGGAAGGAGAGCAAATATTGGGGAAGGGGGGAAGCCCTCCCCAAAAGAATGGAAAGTATAGGTTTCTGGAATACCAGAGGACTAAATAGACTAGCAAAGCAGAAGGAAGTTAACTTGTTTCTGCACCAATGTAAAGTTGGTCTATTTGGACTCCTGGAAACAAAGATTAAGAGGAATAATGCTCAAAAGGCAGCTCTTAATCTTTGTAATGGATGGTCCTTAACAAACAACTTAGGGGCTCATCCAGGTGGAAGAATTTGGATAGTATGGAAGCCTGCAATCATGCAGGTACAAATTGAGTTTGTTTCTGCCCAAATTATTCACTATGCAGTAATGTACAGAGGGAATAGAGCAAGATTTTATGTCACATTTGTATATGGTTTCAATGATCTAGCTATTAGAAGGCCTTTATGGCAAGAGGTAAGGGATATAAAAAGGAGTATAAATCGCCCTTGGGCTTTGATGGGGGACTTTAATTGTGTTCTGAATAAGGAGGATAGAATAGGGAGACCAGTTACTATAGCTGAGATAAGGGAATTTAGAGAATGTATAGCAGAGTGTGCTCTTCAGGAGTTGAGGTCCTCTGGGGCTTTCTTTACATGGAATAACAAACAAGAAGGGGAGGAAAAGGTATATAGCAGAATAGCTAGGGTGGTGGTGAATTCAGACTGGATAACTGCATTGCCAGTCTCAAAGTGCACTACATGAATGAGGGACTATATGATCATTGCCCTGCTATAGTAAATTGGGATAATGGCAAAGGGAAGCAGAGAAGGCAATTCAAATACTTCAATATGTGGAAAATGGCTGATGACTTCAAGGAAAGGGTAAAAAATAGCTGGGATGCAGATATAGCAGGCACCAAATTGTTTAGTGTGATTGGCAAAATGAACAGACTGAAGGCAGTCTTGACAAAACTGAACAAGGAAAGATTCTCAGATGTTGAAAGGAAGGCTGAACATGCTATGGAAGAATTGAAGAGATGTCAAACAGAATTGCAAGGTGAAGAAAGGAATAAAGAGTTAATTGATAAAGAAATCTACCTAGCACAAGAATACAGAACTTGGGGAGAAGCTAGGGACATGTTTTTGAGGCAGAAAAGTAGAATGTTATGGCTAACTCAAGGAGATCACAATACAAAATACTTCCACAGTGCAATAAAGGAGAGAAGGAGCAGAAATAGAATCTTCTCAATTATTGATTCTCAAGGGATAACTAGAAGAGATCCAGACAAGATTGCTCAGGCCTTTATAGAATTTTACAAGAAATTACTTGGAGAAAAAGATGAGAACAGGAAACATGTGTGTAGTGAACTAGTAAGGAAGGGATCAACACTATCACAGGCTCAAAGGGAATGGCTGATATAGAGCTATAAAGAGGAAGATGTCGAGGCAGCTGTATGGTCAATAGCAGGAGACAAATCCCCAAGACCAGATGGTTACACTAGCCAATTCTTCAAGGACTGCTGGGATACTATAAGCAAGGATGTTGTTACTGGAGTGCTGGAGTTCGTCCAAAAAGGTACAATGCCTAAAAGCCTAAACTCAACTATGTACTTTAGTCCCTAAGAAGAGCCATGCAGAAGAGGTGGGAGATTATAGGCCAATAGCCTGCTGTAATACCTTGTTCAAGATAATATCAAAGATGCTATGTATGAGGTTGAGATCTGTATTACCAGAAATCATCTCACCAAATCAGAGTGCATTTGTGGCAGGGGGAAGTATAGTTCAGAATGTCCTAATCTGTCAAGATTTGATCAGGCTATATAATAGGAAAACATCTACTAGAAGTTGCCTAATAAAGATAGATTTAAGGAAGGCTTATGATACTGTGGAATGGGATTTTGTACAGGAAATGTTACATGATTTGACTTCCCTAGTAAGTTCATACAATGGATAATGCAATGTATCACAACTACAAAGTACTCTATTGCAATCAATGGAGGGATTTATGGTAACATTGAAGGGAAAAGAGGGCTAAGGCAAGGTGACCCCATCTCACCTCTAATATTTGTTATATGCATGGAGTACTTCTCAAGGATTATGCAGCATGTAGCTACACTACAGGGGTTTGAGTTCCATACAAAATGTAGAGGGCTGAAGCTGAAGATGACTGGGTACAAAAAAGGAGTCCTGCCTTTCAAGTACTTGGGGGTGCCAATCTCAGCAAAAAAGATATCGGCTGTAGATTGTGAAATGCTGGTGGAGAAAATGTGTGCTAGAATAAAAAGTTGGGGTTCCAGGAATCTATCCTATGCAGGAAGGGTTCTGCTTATCAACTCAGTACTAATGCATATCCATGCCTATTGGTCTTCTATTTTCATTCTCCCTAAGAAAGTACTAGAGAGCATTACAGCTATTTGTAGGAATTTCCTATGGGATGGCAAAGTGAACACCAACAGAGTACCTCTAATAGCTTGGGATCTTATCTGCAGGCCTATGATAGAAGGGGGACTAGGGATAATTGAGTGTGAGGCTTGGAACCAAGCAGCTATTGCAAAATATGTTTGGAATATTGCAAAAAAAGCAGACAATCTGTGGGTACAATGGGTGAACTATATATATTTGAAAGGGAAAGACTAGTGGGAGTACCAACCCCCAAAAGACTGCTGCTGGTACTGGAGGAAAATCTGCTCAATTAGGGAGCAATTTGCAGCAGGTTACACTCAACAGGGGTGGCTAAAAGCTGATGGAAAGTACACAATAAAGAGTGGATATCAGTGGAAACAAGGAAGAAGAGATAGCTGGTGCCATGGTAGATGGGTGTGGGACAGGAATAATATTCCAAAACATAGCTTTATAGGCTGGTTAGCTATGCATAGAAGGCTCCAAACGAGGGAGAGGCTGGCAAAGTTAGGAATATGTCAAGAATATCAGTGTGTCATATGTGGAGAAGGAACTGAAACAATAGACCATTTGTTCTTTGACTGTAAACACTCCAGAAGCTGTCTAAAGGAGTTGCTAGATTGGCTGAATATAAGAATACAGCAGCACAGGTTAAATGGCATATGGAGAAGAATGATAAGAAATATAAGGGGCAAAGCATGCAGATCAACTATCTGCACAATGTTGGTAGCTACAATCTACCATATATGGAGAGTCAGGAATGAAGCATTGTGGAATCAAAAAGTTCTTAGACCTCACAAGTTAGTAAGTATGGTCAAGGAAGAATGCAAAATGAAGATACAGATAATCATGGAACGAAAGACAACATCAAGAAGACAAAAACTGTGGATAAAGAAGATAATGTAAATAGTGAACTGAATAGATAGAAACAATAAGCATGCATACCAGGAATTAGTTAAAGGAAGGAAGAAAGGGGAGGGAATTCTTGTAATTGATACCTTGTAAGTTTTTGCGTTGGTGATTAATAAAGACTTCTCATTTCACTAAAAAAAAAATTTTTACATTTGTAAAGCCTGAAATTGGAGGTTCCTCAAGTTAGGGAGACTAAAAATTCTCACAAAAGTGATCATATGCAAGAAGTCATGGATATATGGTTACCTATATTATCTATCGGTTAACCCGTTTTTTGTCCGTATTAGATATGGGTCGGGTCGGATAATTTATCCGTTTTTTCATTACACGTTTTCGATCCGAACTATATCCGATCCGGCCCGCCCGTTTGACATTCCTAATTAATACAATCACTATACGCAAAAGAATACAGTTGATACAAGCCGGTGACGATGAAACTTTTGCTACGAATAGTGAATATTGAAACAATAAATGAGCTCGGTAAATAGCTAATAAACTATGGTGCTTTCTTAAAGTTTGTCTCGATTCAAGTTTCATCCATTTCTTTCTTAGTTTTATTCTTTTTGTGGACGTGTAGCTTATTCCTTTCCTCCCCCT
>NC_031993.1:11163529-11187884 GCF_001879085.1 Nicotiana attenuata
CCCCCCCCACCCCCACCTTTCTTTTGCTTTTTTAGCTCTCGAAACAAGAATACGTAGAAATCGACTAAGTTTTATGTTTTGACAACTAGTATATCAATATCTTCAATTCGAATTAGGGGAAATAAATAGTTGTTCAAGGGGAAGTAGATGTTTCTGCTATACTTGGTTAAATTGTATGGAAATGTATATTTTTAGTAGCTTCTAAAAAGTAATAGTTGACAAATGTATATTTGGTATATATGTGTATTATATACATATTTATATAATTTTTTGACTAGTTAATGCAATTAGTCAGCCAATCGATCAATTTTTTATTTTTTTCAAGTAGTAAGGATGCTAATGATAAGAAATAATTTGATATCTGATCGAACAAATATCAAACCTTGGGTTGGCCAGGAAAAAGAACCAATAACACTATTATTGGGAAACATCTCGAGCAAGGGCTTTGAACATGGCAAAACCAGAAATTTACCCCTTTTTCCAGCTGCTTCATTATTTCAAAATTAATCAAACTTTAAGCTACTTTTTCATGTAAAAATAAAATCTGAACAAATATCCTTAAGGTTTCGGAAAAATTTCAGCATATGCTGAAATTCGAACTTTTTACATGTCATGAGATTTCAACATAATGTGCTGGAGTTCCAACATAATATGTTGGAAGTTTATACGCAAGAGTTTCTTGATTCAGCATATTAAGCTGGAAAACTTTCTATATTTCAGGGAGGATACTTTTATCCAGGTTTTATGTCTATATTAAATAGTGGTTACTTTTCAATAGCTTTGCAAACACTGGCTATTTTTCTATAACCACCTGTAAAAATAGCAATGACATGCTATTTTGACAAGTAAAATAACAAATATATTTCTACGCTTATAATTTTGATGTATTCCTTGAGAGAAATTTAAAACATCACAAGTTTTTTTCTTAAATTAGGAAAAAAAAAAAACAAAAAAAATGAAGAAGAAACAAAACCTATATAGTTCGATGGACTTCTGCATGAACAATCAATTGACAGGCAGCTCCAAGCAATTTTCCTCATTTTGGCTTTTACGAAACATCTTTTACGGCATGGACCTATTTCAGAATTTCAATTTCGGAACACAGACATACAGAGAAAAGAATCATCATTTCCTTAAAACATTTATATTTCCATAGTTCCATAACAATTAAACAATGAACATATCAAGATATTACAATCAGTATCAACTATCAAGATATCTCTTTTTTTTATACCTTTTTATTAGGATTTTTACATAAAGAGCCGGTCAGATTCATTGTTTACTTTTTGTTATCGGTAATACATATAGAGTATAATTGATTAGACACGATTATACATATCATAAACTTACTCAGGAAAAAAGGAAAATAAAAAGACTTGAACAATATTCAAGAAATGCATGATCTCTAGCTTACTCAGTTTCTAATGATCATAGACTTAATTCTTAAACATCATAAAGTAAATTCTAGCTTTTGTTATCGTACGAATTTTCATTTCTTGTTCGACTTTTAATACTAAGTAGTTAGCTGCAAACACGAGTCAAACCATAGGTATTGCATGAACCCTAGCTTATTCAGTTTCTTATGATCATAGACTTACGTACACAACATGCATGATCTCAATCCTCAGAAGTCATTCATTTATATAACGTAGCTAGAAATAATATTCATACATGAGAATATATTTTTCCAAGATACAAGCACATAATTCCCAACTTTTTTTTTTGGTGGAGGGGAGGGGATGAGCAGCCATATCTATCCGTAAAACTTTTTTTTTTTTTTTTTTAACTATTTAAGCATGTAGAAGAGGATCCTTGAAATGAAACAACGGCAAAAGTTATCTCTGTCTGAACTATAGGTCACGGGTTTGAGTCGTCGAAGCAACCACTAGTGTTTGCATTATGGTAGGCTGTCTATATTACACCCCTTGGTTGCGGCCCTTCCCCGGACCCTGCGTGAATGCGGAATACTTTGTGCATCGAACTACTTTTTAAAGATGTAGAGAAGTATCAACATCTGAATAAGAGTTATCAAGTTTAAGCTGAGGACTCTTCACGACCAAGGTAGTTTCTGGCCAGAGGGAGAGAGAAACTTGGGAAGATGACACCTTAGAAATATTATTATCTGGCAAAAAGTACTTGTTTTTTTCAGATTGGAAATACAACTTATCAATATTATATGGCTGAAGATGATCATCTGCTGTAATAGATAACATCTTCAAGAGTTGTTTCTCTTGCCTCTTCTTTTTCACCTTTTGTAATTGTTTAAACCTTTCTTGCAACAAAGAAATAGAGGAATGAACTGCCACTTGATCACTACTACTGGTTTTTCCCATAGGAAAAATCAAAATCAGAAATTTATGTGCCAAAACTATAACTAGGTGGAGGGTTTAATTTTGATGTGAACAAAAATTGGTTTTAAGCTGCATGGCTATTTATAGAGAATGTGTGTAGGGATATTTTTGGTATTTTAACATGATTTGGTTCAAGAAGAAAGAGAGATAGAATCGGCAAAAAAAGCACAAAGTCCAAAAGGAAAAATTGAAAAATGTTTGGTCAAGTTAAGTGGAGTAGTAGTTTTAGTTGGAATATGGAGTGATAGATAGAGGCCAAAGTGGAGCTAAAGAGGAAAAGGTTAGGAAGTAAAGTCCAAAAATAGGTTAAAATTAGTACATGGAATTGTGTGTTTGGAGGAATAATAGGTTATGTGATGCTCTGCCAAATTGTCCTTGGAAGCCTTCTTTTTTAACTTTGGAGAATATGGTGCCTTTTCTTTTACATATTTATATCCCGACCAATTTATTTGTAGCTCGACTATTTCATTAGATACTTATTATTTCTCGTTATTTAATTTAGTCGAAAAATGAAGAGCGTCAAACCGATCCAAACTCTAGCTTCAAAGGGCTCTGTTGGTAGAGCAAGAGAGTGTGATCACGCCCAACTCTAGTCCTAAAAAGGATAAGCGGTCGCTGCCAATATAATCCGGTCTAAATTTCCGGAGTCGAATCCCACAGAGAACTAATGCTTAGCTATGTCTGTTTAATATCACTAAGAATACAAGATTGAACAATTTTCTAAAACTAAAAATAAATAAACAGCTGAAAACTAACTATGCTTGAATTGTAAACAATTGAAATAAAGGTGATCTAAGGTAATGGTTTCCCCCGTTGTTGATTAATTTCCTTAGTTGTATATTTCTTATAGCTGTGACTTAGTTGCCTCTATCAATCATGAACTCTCTAGCTATCATAACTCTCTCTCAAGCAATTATGATAATTTACTAGACGCACTCTCTCAAGCTACGCTAGCTAGATTCACATTACAGTTCACTTAGATCGTATCCGAGGTATCGTTATCTCTAATCCAACCTCTAAACCCTCGGTTATGACTCTCGTCTATACTCCGGGAGTGATGTTGTTCATACAATTACCTAAATATGCACTCTCTCTCAAGCAGATACATACTAAATAGGAACGGATAATTGAGGATCCTTTCAATTAACCAAAATCAAAACGTAGTTGAACAAATAGAGATTAACAACCAACTCAAAACTATATTAATATAACAACCAATTTATTCCCAACGGGTTCCACAAAACCTTAGATTAAAGTATTTAGCTACTCATAACATTACGAAAATCACAAAAGAATTCATATTCAAAGGTAAAAGAACAAAGAAGAAGATTAAAGATGATGCCCAATGATCCTCCTTGCCTCTTGCCCTTCCTTCTGATGTTTTTCACTTCCTAAAAATCCTTCCTTGCCTCTCTTGGCTGGCTTCCTTTGTTTAATATAGGGTTTAGGGCTTAAAATTCCGTGTTTTGCACTTTGGTCCCTGAAGCTTACGCGTCCTGCCGCGGTCCTACCGCGGTGACGCCAGGACTGCGGCGAGAAAGGCCTTCAGAATCTGCAGCAGTGTTCTACCGTGGACCTACCGCGGTTACGCCCGGATAGCGGCAGACCAGCTTCAGTTCTGGTTTTGTACCTTCGCTTGGTGCACTTTGTGGATATTGTATGATTGGCCTTTTTTTCTCCGTAATTGATCCCAAAAGTACTCCACAAACTTCTTTTATTGGATATAGCCTGCAAAGCATGAAAAGCACTAATCAAAGCATTTTGTTATCACTTTTTACCGTAAAAGCTATACAAAAATGTGGTTCTTTAGGGCCTAATTATAGTCTAATTTACCTATTATCAGAGTGCTTAGGTCTATCTACGTGTGATTTCTCATTTGGTTCCTAACATGTGAGGCGAGCTGCTGATTCTACCATCAAGACTTAGGCAAATGAAAGAAATCATCTAATATATTTTGTCTCTCTAATTTAAACTTCAGTTTTTTAGGGTAAGTTACACATTTGGCATGTCGCGCACAAATAATTACATCTGTTAGCTAAATATATAAAATAAATTAGACATTTATTATGTATAAAATATATTAATATATACTAAAATACATTTTGCGAGTTCTTACTTTTTTAAGGTGGCTATCTAGTCCGCCCCTCCAATTTTTTTTTTTTTTTATAATAGTTTTTACCCACTTTATCTACCGTTTAGATAACAATGCGCCCTCTTTGGTTGGGCTTTGGGTTCTCATTTATCCTTTTTCTTTTATCTGTTTTCTTTGTTTCTTTCTTGTTATTTTTCTACTAAAAATAGCTTTAATTTGCACAATGTATCTTTGAATCTCTTTCTAGTTATTGTAGAGTATTGGAAGGTAGTGTTTGGACGAGAACGAAAAGAAAGATAAAAATAGAAAAAGACAAGCAATAGAAGTGGGAATTATCATAGGAGGCCATGATTCTTCACTTTTACTAAAATACAACTTAAAAAGGTCTGCCTAACATTCTCTCCTTAGCTATACTAGCACTTCTTTGCTTTGATATTATAAAAAAAAGACCAACATTCTTTTCAATCTTTTCCTTCACACCTAATCCCAAATTTAGGGTTTTGTCTTTAAGTAATTGGATGGAAGTGGCATGCAGAAATGAAAGCTGCAGATGCTAAATAACTTAGATATTATTCTTTTATTTCTTTTTCCAACATGTATAAATGACATCTTCATTTGTAACAAGTAGGAGTATTTTTTGGGTATGTATTGTTTTGGAGAAAGAGTAAAAGTATATTGAGAGTAGACAACGCGTGCATTTTATTTATATATGTTGTTACACATTTGAATACAAAAATGTGAGTGTGCATGTATTTTTTTATAACTATGTTGGTCGGATTAGTTTGTATGTATCTCGATTAATTAATTAAAAGTGATTACTTTCTACAAGTACATGTATCGAGAAAATATGCACATCAAGATTTTAATAACAATAACAATAATAACAACAACAAAAAAAAAAAAAAAAATCAATTAATTTTACAAGTAAAATTTGGGGAAGTTAATGTGTATGCAGACCTGACTCCTACCCGATGAAGATAAAAAGGCCGTTTCAATAGACCATCGGCTCAATGAAAGGAGAAAAAAGGAAGCAGTAGCAATAAATAATTACAACAGTATAATAATAAAAACAGTGAAATGAACGAAACAACATATAGTAATAGAGATCTAAGAATATGACACATCAAGATTTCAACCGATACATTTTTTTACCCAATGTTTGTTTATCTATGTTAGTAAGTATCGGTGAAGACATCACATACACAGTATTTTACATCAATTCAATAAATGCAAGACATATATTTTATTTATATACACGCGTTATTACTTAACTATGGTTAAGTGACATAATTTTCACTTTATTTTTTATCTGTTTTCTCTTTTTCTCCTTTTCCTTTTTATTGTGCAAACAGCCACATATATATGTTTTCAAATTAATTGGGAAGAAATGAAGCGCAATCTATGGGGGTTTTGTCACCACTAAATGGGAAGGTTTCTGTTGGAAGTTGTAAGATTTTGCATATATAGCTTAATGCCATGAATATGAAACATCTTTGCTGAAGTCATAACAGAAGCTAACATTACATTAGGTTATAATTATAATTGATTGAGAATTAAGTACAGTAAGTAGCTACTCTTAATAATGCTATGTACTTAGTGTTTTTCCTAATTAGGGAATCAGGCTTATGAAGAAGCCATTAGCTTGTCTAAATGGATAAAGGTACTAATTTATGCGACGGTGTTCTGATTTCGAAAGTCAAGCAAATTATTTTTTTATCGCAATTTTTCATATGCCTTTATGTTTTTTTAATTAAAATTTATTGTAACTTATAGAATTTTTAAAAAAATTCTTTCAAAAAGCTTAAAAAATGTAGGCCCAAATAATGGGAGAAATTCAAAAATAGCCAGATTTACAACTGGTCGTTTAAAAATAGCCCAATTTCAAAAGTAATCGAAATTGAGTTACTTTTTATGTAAAGATAAATCTGAGCGAAAAAACTGTTCAAAACCCGGAAAATACGCCTGTATATTATGTTGGAGTTCCAGCATAAGTATACTTGAACTCCCGCATATTATACTGGAGTTCCAGGATAAGTATGCTGGAACTCCAGCATAATATACTGGAGTTCAAGTATACTTATGCTGGAACTCCAGCATAATACACGGGAGTTCCAGCAAGTACACCGGTCCAGCATAATATACTGGAGTTTGGAGCACTGGTGCTCCACTCTCCTGTATATTATACGGGAGTCAGCAAAGTATACCGGTCCCGCATAATATGCTGGAGTTCATACACAGGTGCACCGAACTCCCGTATATTATGCTGGACCGGTCTCTGTTGCAGCAAAATAGTGGCTATTTTTCATTGACTTGGTAAACGCTGGCTATTTTTGATTGACCAATGCGAAAACTGGCTACACCGTGCTATTTTGACCCAAATAATTGGTCCAAATTCTATGACAAACACTCGGTCAAAAACTTAAGAAATTTGAATATCGAAAAACGAAAATGCCACATAAATGGAAACATATTACAACATCTTCAACCTTTACTCCAATTTTAGTCCCTAAAAAGGAGATTTTCCCATTTTGGAGACAACTTACTTCGACCACGCTCTCATTTTTTTCTCCAAAGAGAATATTATTCTCTCTCTTCTATATTATATTGTTATCTTTCATTTCAATTTTATTTTTTAATTTCCATTAAACAAATTTCATCTTTTATTTTTATTAATTTGTAATTTCCATTAAAACAATTCCATAAAATTTTAAATAATATAATTTGTAAGCAATTATTATAGATTAACTAATAATTCAAATAAAAGTAAAATCATTGCGATACAAGATTAATTAAATATATATTACATAACGATAAAATTCATTCGAAATACTACATTAATATTCAACTTCAACATCTAGCATTCTCTCTACTAATTTATTATATTATTTACCATAGTTTCAATTTTTATGTATTTTAGTTTAATGTATTTTCAATTTTCATGTATTTCCAATTTTAATGTAATTTCAATTTTTACATTTCAATTTTAGCAACATCTAATATTTTATATTCGCACCTTTCAATTTTAGCAACATCTAATATTTTATATTTGCACCATCAATTTTTAGAGATGATTATATATTTTTTGTACAATTATAGATTATAATAAAATTAACTTACAATTTTACATAAAAACAATAAATGCACGAAAATTAATTTATCATAATTATACGCCAAAGTTAAGATGTAAAATTAATATTAGAAAGATATTATATAAACATAATTAGGTATATATAAAGAGATAAATTAAAAGAGTTAAATAATAAAAGAATAATAGACAAAGCATGAATAGTAATGGGGGAGACGAATATTGTACCCTCATATTTGAGGGAACACTATTCATCCCCCATTTTGGGGGCAAAAATGGCGATGGATTGGAGCTTCATTACCCTAAAAATTACGTACATCAAATTTAGTGTCTTCCATAATGTCTGTAGTATTCGTTAAGATAAAATCATGATTAACAAATTTGGACTCTTAATTACGGTTGTGGTGTTATTCTCTTTTTCTCATGAATTTTTTTCTCTCTTTTATTTCTCCTCTCCTTTACTTCTTTCTTATTTTTTCTCTTCTATGCTTTCCCTATTTCTTCCTATTTTACTTTTTTAACAAAGGCATAAAAAATCACTAATATTTCAAAAAAGTAAGTAGCGTTAGATTGCAAAAAAGTAGAATCATTTTGGTTTTCATTTTCGGTTTTATTTTATTTTGCGGAAAAGAATCTGCATTTTTTACAATGTACGTTTCTGGCATATAATTTTGGAAGAATTAATTTCAAGAGACTTGGAATGATATTAGTTTATGTGTCAACAGCTTTCCTGTTGTATTAGATGGAAAATAACAAATTTATTTTCAAAGATTATAGACGGTTTGTTGGGAAAATGACACTATATAGCCGCAGTAAAAATAATAGTCCAAAAATGTATAAAAATTATATATTTTTTGTATATATATACCATTTTATATGTTATTGTCACGACCCCAACCCCGGTCGTGATGGCGCCCAACACACGGCTAGGCAAGCCTGACCAATTAACAACCTTAACCCACTTTCTTATACAGTTTATTATTAGCTAACACAGTTAAATTACCAAATCATCATATTAGAAGTCTGAAATAAGAGTTAAACATGTGGAATTTCAAATAATAATCCTACTATATAGCCCATATAGATCCGGTGTCATAAGTCCGAGCCTCTAATATAAGTTTAATAGCCTAATACATATAAAACTAGGGAATGCGGATAAAATAAGAGGATAGAAGGGAGAGATCAAGGCTGCGGACTCCATGCAGCTACCTCGATGCTCCCCGATATGCGCTGCTCAACTGAAAATCGTCACTCAGCCTCAGATGCACCTGGATCTGCACGCAAGGTGCAGGGAGTAATGTGAGTACTCCGACCCAGCGAGTAATAAACATAAATAATGACTGAGAATAAGAAATCATGGAGAAACACAGAGTAAACTATAATGCGGCAATTTAAAATCAAGTAGTATGAAAGCGATAAACCAATGAAATCGAAAATACGGAAATGCTAGAACAAATAAGCAGTTAAATGACAGATATAGAAAGAAAATCAACACATAGAACGGTTCCCTCTAATACCCGCTGCGGAATGCAACCCGATCCATTTATTCATTGTCGACGGCGCTCACTGGGTGTGTGCAGACTTCGGGAGGGGCCCCTTACGACCCAAGCGCAATAACAAGCCATCTCGTGGCACCAATCTAGGCCCTCGGCCTCATATCAATATCAATATAACACTACTGCGGTACGCAACTCGATCCCTTAGTATCCTCACAACTGGCCCTTGGCCACACTCAGTCCAGAAATCATATAAGCCCCTCGGGCATTTAGGAAAACAGTAGTTCTCAGCCCAAAACATCATTAGAAATATCATTTAAGTTTCAAAAATCGAGTAAAAGTGGCTGAGTTGTAAAACAGTAGAAAACGGTACGACTGAGTTCAAGTAGTAAGTCAAAACATTTGGGAAATAGTGATAAAAACTCCCTGAAGGGTCCAAATAGTTGGCACGAAGCTCAAATATGATAATAAATCAAAATAATGATGATAACAAATAAGCTTCAATCAAATACGCGGTAAAAGCATCACTCGGGACGGACAAAGTCACAATTCCCAATAGCAAACGACCCCACGCTCATCACCAAGCGCGTGTCTCACCTCAATATAGCACTACGATGTGCAAATTCGGGGTTTCAAACCCTCAGGACATCATTTACATTCATTACTCACCTTAAACCGGCCAAAGCTCTAGCTCGCTATGCCCTTGCCTCTCAAATCGGCCTCCTCGTGCGTCGAATCTAACCAAAACCAGAACGAATACGTCACAATATGCTAAGGGAACAAAACCCAATCGAAAACAATCGAAAAATATCAAAAATCCCGAAATTAGCAAAACCCGAGCCCCGTGCCCACTTTTCGAAACTCATAAATTTTTACATCAACGGATTCCTTATCCTTCCACGAGTCTATACATATCAAAAACTCTCAAATCCGACCTCAAATGGCCCTTCAAATCCCAATTTAAAATCTCAAAATCCAAAGCCCTAGTTCGTCCATTTTTAGCTAAATTTCCATGAATATCTATGTTAATTTCACAATATAATCACGATTTTGGTTCATAGAACTTACCTCCAATCATTCCTCCTTGAATCCCTCTTCAATTTCTCCCAAAGAGCTCTCAAAATACTCAACAATGGTGGAAAAATGACTTAAGGTCGCGGATGAAATGTTTAAAAACCTTCTGCCCAGCTTCTGAATTTCCTTCTATGCGATCGCGACCCAAGCCTCGCGATCGCGAAGGGTAATATTCCAAAGCCTCAAAAATGCACTATGCGAACGTGACCAAATCCATGCGAACGCGATGCCTACTTTCCCAGACCTATGCGAACTTGACCACACTGATGCGAACGCGAAGAACAAAACCACAGGACCCCCAAATTCTTATACGCGAACGCGGGAGACCCTATGCGAATGCAAAGCACAACCAACTAGTCGTTCGCGATCGCGGACACACAAACGCGAATGCAGAGAGCAAACTTCCTACCTCCCAAATTCCTTCTACGCGATCGCGACACCACCCCCGCGATCGCGAAGGCCAAAATCTCTGCAACATAAGAACTGAAAATCTGCAACTTTGAAACTTAGGAAATGGTCCGATTGACCATCCGAAACTCACCCGAGGCCTCCGGGACCTCAACCAAAAGCACCAATACGTCCTAAAACCTCATTCAAACTTGTTCCAATCATCAAAACACCTCAAACAACACCAAATCCATCAATTCACATCAAATTCAAGCCTAAGCTTTCCAAAAACTTCCGAAACACGCTTTTGATAAAAAAAAACCCAACCAAACCACCTCCGAATGACCTGAAATTTTTTCACACACATCCCAAATGACCTAACGAAGCTATTGCAACTCTCGGAATCCCATTCTGATCCTCGGATCAAAATCTCACCTACCAACCGAAAATCGCCAAAATACTAACTTCGCCAAATCAAGCTTAATTCTACACCGGACCTCCAAAACCAACTCCGTTAACACTCCTAAGTCAAAATCATTCCCCGAAGCTAACCGTACCATCGGAAATCACATCGAGCCCTCTAACACATAAGTCAACATCCGGTTGAATTTTTCAAACTAAGCCTTCCTTAAAGAGACTAAGTGTCTCATTTCCTACCAAAACCACTCCAAACCAACTCCATCACATAAGACACGGATAATGAAGCATAAAGAAGCAGAAAATGGGAAAAACGGAGCGGTAACTCATGAGACGACTGGCTGGGTCGTTACATCCTCCCCAATTTAAACAAACGTTCGTCCTCGAACGAGTCAAGAAATATACCTGAAGCCTCAAATAGGTGAGGATATCTACTCCGCATCTCCCGCTCGGTCTCCCAGGTAGCCTCCTCCACGGGCCGACCTCTCCATTGCACTTTCACCGAAGCTATATCCTTTGATCTCAACTTTCGAAACTAACAACCCAAGATAGCCACTGGCTCCACATTAAAGGTTAAATCATCATCCAACTGAACCGTGCTGAAGTCCAAAACATGAGACGGGTATCCAACATACTTCCGGAGCATAGAAACATGAAATATCGGATGCATACTCGACAAGCTGGGTGGCAAAGCAAGCATATAAGCCACCTCCCCAATCCTCCTAAGCACCTCAAAAGGCCCAATGAACCGCGGACTCAACTTCCCTTTCTTCCCAAATCTCATAACACCCTTCATGGGCGAAACCTTCAGCAAGACCTTCTCACCGATTGTAGATACCCAATTTTTTCCTATGTATTTTTATGCTCAAAATACTTCGAAAATAGCATGTGTATGCATATATAAGCAAGCCCAAGAGTTTTGGTATTTTCCCTAATTTTTAAGGATTTTTAAAATCAATTTATTGCCTATTTTAGTAGTGCAAAATCCAATAATTATTACCAAATTATCATCTTGGTGAATAATTTATTTTCATTCTCATATTTACATCAAAATATAATTAAGTTAATTTTTGCATATTTTTATAAATTTATTTAGTATTTTTAAACTAAATTGCATATAATTGCCATTATAGCCTATTTTAAGATTAATAGCATGTCTATAATTGTAAAATTGGTTTCAATATTTTTAATTAATATTTATGCATTATTAGTTGGGTCAGTACTTTTAATTTGTTTTTAAAATTATTTTTACTATTTTATAAAATAAAAAGGGACAAAATTGGCTATTTAAAAACTAGCCTCATTTCGTTTCAATTGCATCCCGTTTTGTATTTCGATTATAGCCACATTAACCCCCTAATTGACCCAATTTGAATCCCAGTCGGGACAGCCCAATTCCATACCCTTTGACCCATTTAACTACCCGACCCAAGGCTCCTTTAATCCAGACCGTTGATCAATCTGATCAACGGTCACGATCTCCCCTTTCCATTTTTAATTCCCCAAACCTTAACCTAATCTCTATTTCTGTTTAGCCAGCCGCCTTTGAATGCTCTCCACCCTCAAACTCTCTCGAATGTTCTTCGGAACCCTAGCCATCTCCGACCCCTTTTTTCACCGTACTTTCACCGGAATCCATGCTTCTCAGGCCATGGATGGTCTATACTCACTCCTCTCCCCCATTAGACCTTGTTTGTTCGAAGTTGTGAGGATTGACCTCCATGATTACCTCTTCGATCTTTGATTCCATGGTTTCTCCGACCATGCTCCGGCACATTCGAGACTCAGGAGCCCAATTCTTGACCTTTCCGACTCAGGATCAGACCTGTCTCCAAGCCTTTCTCATTTCTAGGGTTTCTCTGAAACCCTAAGCCATTCGAGGTTCTTTCACCGTTATTTGCTTAGATCTGTACTATGTCTATGCTTTTCTTGACATCCAGAGTATTTTCCCCAAAAGTTTTGTCAAAATCATTTTTTCTCCGATTTTTAGGGTTTCCGCAAGGATTTTTGAAAAAATCCTTCTGATTCTTTTCTTCTTTGCTTTATGTGTGTTTGTTTATACCTTGCTCGTATGATTTCTTTTATTTTATGCATATATTTTCTTTTACCTTTTTCTTTTCTCCTATTAATTTCTACTAAGTTTTCACTAGTCTTCTACTATCTGTGCCTACCGTTAAAGTTATTTGATTTTTGACTCTGTTCATGTTCTTACATGCTTCATCTGCTTGTGTTCAAGTTGGTACTGTCTCTTTCTTCTGAACTCGTTTATGTTTGAGTTTCTCGAATATGTTCTTCATGATTTTTCTTCCTTTGTTATTCAAGCATGCTATCATGTCTGTTTTGTTGAGACTCTGAAAAACAAATGATTTGCTTTCCCACCTCCATGTCTGATTCAACATTTGAAACCCTAGGATTTGGGGTTTCCTTTTGACGACTTTGATTTTTGTGTTCAAGTCAGGGTTCCACATTGGGACCCTGGACTCTCAGACTCACTATGAGTCTGCAAGTTGAACCTGCATCTCCTTGCTTATAATTCTGAACTTCTCTTCGATTAAAATTCTCTTTTAAATAACTTGACAGTCTTTTCTTGATTTACATGTTTTAGTGTTTATATATGAGAACTCTTCTTTCAAAAAGGCTTTGCCAACTACTAATTGATTCCGGATTCCTTTAATTGTGTTCACTTGATTGTTACTGGCTTTCCCTAATTGAACCTTTCTTTACCCCTTTTCCTTACTCGATTCATTCGAGGAAAAGTCTGAAGTTTTAATTTTTACTGGTTGATTCCCTTTTCTTTTTCTTTACACGCTGTGTACTATTAGTTTGTTGCCTTAAATAGCTTCCATGTACTTACCCTTTATTATATTACTGGGAAAATATTTTTATAAAATCCATTTCCATAATTGCTTTACCCGCTTGAGATTAGAATCCCTTAACTAAAGGGAGACTGATCAGAATGATATTTCCTTACCTTTTCTTGCTTACTTGCTAGACTATAAAAAGGGCTCGACCCTTCTGCATTAAGAGGATAGAGGCTTTAAGCTTTAAGCTTTGATAAAACCTTACTCTCTCGCACACACTTTCAATCAGAATACTTTTTGAACACTTTCTACTCTCTGCTAAGACTTTTGTACTGCTTTGCAATTTGGCTTTTCAAGACTGCTGTTTTACTTACCTGCGCTTTTCCTGAAACTGGTATGTCTGATTTAATTTTTTGCCTCACCTCCTATGTATTTATTTTATAGTTTCAGTACTCTTTCCCACTTTGTTGTTCATGTTCAGTAGTTAAATTATGTGTGTTTCTTTCCTTGTATCTTGCTTCTATTATGAATCCCTATCCCCTTATTCCCCTCTATGTATTTGAGTTAATGGTTTTGGCCTGGCAGTATCTAAATTACTGCCCAGGTCTGAACCTGACCTTCAATAGGTCCTAACTCCCAATTTAAGCTGACAGGCTGGTCAGGGGTGTGCCAGCATCCCAATTGCTGGGCATGACCACTAGTTTGTCATGACTCTTCCCTAATTCCCCCTCTACTGCACTTACACTTACTCTTAGACTCTAAGTTCTGCCCCCTCCTATGAGCCTTGCCTTGGGGACCTTGAGTTCCCTCTGAACTTGGACATTGAAGGGTTGGTCATTCCACACTGCACTATAATTCTGTAATAATTGGGTGTAAGCACTGCCTGGAGTTCACGAAGCTCCTTGGAACTTTGACACACCCAGAAGATGAGAAAGGCTTTGGGAATCTGATCTTTGGAAGTTGGTTTATTTCATGTGTCAGACTAGGAGTCTGAATTAGGCTCTCATTGGTTGGAATTCTAATTTCTGATATAATTTACTTTTTCTGGATTCATTCAAGTTGTAATAATTTGTAATAACTATGGGGTGTATATTAAAGATGGGGGAGGGTCTCTCATGTTATGCATATGGGGTAGATATCATGCTTTAGGTTTTATTTCTGCAATCACTACATTTTTGTTTATGTATCTGCGTTTAGAAATCTTGCCTATAAGATTGTTTTATTATGCATTTAGAAATTTTGCCTATAAGATCGTTTCATCATGCATTTAGAAATCTTGCCTATAAGATTGTTTCATTATGCATTTAGAAATCTTGCCTATAAGATTATTTCATCATGCATTTAGAAATTCTGCCTATAAGATTGTTTCGTCATGCATTTAGAAATCCTGCATATAAGATTGTATCATTTCAGCATTAGAAACCATGTCTATAAGTTTCTACACTTCTGCATATAGAAATCATGACTCTAGGTTTCTGCACTTCTGCATATACACATTAGGCAAACAGTCTATAGGTTAAAATAATCAATTGCATCCTAGACACCATGCTTATAGGACTCCTGCACTTACGTAACCGTTTCAAACCAACAAGGCTTAGAAATCATGCATATAGGATGTAGTCAATTGAATCAGTTTTGTCTATTTCATCTATGAGTTTTATAATCAATAGTAAAGTCGTTTTAAAATCTGCAGAATTTTTGTTTATAAAACCAGTAGCTTCTCTTTAAAATCAGTATGCCTTCTGCATTGTTAGATATCATGATTACAAGCCTCATCTAGGCAAAACTGTAGGTAATTAATCAACTATGCTAGTCTTTAATAATTACAACCAGCAGGCAGGTCTAATTCAGACTTCTTATTTGAAAATATGTGATAAATCAGCCACTCTTCCTACGTTAAGTTTAATTAAAGACCTAACCAGTACTTGTAAGTCATGCTAAATAATTTGTTGTTTTGAATGAGGAGGCCCTACTTGAGCCTTAACTGCTATGTGCTTCCCCTTTACAGCTTTATGTGTTTTGTTTGTCGCATTAGACTTTTGTCCCTTTTTAAATCCTGAAAAGCCCCAACTCTTTTCCCTTTAGGATTAGTAGTCCCAATGACTCCGGGACTGATAGGATTGGGACGGGTAATAGCATGCATTATGTAACGATATTATTCCGCGCTCTAATACCTTAACGGGGTGGGAAGGGTAGATATGGATATGATGACCGGTGCACTAATACCACGTGTAGCCCCTCTTTCGAGGAGTGATTACCGGGTATTGCATTGATGTGATCCATATTAATCGTAAACCTAGGACCCTTTCTCCCTTTTATTTGCTTTCATCTATTTCTTGCAGAATTGTTTAAATCTTTCATAAAATTCCTGCCCCCTTTTGCCCTTTCTCAAGTTTCGACTTACTTGCAATGTTGTATGTGAACCCCTTCTATTTGAGCCCTTAATTGCTTACTCTATTATATGAAGTCACAATTATAACATGGCCGGGAACCACACTAGTGGATCTTAAGGGGTGCCTAACACCTTCCCCTCGAGATAATTTCTAGCCCTTACCCAAACTCTGGTTGTTCAAACTCAAACCCTTCTTAGTGTCCTAATGCACTTAATCATTAGGTGGTGACTCTTTAAATTCCAAAACCCAATTCCCAAAAGTGAACGAGTTGTCCTCCCAAATGTCGTAAACCCGATTTCGCCTTAGAAAAAGGGGGCGCGACAGCATGGCGACTCTACTGGGGATTTCTTTAGGCTTTTACCGTTTCATGTTATTTGTGACTTTATAGCTTTTTATTGCCTTTACTTAATGTCTTTATCTCTTCTTCTATGAAACTGACTTGACTCTTCGTTTCTTTTATTTCTTTTAATGCTTTCTTTTACCGTTTTCCTTCAATACTGTTGTATTTATGAGCAATTATTGTAATCATTACTTTATGAACGTGCAAATACATGACAACTTGTTTCATTCTTGTAATTGCATCTTCAACATCATATTCCACTCGTGTCAAACAAAATACCATAGCAACGCTTATAATGATTGGTTGCGCCCTTCCGATATTATCACCCCCTAAATTTGGCAAAGGCGTATTTGCGGTAAAACCAGTCGATCAGCGGTGCAGTCGATGGTTCCGTGCCTTTCCCTCTTGAGTTGTCCGCTCAAGGGTACCGGTCTAATACCCCATAGAAACCTTACTCTGTTTAACTGTGCATGCATCATGGTCAAACCTAGCCGATTCAGTTATATTGTCCACATAATGACTCTTTAAGATAGCCTTGTCCAAAGTCCATCGGGTTTCCTTGAAACCCAAACGGACGCTACCATGTTCTGTGCATTTATTTGGAGATCTAAATGTTGTTCATGCTAATTGTTGATATTTAATAGCCGAGTCTGGCAGAAGTGTAGCCTCATCATTTTGTTTTTCAGAAATGAACGACAAGGTTCCCGACATCGATATGGTCAACATACCCTCGCTCTTGCAGACCTGGTGGAGAAACCTCCCATCGAGCAACCAAATCAACAAATGGAAAGAGAGAGTCACCAAGGCTAGTGAGAAACTAGAATACCTAGAGTACAACTTGCTGGAATTGGAAGGGAAAGTGAGGAAAAGAGTCAGCGACTGTCAAAACGCTGAGGAAGGCGAAGGGGAACGCCTGGCGAAGGCATTTTTAATAGAAAATCTGCGCGAGTTGGAGGATCTAATCAACAAGAACATTTAACGTGGAGAAGGTCCTTCTGGGACCAAGTAGTTAGGAGTCTTTTCTTTTGATTTTAAAATGTAATAAGGCTAATGGCCATTAGTGACATTTTTACTTTCTGCTATTTTAGTGTCGTTTTGGGATTCATCTTATTTTTATCAATAAAATGAGGCATTTAGCATTATAAGTTCTCCAAATTAACTTGTCGCTAGGCCTACCTCGGGCACAACGAGGCTCCCAAATTAGGACACGATTTATATTCTTGCACTATGTGTTTAAAGATTGCAGTGTCCTTTCTCCTCATGATCCTCACTAACTTGTTACCTTGTTTTGTTTTTACTTTTGTTTATTCCCCTCCCCAAACGTTAGTCTGTACACTCTGGAATCGCCATCGTACTCCACAAGATCCAAGAGCCCTCCACCTTCTCCTCCTCCTCCAAGTCCCATCAGAAATAAGAACAAGGGAAAGATGGAAGATTTGAACAACATTAGAAAGGAGAACGCAGTCGAAAGGGTAGAGGTTCCTCAGGGTATTCAGGTTTCCAAGGAGAGTGCCTCCCAGCTCAAACAAAAGTTATTGAAATTTCAGGAAGAATTGGACCAAGTTCGGAACTTGGCGAACTTGTCATTTTCCCTTACTACTCCAGATGTCAACTTTTCCAACACTCAAAATCCCGCACCTCCATAAAACATTCCGAAGCCACAAAAAAAACCCACTCACGCTCAACACTGCAGCACATGCCACACTTCAAACAACACCCCATTGCTCATCCCTGAGCCGCTAAATACCACAAATGATCATCTCCACAACACTCCCATCTATGTGGAAACCATACCACACTATACTCAACCTATTTCAAGCACACCTGAGTCTGATGACAAAGACTCTCTTATCAGGAACCTGGCCGCGGAACTCAAGAAGCTGACTAGCCGAGTCCAGGGTGTTGAAGGAAATAAAGGTATCGAGGGACTGAATTACGAGGACCTTTGCATTCAGCCAGATGTTAAACTGTCTAAGGGGTACAAACCTCCCAAGTTAGAAATGTTTGATGGCACAGGGGATCCTAGAGTCCATTTGAGGACGTACTGCGACAAGCTGGTCGGAGTAGGAAATGATGAAAAGATTCGCATGAAGCTCTTTATGAGAAGTCTGAAAGGGGATGCTCTATCTTGGTATATTAGGCAAGACCCCAAGAAGTGGACGAACTGGGTGGGTATGGCGCTCGATTTCATGGACAGGTTCAGATTCAACACGGAGAATGTGCCAGATGTATTCTACATTCAGAATTTAAAGAAGAAACCTATAGAGACATTCCACGAGTATGCTACTCGTTGGAGATTAGAGGCTGCTAAGGTCATACTAGCTTTGGAAGAAGAACAAATGAACAAGTATTTAGTCCAGGCTCAAGACCCACAATATTATGAGAGGTTGATACTGATTGAAAGCCAGAAATTTTTCCGACATCATCAAGCTAGGAGAGAGGATCGAGGAAGGTATTAAAACTGGTACGGTCACCAAATTTGAAGCATTACAGGCTACCAACAAGGCTCTACAGTCTAGTGGCACGTCCAAGAAAAGGGATGTGAGTGCCGTGATGTTTGCACAAAGAACAAAATCCCCAATCAAATACCAAACCTACCCATTACCTCCACTCACATATTAGCCTACCCCAAATTACCAAGCACCCTCGCCTTCTTACCAAGCTCCACCACCTACTTACCAATCGTCTCCACCTCCCACATATCAGCCCACTTCACCCAGATACTCTCAACCCGCACCTGTCTACCAAGCCTATAATGCTCAGCCCTCTCACTATCAATCACCTCCCACTCGCCAAAACTTCCCTAGACCTCGACCAAATTTCGATCGCAGACCTCCCAAATAATACACCGCCATTGCCGAACAAATCGACCAGCTGTATGAAAGGCTTAAAGCTGCTGGTTATGTCACCCCCATCCCTGACATAAACCCTGAAAATCCCTCCCAATGGGTCAACCCAAACAAAACCTGTGCATACCATTCCGGCATGAAGGGGCACACCATTGATGAGTGACGCTCTCTGAAGGATAAGATCCAAACTTTGATCGACAACAAGATTATTGTGGCTAAAGAGCCTTCTCCGAACGTCGGCAACAACCCCCTACGTGACCACAAGGGTGGAGGCGTTCACATGATAGAGATAGAAGATGATTGGGACCCCAAAGGATCGATCAGATTGATTGCTGAAGGTGACGAGCCAAAGAAACCAACAGTCACACTTAATCCGATTGTCGTCCAGATCCAGCCTTCTGGAGACGCTGAAGTGAACATGTCCATACCACTTGAGTTAGAAGCACCTTCTTTTGCAAAGGCGCCAGGACCAATTGAGGTCGAGTTTGGAACCCCAAAGGCACCCGTACCATTTGAAGTGGCTGTGTTACCATCCAAAGCAAGGGTACCCATTCCAGTAGCTATGTCAGCCATAGCACCATTCCATACGAAGGCCATTCCTTGGGATTACACCGCCGAGGCGAGAAGGAAAGGGAAAACCAAAGCTGGAGAAGCAATTGCAGCACAGGGTATGACGAGAACCGGTAGGGTTTATACTCCAGAACGTCTGGCTGAGTCCAGTAAGCAAGACTCCAGACGACCAACCGCCACTAAAACTAGGCCTGATGACCTATGGAGGAAGATACAAGCCAAAGAGTATTCAGTCATCAATTAGCTGAATAAGACGCCGGCCCAGATCTCCATCTTAGCCCTACTACAAAGCTCTGACGCACATAATAATGCCTTATTAAAGGTGCTGAGCGAGGCATATATGCCCGGCAACATAACTGGAAGGGAAATGGCAAACATGGTAGGGCAGGTGTTGGAGAATCATAAAATCACTTTCCACGAAGATGAGCTGCTGCCGGAAGGGCTAAGCCACAGCAAAGCGTTGCACATCACTGTGCAATACGAAGATTATTTCATCACCAGAGTTCTGATCGACGGAGGGTCCAACCTCAATATTTGTCCATTGGTAACTCTCAGAACATTGGGGAAGACCCTGCATGAGATCAAGGATGGGGCCATCAATGTCAAAGCTTTTGATGGATCCCAAAGGTCCACCATTGGGGAAATCAGTTTGTATCTGCAAATGGGAGCGACCTGGTTTGACGTTGACTTTCAAGTGATAGACGTCCTAGTATCTTACAACTTGCTATTGGGACGACCCTGGATTCATGCCGCTGGAGTTGTAGCATCAACCTTACACCAGGCAGTGAAGTTTGAGTGGATCACCAAGAGGTGACTATTCATGGCGACGGTAGCAATCCCATATACAGTCGCCAGACCATCCCGGTGATTGGAGGAAGAAGGAAAATAGGCGGAGAAACCTACCACCACATTGAGCGAGTCAACACCGTGGATAAGGATAAATGGTGGGATAACAAAATTGAAAGTATACTGAATTGGTGTGGATATGAGCCTGGAAAGGGACTTGGCAAGAATCTCCAAGGGATTGCTAAGCCGATCAAGCTGAAGAAACATGGTACCACCTTCGGTCTAGGATACGAGTATATCTGGAAAGGGTTTAATGAATGGTCGCTACCATGGCGCGGTCCTTACTACCCAATGGAGCAACCGATACCCCCCCCTGGAGCAGACTTTCCAGCCAGTAGATGGGTCGGAAGAAGAGGAAGCGTTGGCAGCGATGAGGAATTTGTTTTTGGAAGATGATAATATGGATTGTTGTGTCATTTTCGAGGAGGAAGGGGAGGAAGGCCCTTCTATACAAGCTGTGAGCCGAGGAGCACGCCTCAACAATTGGTCCATCAGAACCACCAGAGCCCGGAAAGCTTCGGGGTAGCAAGGCTGAACAAAGCACCATACATTATCTTTTACTTTTTCGCTAGTTGACTTTCTTTCCGCATTTTCTTTAATTTCAAAATAAGAGCTCCAATGTTCAAAACAATTATGAAATTTATCAAAGCATTTCAGTTTCTTATAAATCTTGCTTTTATACTTTTATCGTTTACTTTATTTACACAGCATTACTATTACTTATCTTGATGAACCGACGATTGTGACTTGCAATGAGACAAACCAAAAAACAGACATAGACTCGGAAGAGGATGATATACCAGAAGAGGTCGTTAATGAGGTTGAGGACTTTGAGAATAGGCCTAAGTCTAATTTGGATGAGACTGAGATACAGAGAATATCAAATAAACGCGCATCAGTGTTCATCTGTCACCATCAGAAAAGAAAGAGTACACGGAATTTCTAAAGGAATATGAGGACATATTCGCCTGGTCGTATGATGATATGACCGGTCTCAGTACATCTATTATAGCTCACAAACTGCCAACCGATCCGACATGTCCCCCGATAAAGCAGAAGCTCAGGAAATTCAAACCCGACATGAGTTTGAAAATCAAGGAAGAAGTCACCAAGCAAGTCAAAGACAAGGTTCTCAGGGTAGTAGAGTATCCAACATGGTTAGCCAATGTTGTGCCAGTGCCGAAGAAGGACGGGAAGATTAAAGTCTGTGTCAACTACCGGGATCTCAACCGGGCCAGTCCGAAAGACGACTTCCCCTTGCCAAACATACACATTCTAATTGACAATTGCGCCAAGCATGAACTGCAGTCCTTCGTCGATTGTTTTGCTGTGTATCATCAGATATGGATATCTCGGTAAAGATCTACGATCAAACAGCTTATTGTGCTCATATCGAGGAAGAAGCAGATGGAAAACCGTGGTTCTATGACATCAAGGAGTATTTGACAACAGGAGAATATCCAGAACTTGCAAATGCTACTCAAAAGCGCACACTTCGGAGGTTATCTAACGACGTCTTTCATAGTGGAGGAATCTTGTACAGGAGGACTCCCAATTTGGGATTACTAAGGTGTGTCGAAGCAAAGGAAGCATCTAGGTTATTAGAAGAAGTTCATGCAGAGACCTGCGTTCCACATATGAATTGTTTTGTCTTAGAAAAGATGATACTCCGGGCAGGATATTTTTGGATGACTATGGAAACGGACTGCATCCAGTATGTCTGAAAGTGCCATCGCTGTCAGATACATGCAGACATGATAAAGGTGCCTCCAAACGAGCTTACTGCAACAAGCTCGCCATGGCCATTCGCCGCTTGGGGAATGGATATTATCGGACCTATCGAGCCTGCCGCATCAAGCGTGCACAGGCTCATTCTAGTGGCAATTGATTATTTCACCAAATGGGTTAAAGCAGCATCATACAAGGCAGTGACTAAGAAAGTCGTGGCAGACTTTGGCCGCGACCGTATCGTTTGTCGGTTCGGCATCCCAGAGTCAATCATTACTGACAACGGTTCCAATCTCAACAGTGACCTGATGAAAGCAATGTGTGAAACATTCAAGATCAGACACAAGAATTCTACAGCCTACAGGCCTCAGATGAATGGAGCTGTCGAAGCGGCCAACAAGAATATCAAGAAGATACTGAGGAAAATGATAGAAAAGCATAAACAATGGCACGAAAAGCTATCATTTGCTTTATTGGGATACCGTACCACAGTTCGCACATCAACCAGGGCAACTCCTTATATGCTGGTTTATGGTACAGAAGCGTTCATTTCCGCCGAGGTAGAAATTCCCTCCTTGAGGATCATACAGAAAGCAGCAATTGACGATGCAGAATGGGTAAAAAGTCGCTACGAGCAGTTAGCTCTTATAGATGGGAAAAGAATGAATGCAGTTTGCCATGGTCAATTGTATCAGAACAGAATGTCCAGAGCTTTCAACAAAAGAGTCAAGCCGAGACAGTTTACACTGGGGCAACTGGTGTTGAAGAAAATATTCCCGCATCAAGATGAAGCCAAAGGGAAATTCTCTCTCAACTGGCAAGGACTGTACATGGTTTCATCGCGTTCTAATAGGATGAGCCCTCATACTTGCAGAAATGGACGGAGAAGTATGGCCAAAGCCGATCAGTTCAGATGCAGTGAAGCGATACTATGTGTAGCCATTTATGATTTCTTTATGATGTAATTTGAACTACGCCTGACCTGATTCCCGTTTAAGAGGGGATACGTAGATAGCCCTATGGGTTCGGTCACAATTCAATAAAATTTTCATTTTCCCCGCCATTGGAAACTGGGGAAGAATTTTGAGGAGGACCCTCAAAATTTCGAAGTTGATTTTCAACCATTCATCGCACGCAACCGTCGGAAGCACCAGCCCAGTAAACTAGGGCAGAATTTTGTGGAAGACCCTCAAAATTTCAAAGTGAGAGAGGTTGCAATGTCTTGAACTGCATCGTAGTCGTCAGTTCATCTAAAAAAGAAAAAAAACTATTTTTTCAATTATGTATTTACGTTACATTTTTTTACTAAATCGTGCATGACTACTATTAAAATTGCTTTGTTTAGCGACACTACCCCCAATGAAAACAGCGCCAAGCTGTACGAGCCAAGTCCACGGGAAGACGGACTAACCTTCCCCCTTTTATAAACTCACGATTTTTCTTTTGATGCAGGCACCCAAGTCATAAAATCATCAGATATCTATACACTTTTACCTCCCGGGAGTACAACTTTCAGCATCATCACCTACTTACAATTGCTATCCGTGCGCGACATCCCCAGCAGCCACAATATAGCAATCAACTATCAGCTATCATCTATCAGCTAAGAAATTTCATTACTATTCGCCTTTTATTCTCTGCATTGCATAAGACTACCTTTCTTCCTTCCGAGACTAAGCATTGTCTCCATATACATTTCTCTGCATTGCATAAGGCTACCTTTCTGCCTTCCGAGACTAAGCATTGTCTCCATCTGCATTTCTCTGCATTGCATAAGGCTACCTTTCTGCCTTCCGAGACTAAGCATTGTCTCCATCTGCGTTTCTCTGCATTGCATAAGGCTATCTTTCTGCCTTCCGAGTCTACGCATTGTCTCCATCTTTTAGAGTGTCTTTATTGATGTTTCCTTGACTAGGATTTACGAAT
>NC_031993.1:11187904-11191387 GCF_001879085.1 Nicotiana attenuata
TGACTTACATTAAATTTGACTTGTTTAGCGACACTACCCCAACTGAAAACAGACGCCAAGCAGGGCGAGCCAAGTCCACGGAACGATGGACGTAACCTACCCCCGTTTTACCTAACTCACGATTTTCTTTGGATGCAAGCACCCAAGTCATAAAATCATCAGATATCTATACACTTGTACCTCCCGGAGTACAACTTTCAGCATCATCTCCTACTTACAATTGCTATCCGTGCGCGACATCCCCAGCAGCCACAATATAGCTATCAGCTATCAGCTATCATCTATCAGCTAAGAAATTTCATTACTATTCGCCTTTTATTCTCTGCATTGCATAAGACTACCTTTCCTCCTTCCGAGACTAAGTTGTCTCCATATGCATTTTTTTGCATTGCATAAGGCTACCAATCGTCTCCACCTCCCACATATCAGCCCACTTCACCCAGATACTCTCAACCCGCACCTGTCTACCAAGCCTATAATGCTCAGCCCTCTCACTATCAATCACCTCCCACTCGCCAAAACTTCCCTAGACCTCAACCAAATTTCGATCGCAGACCTCCCAAATAATACACCGCCATTGCCGAACAAATTGACCAGCTGTATGAAAGGCTTAAAGCTGCTGGTTATGTCACCCCTTTCCTTGCCATAAACCCCGAAATCCCTCCCAATGGGTCAACCCAAACAAAACTTGTGCATACTATTCCGGCATGAAGGGTCACACCATTGATGAGTGCCGCTCTCTGAAGGATAAGATCCAAACTTTGATCGACAACAAGATTATTGTGGCTAAAGAGCCTTCTCCGAACGTCGGCAACAACCCCCTACCTGACCACAAGGGTGGAGGCGTTCACATGATAGAGATAGAAGATGATTGGGACCCTAAAGGATCGATCAGATTGATTGCTGAAGGTGACGAGCCAAAGAAACCAACAGTCACACTTAATCCGATTGTCGTCCAGATCCAGCCTTCTGGAGACGCTGAAGTGAACATGTCCATACCACTTGAGTTAGAAGCACCTTCTTTTGCAAAGGCGCCAGGACCAATTGAGGTCGNACCATCCAAAGCAAGGGTACCCAGTTCCAGTAGCTATGTCAGCCATAGCACCATCCATACAAGGCCATCCTGGGATTACACGCCGAGGCGAGAAGAAAGGGAAAACCAAAGCTGGAGAAGCAATTGCAGCACAAGGTATGACGAGAACCGGTAGGGTTTATACTCCAGAACATCTGGCTGAGTCCAGTAAGCAAGCCTCCAGACGACCAAACCGTCACTAAAACTAGGCCTGATGACCTATGGAGGAAGATACAAGCCAAAGAGTATTCAGTCATCAATTAGCTGAATAAGACGCCGGCCCAAATCTCCATCTTAGCCCTACTACAAAGCTCTGACGCACATAAGAATGCCTTATTGAAGGTGCTGAGCGAGGCATATATGCCCAGCAACATAACTGGAAGGGAAATGGCAAACATGGTAGAGCAAGTGTTGGAGAGTGATAAAATCACTTTCCACGAAGATGAGCTGCTGCCGGAAGGGCTAAGCCACAACAAAGTGTTGCACATCACTGTGCAATGCGAACATTATTTCATCACCAGAGTTCTGATCGACGGAGGGTCCAACCTCAATATTTGTCCATTGGTAACCCTCAGAACATTGGGGAAGACCCTGCATGAGATCAAGGATGGGGCCATCAATGTCAAAGCTTCCGATGGATCCCAAAGGTCCACCATTGGGGAAATCAGTTTGTATCTGCAAATGGGACCGACCTGGTGCGACGTTGACTTTCAAGTGATAGACGTCCTAGCATCTTACAACTTGCTATTGGGATGACCCTGGATTCATGCTTCTGGAGTTGTAGCATCAACCCTACACCAGTCAGTGAAGTTTGAGTGGAATCACCAAGAGGTGACTATTCATGGCGACGGTAGCAATCCCGTATACAGTCGCCAGACCATCCCGGTGATTGGAGAAAGAAGGAAAATAGGCGGAGAAACCTACCACCACATTGAGCGAGTCAACGCCATGGATAAGGATAAATGGTGGTATAACAAAATTGAAAGTATACTGAATTGGTGTGGATATGAGCCTGGAAAGGGACTTGGCAAGAATCTCCAAGGGATTGCTAAGCCGATCAAGCTGAAGAAACATGGTACCACCTTCGGTCTAGGATACGAGTATACCTGGAAAGAGTTTAATGAATGGTCGCTACCATGGCGCGATCCTTACTACCCAATGGAGCAACCGATACCCTGCCTGGAGCAGACTTTCCAGCCAGTAGATGGGTCGGAAGAAGAGGAAGCGTTGGCAGCGATGAGGAATTTGTTTTTGGAAGATGATAATATGGATTGTTGTATCATTTTCGAGGAGGAAGGGGAGGAAGGCCCTTCCATACAAGCTGTGAGCCGAGGAGCATGCCTCAACAATTGGTACATCAGAACCACCAGAGCCCGGAAAGCTTCGGGGTAGCAAGGCTGAACAAAGCACTATACATTATCTTTTACTTTTTCGCAAGTTAACTTTCTTTCCGCATTTTCTTTAATTTCAAAATAAGAGCTCCAATGTTCAAAACAATCATGAAATTTATCAAAGCATTTCAGTTTCTTATAAATCTTGCTCTGATTACTTTTTATCGTTTACTTTATTTACACAGCATTACTATTACTTATCTTGATGAAGTCGACAATTTTGACTTGCAATGAGACAACGCAACAAACAGACATAGACTCGGAAGAGGATGATATACCAGAAGACGTCGTTAATGAGGTTGAGGACTTTGAGAATAGGCCTAAGTCTAATTTGGATGAGACTGAGATACAGAGAATATCAAATAAACGTGCATCAGTGTTCATCTGTCACCATCAGAAAAGAAAGAGTACACGGAATTTCTAAGGGAATATGAGGACATATTCGCCTGGTTGTATGATGATATGACCGGTCTCAGTACATCTATTATAGCTCACAAACTGCCAACCGATCCGACATGTCCCCCGGTAAAGCAGAAGCTCAGGAAATTCAAACCCGACATGAGTTTGAAAATCAAGGAAGAAGTCACCAAGCAAGTCAAAGACAAGGTTCTCAGGGTAGTAGAGTATCCAACATGGTTAGCCAATATTGTGCCAGTGCCGAAGAAGGACGGGAAGATTAAAGTCTGTGTCGACTACCGGGATCTCAACCGGGCCAGTCCGAAAGACGACTTTCCCTTGCCAAACATACACATTCTAATTGACAATTGCGCCAAGCATGAACTGCAGTCCTTCGTCGATTGTTTTGCTGTGTATCATCAGATATGGATATCTACGATCAAACAGCTTTATTTTGTGCTCATATCGAGGTAAGAAGCAGAATGGAAAACCGTGTTCTATGAACATCAAGGAGTATTTGAGCAACAGGAGAATATCCGAACTTACAAATTGCTACTCAAAAGCGCATACTTCGGGAGGTTAAATCTAACAAACGTCTTTCATAGTGGAGGAATCCTTGTACAA
>NC_031993.1:11195533-11196322 GCF_001879085.1 Nicotiana attenuata
GTCTCCAAGCCTTTCTCATTTTTTAGGGTTTCTCTGAAATCCTAAGCCATTCGAGGTTCTTTCACCGTTATTTGTTTAGATCTGTACTATGTATATGCTTTTCTTGACATCTAGAGTGTTTTCTCCAAAAGTTTTTGCCAAAATCGTTTTTTCTCCGATTTTTAGGGTTTTCGCAAGGATTTTTGAAAAAATATTTCTGATTCTTTTCTTCTTTGCTTTATGTGTGTTTGTTAATACCTTTCTCGTACGATTTCTTTTATTTTATGCATATATTTTCTATTACCTTTTTCTTATTTAGTAAGGATATTAAAGAGCATTTAGGACATCTACAGACAGTATTTAGATTATTTGTAGATAATAGAATAATAATTAGTAAAAAGAACTATGTAAAAATTATATCAATTTTCTAGGAGTAGTTTTAGGGGATGGAAAAATTAAATTACAACCCCATATAGCTAAAAAAGGCTCTAGAAATGCCAGATAAATTAGACAATACTAAAGAACTACAAAAGTTTTTAGGAATAGTAAATTATGCAAGAGATTTTATAAAAGATTTAGGAAAAATAGCAGGACCACTATATGCTAAAACAGGCTCTACAGGACAAAAATATTTCAACATAGAAGACATTAAATTAGTACAAAAAATCAAAGAAAAAATAAAAAATATTCCTGATTTAAATATGCCATTAGAAACAGACTACTTAATTATAGAAACAGACGGGAGTTTTGAAGGATGGGGAGCAGTTTTGAAGGCAAAACCAAATAAATATAGTGATAAGAATACAGAAA
>NC_031993.1:11198030-11202987 GCF_001879085.1 Nicotiana attenuata
TGCACATAAGATTGTATCATTTCAGCATTAGAAACCATGTCTATAAGTTTCTACACTTCTGCATATAGAAATCATGACTCTAGGTTTCTGCACTTCTGCATATACACATTAGGCAAACGGTCTATAGGTTAAAATAATCAATTGCATCCTAGACACTATGCTTATAGGACTCCTGCACTTACGTAACCGTTTTAAACCAACAACGCTTAGAAATCATGCATATAGGATGTAGTCAATTGAATCACTTTCGTCTATTTCATCTATGAGTTTTATAATCAATAGTAAAGTCGTTTTAAAATCTACAGAATTTTTGTTTATAAAACCAGTAGCTTCTCTTTAAAATCAGTATGCCTTCTGCATTGTTAGATATCACGATTACAGGCCTCATCTAGGCAAAACTGTAGGTAAATAATCAACTATACCAGTCTTTAATAATTACAACCAGCAGGCAGGTCTAATTCAGACTTCATATCTGAAAATATGTGATAAATTAGCCACTCTTCCTACGTTAAGTTTAATTAAAGACCTAACCAATACTTGTACGTCATGCTAAATAATTTGTTGTTTTGAATAAGGAGGCCTACTTGAGCCTTAACTGCTATGTGCTTCCCCTTTACTGCTTTATGTGTTTTGTCTGTCGCATTAGACTTTTGTCCCTTTTTAAATTCTGAAAATCCCCAACTCCCTTCCCTTTAGGATTAGTAGTCCCAATGCCTCAGAGACTGATAGGATTGGGACGGGTAATAGCATGCATTATGTAACGATACTATTCCGCGCTCTAATACCTTAACGGGGTGTGAAGGGTAGATATGGATATGATGACCGGTGCGCTAATACCACGTGTAGCCCCTCTTTAGAGGAGTGATTACCGGATATTGCATTGATGTGATCCATTTTAATCGTAAAACTAGGACCCCTCTCCCTTTTATTTGCTTTCATCTATTTCTTGTAGAATTGTTTAAATCTTTCATAAAATTCCTGCCCCCTTTTACCCTTTCTCAAGTTTCGACTTACCTGCAATGTTGTATATGAACCCCTTCTATTTGAGCCCTTAATTGCTTACTTAATTATATGAAGTCACAATTATAACATGGCCAGGAACCACACTAGTGGATCTTGAGGGGTTCCTAACACCTTCCCCTCGAGATAATTTCTAGCCCTTACCCAAACTCTTGTTCTTCAAACTGAAACCCTTCTTAGTGTCCTAATGCACTTAATCATTAGGTGGCGACTCTTCAAATTCCAAAACCCAATTCCCAAAAGGGAACGAGTTGTCCTCCCAAATGTCGTAAACCCGATTTCACCTTAGAAAAAGGGGGCACGACACCGACCATGTAGGACACATCTCGAACCTTTCGGTCCGCATAACTCTTTTGACGCGACTGCGCTGTACGAAGCCTCTCCTGAATCAACTTCACCTTCTTTAAGGCATCCTGAACTAAATCTATCCCCAATAGCCTAGCCTCGCCGGGCTCAAACTAACCAACAGGAGATCCACACCGGCTCCCGTACAAAGCCTCAGACGGTGCCATCTGAATGCTGGACTGGTAGCTTTTGTTATAGGCAAACTCTGCAAGCGGCAAAAACTCATCCCAAGAACCTCCGAAATCAATAACACAGGCATGCAGCATGTCCTCCAATATCTGAATAGTGTACTCGGACTGCCCGTCCTGAGGATGAAACGCTGTGCTCAACTCCACCTGAGTACCCAACTCTCGCTGAAAAGTCTTCCAAAACTAGGAAGTGAACTGAGTGCCTCTATTTGAGATGATGGAAACTGGAACACTGTGCAACCGAACAATCTCTCGGATAAAGATCCCTGCCAGCTGCTCCGAAGAATAGGTAGTACACACCGGAATGAAGTGTGCGGACTTGGTCAGCCGATCCACAATCACCCAAATAGCAACGAACTTCTTCAAAGTCCGAGGAAGACCACTCACAAAATCCATAGTGACTCTCTCCCACTTCCACTCGGGAATAACCATCTGCTGAAGCAAGCCACCCGGTCTCTGATGCTCATATTTCACCTGCTGACAGTTGAGACACCGAGCTACAAATCCTACGATATCCTTCTTCATTCTCCTCCACCAATAGTGCTGCCTCAAATCCTGATACATCTTCGCGGCACCCGGATGAATAGAATACCGCGAGCTATGGGCCTCCTCCAGAATCAACTCTCTAAGCCCATCCACATTGGGCACACAGATCCGGCCCTGCATCCTCAACACACCATCATCACCGATGGTCACATCTCTGGCATCATCATGCTGAACTCTGTCCTTAAGGACAAGAAAATGCGGATCATCATACTGGCGCTCTCTGATGCGATCATATAAGGAAGACCGAGAAACCACGCAAGCCAACACCCGACCGGGCTCCGAAATATCTAATCTCAAAAACCGATTGGCCAAGGCCTGAACATCAACTGCAAGGGGCCTCTCCCCAACTGGAATGTACGCCAAACTCCCTATACTCACTGCCTTTCGGCTCAAAGCATCGACCACTACATTGGCCTTACCCGGATGATACAGAATAGTAATATCATAATCCTTAAGCAACTCTAGCCACCTCCGCTGCCTCAAATTAAGATCCTTCTGCTTGAAAAAATGCTAAAGACTGCGATGATCGGTGAATACCTCACAAGATATGCCATACAAGTAATGCCTCCAAATATTCAATGCATGAACTATGGCAGCCAACTCCAAATCATGAACACGGTAGTTCTTCTCATGGGGCTTCAACTGACGAGAAGCATAAGCAATAACTCTACCCTCCTGCATCAATACACAACCAATCCCAACTCTCGAAGCATCACAATATACGACATATGAACCTGAAGCTGATGGCAAAACCAATATTGGAGCTGTGGTCAAAGCCGTCTTAAGCTTCTGAAAGCTCTCCTCGCACTCGCCCGACCATACAAATGGAGCACCCTTCTGAGTCAACTTGGTCAAGGGCGATGCAATGGATGAAAATCCCTTAACAAACCAGCGATAATAGCCTGCCAACCCAAGAAAACTACAAATCTCTGTGGCTGAGGATGGTCTAGGCCAATTTGAACTGCCTCTATCTTCTTCGGATCAACCTGAATACCCTCCCTAGACACTACGTGTCCCAAGAATGCCACTAAACCGAGCCAAAGCTCACACTTAGAGAACTTTGCATAAAGCTTCTCCTCCCTCAATCTCTGCAATACCACTCGCAAATGCTCTGCGTGCTCCTCCTAACTACGCGAGTACACCAGAATATCATCAATGAATACAATAACAAACGAATCCAGATAAGGCCGAAATACACTGTTCATCAGATGCATGAACGCTGCTGGGGCATTGGTCAGCCTGAAAGACATGACAAGAAACTCATAGTGACCATATATAGTCCTGAAAGCAGTCTTAGGAATATCTGAATCCCTGATCTTCAATTGGTGATAGCCCAAATGGAGATCAATCTTGGAGAACACCCTCGCTTCCTGAAGCTGGTCGAATAAATCATCAATACGAGGCAGGGGATACTTGTTCTTAATTTTTACCATGTTTAATTGCCTGTAATCAATGCACATCCTCATTGTGCCATCCTTCTTCTTCACAAACAGAACTGGCGCACCCCACGGTGACACACTAGGCCGAATGAACCCCTTATCTAGGAGTTCCTGAAGCTGCTTCTTCAATTCTTTCAACTCCGCTGGTGCCATACGATATGGCGGAATAGAAATGGGCTGAGTGCCCGGCACTAGGTCAATACCAAAATCAATATCCTAGTCTGGTGGCATGCCCGACAGGTATGCAGGAAATACATCGGGAAAATCCCTCACAACTGGAACAGAATCAATACTAGGAGTCTCAGCTCCAACATCCCGCACGAAAGCTAGATATGACAGAAAACCCTTCCCAACCATACGCTGGGCTTTCAAGAAAGAAATCACTCAACTAGGAACATAATCAGTCACACCACGCCACTCGATCCTCGGTACACCCGGCATATCCAAAGTGACTATCTTAGCATGACAGTCTAGAATAGCATGACATGGAGATAACCAATCCATGCCCAAAATAACATCAAAGTCCACCATGCTAAATAGCAATAGATCAACTCGGGTCTCTAGACCCCCAATAGTCACAACACATGACCGGTATACACGGTCCACAACAATAGTATCGCCCACCAGGGTAGACACATGAATAGGTAAAGAAAGAGACTCCCGGGGCGTACCCAAATAACGAGCAAAATATGAAGACACATATGAATAGGTGGAACCGGGATCAAATAATACAGAGGCATCTCTGTGGCAGACTGAAACAATACCTGTAATGACAGCATCTGAAGCAATGGCATCTGTCCTGCCTGGGATATCATAGAAACGAGCTTGGCCACCGCCTGATCGACCTCCCCCTCTGGGGAGACCCCTGGCTGCCTGACCTCAACCCCTAGCTGGTTGGGCGGGTGGTGAAGTAACTGGAGCAGAAGTTGAGGGCTGACCCCTCATCTGAAGCTGACTATCACGAATTCGAGGGCACTGCCTCCTCATATGTACAAACTCTCCGCACTCATAACAACTACCCGGTGCTGGAGATGGGGACTGAAGGGAACCCCTGGTACTAGAATGACCAGTAGAAGCACCTGCCACGGAAGAACTCTGGACTGATGGGGCACGAGATGAACTCTGAGCTGGGAGGGCGCTGAGTAAAGACTGGCCCTGCTGAGATCCATGATGACCACGGCCTGAAGATGGCCCACGATAATCTGGACGGGCCGACTGAGCAGGCCTGAAAGAACGACCTCTACCATGCTGAAACTGGCCCCTCGACGGAGCACCACTGAAACTGCCCGATCCTCGAGGCCTCTTGGCCTCCCTCTCCTCTCGCTCCCTACGACGAACTGTCTCAATCTCACGAGCGATATCAACCACCTCCTCGAATGTAGCACCCAATACTCTCTCTATACGTCATCCAAAAATACC
>NC_031993.1:11405378-11487573 GCF_001879085.1 Nicotiana attenuata
ACATTATAGGCTTAAGTTGGTTTATTGGTGCTTCATGGTACATCTTGGCTGGTCTCGCTGTGTAGTATTAATTGATGAAGTTTCATAATTGTTTAGATTTCCGTTTGGTTTGGTTTGAGGCATAAATATTGTGGAGGGCTTTGAGATAAATTGTGAAATACTTGTCTTATTGTTTGATTGGTACTGATATGGTGGGATCAGGTTGCACGCTGCAACAGGTGGAATAAAGGTGATATGTTGAGGAGGAATAAGGGTGAAATGTGATTGTCTGGTGGGATTGGGTTGCGCGCCGCAACAGGAGTAATAAGGGTGGACAGGTGGGATCGGGTTGCACGCCGCAACAGGAGTAATAAGGGTGAATGTTCCTATTGCTACTGATTATATGGTGGGATCGGGATGCGCGCCGCATCCTCTTGTTGTTTAGGCATTCTTCTTCTGCTGTGATTCTACTCCGTAGTATTGTACTTCTCTTAAGGAATTGTTATAGCTGAGTACTGGCAAGATATTTGGGTTCCGTATTTACTTTGCTGCAAGTTACTGTTCCAATTCGTTCTGTATTTCCTTTTTGCTTTATTATATACTATTGCAGGTTATATTGTATATGCCCGCCATATCCTCGTCACTACCTCGTCGAGGTTAGGCTTGGCACCTACCAGTACATGGGGTCGGTTGTACTGAAACTGCACTCTGCACTTTCTATGCAGATTTTGGAGCTAGTTGTGGCAGATCGAGAGGTCGGTTGCAGGCATTCATCTAGGAGACCCAAGGTAGTCCTGCAGGCGTCCGCAGGCCCTGGCGTCCCCTCCTATATTTCCACATTTCTGTTTTATTTTCTTTCGAGACAGATGTATTTTTCTTTCAGACCCATACTTGTAGTTATTCATAGAATGTTCGTGGGTTGTGACACCAGTTTCTGAGTGGTAATAGTTTGCAATTTGTTAATGGTTTATGGATAACCAGTAAATTATGTACTTCTGCATTTATTTCCATTTGATTTAGCTTTGTTAGTTTTAACTATAAAATGTAAAGGAATGGTAAATAGTACTCTAACGTTGGCTTGCCTAGTGAGTGCGATGTTAGGCGCCATCACAGTCTTGACGGTGGGAAATTTGGGTCGTGACAACAACCAAGAATGACAGAAGAAATGATCAAGGATCGAGCAATCGGCATCTGATGAGTAAAAACAGTTTCGACAGATCGCTCGGGGGTAGGGAAGCACCGAGATTATCGGAGTACAATTTCAACGTGGATCTTGCAAGTATAGTGTCGCCCATATGTCGCATCAAAGAGACCAAGTGGCCTAGACCACTTCAGTTCGATCGCGCACAGAGGGATCAAAGCTTGGTGTGTAAGTACCACGATACTCACGGTCATAGGACAGAAGATTATCGACAACTAATGGAAGAAGTGGCTCGATTATTCAACAACGAATATCATCGAGAATTCCAAAGTGAACGAGCCAAAAATCATTTCAAAAATAGGGATGCCAACAAACAGATTGAATAAGAGGAACCCCAACACGTGATCAACATAATCATTGGGGGACCGGATGTCTCCCAAGGGCCAATGATAAAACGCACCAAAGTTTCTATCACAAGGGAAAAGCGCACCGGGGATTACGTCCGGAAGGGGCCATCTCGTTCAACAGCGAGGATGCTGAGGGCATCTTCCAGCTTCATAATGAAGAACAAGTAATATTTTTACTTATTGTTGATACCCAATTTTTCCCTCATATTTCTAAAAAAAAATATATATACCTTCAAAATAGTATATTTGCATCATCTTATAGTTTATGAACCTATACAAGAATTTTTTTTATAATTTTCCATAATTTTTAAAGGCTTTAAATTAATTTTTTTCTGCATTTTTATTGTATTAATATCCAATAGTTATCCTTAAAATTATTTTTATGACGCTTTAATCATCCAAACTCATTATTTACACCAACATGCATATTTTTAAATATTTTATTTCATTTCTCATAATTACATTTGCATTTTTAGGCTAATTGCACATTTTTGCAATAATAGTCTATATTCATGTATAATCACATTATTTAAGCAAAAAAATATTTTTTATTTTTTATAATGTTAAGTTAATAATTTTAATCATTTTAGTGCACAAATAATATTTTTTCTATTTATTAATTATTTTTATAAATTATTTCTCACTAAATATTGGGTATTTAAAAACTAGCCTAAATTCCTACTCAATTTCGGACCTAATAACCCAGGCTAATTACATCATAAATTAACCAAACTACCCATGCCCAAAACAAACCCCCTTTATTTTAACCCAACCGGTAACCCATTTACACGACCTGCCCCAGTCCCGTTTTAAAATCCTAGCCGTTGATCTCTAAGATCAACGACCTACAGTTAACCTAACCCTTTTAATTACCCCCTTTCACCCAAAACCCTAACCCATTTACCCTTTTACCCGCCGCCCTTGAATTCTCTCAAACTTCCCTCTCTTTCTGTCAAACCCTAGTGCCGTAACCCCTAATCCTCTCCGATTCTGGCTCAAACATGGAATCAATCCATGATTTACTTACCTATTTTGTGATACTCTATCGTTATATGCATGATTTTGACATCACTTAGTTCTTGCCCTATTTTTGGCAAGAACTTCCTCTCAAGAACGGGCCGATTCACTTTGATTCTATGAGATCTGGACGATCTTCTGTCTCTATACATGTTATATTGAACGGTCCTTGTATTTTGGTCCGATTCAAGGCATCAGTCTCAACTAGGGTTTGAGATTTTTCCCTTATTCTTTACTGATTTCTGATTGATATTCTTCCCTTCATTGTGTCTGATTGCTTAACCCGTTGTATTTTCCCTATTTTCGATTTTACTTACCTTAAAACGAACTATAATTGATTTTCATATGCTATTTTCCTTATTCTCTGTTGAACCTGTTGTATTTCCTTATTTTGAGTACTACTTGATTCTCGCATGTCACTTTTTGTCCCTTGTTTAAATCACTGGACTTCTTTATTATATGTGTTAGATGCCCTAAAATTGATTCTGATTGATTCTAGTGTATCTTTCCCTATTTGTGTTTGAATAATTTGTTTCCATGTTTACCTGCCTGATTTCTACTATATAAACCCCTCTCAGAAGAGATTCTGGGACCCCGGATTTAGACTACTGTTTTCCGCTATTCTCTCATTCACTCACTGTTACTTTCCGACTCACTGAAACTATTGAATAACCTCCTCTGGTGCAAGCACTACTCAGAGCCCATTCTCGAGGCTCTTGTGAACTTTGAAGCATCGGGGATTTTGGGTTTTTAGCTTCTACGCTCTGCACTCTTTTAATCTTGCTACCGGTTAGTGTTTAAACTCTCATAATGATTCTTTCCTGCATATGTATTTGAACTTTGATTCAACTGTGATATTGTTCAACTTTGATGTCATTCTGTGACACATGAGAATAGTCTACTGTAATTTGCATTCTGTGATCTCATATCTAGACCTTGTAGCATCTTACATCTTAATTTTGGGTTCCAATATTGTGGTTGTATAAGTTTCTGCATATTGTGATTAACTAATGTTCTCTATGATACATGATCCTGTTTGTATTATACTGTTAATCTTGAGTTTGGTATAATCTGATCCTCTAAGTTCTAAATTGGTTGCATCACTTGGTTTTATTGGCCTAATGCCTTGCCTGTTAACTTTGCAGTCCTAGATCCTTTGTCTTTTGTCATATATTACCCTTTCAATATGCTAGTTTATGTTCATTATGTGATTATCCTGTAAGTTTGCAAATGCTTTTTTTCAAAACCTATTACTTTAGTATTATTTTCACTAGTCGTTTCCTGCCATGAGTTTAATTCTGGGGCTGGCTGAAAGCCAACGCCCTTCCCCCCAAGTCTCCTCTATCAACTTCCCTAGTGTGAGCACTGCCCTGGGTTCTTGAAGCCCTTGGGAACTCAGACGCACCAGGGTCCAAGGTTCTTTGCCGCTTTTCCTAATTACCCAACTGTGCACCCTTTTCCACCTACTAGACAAACCAATGGGCTTGTGTAAATAGTTGTCTTTCTGGGACTGTTGACCAGCTCTGGCTACTGGGTTTTGGCTATTCTGTGTGTATGGGAAGATTGTTTTTCTGGGGTTTAATTGGCTATGACTTCTGGGCTATGTTTGAAGCCTGCTGGATATGATGTCAAAGGCCCAGCAAGGCTGGGTATTCAGTCGTGTATTTGGGCCTGCTATAGGCCTATCTATTGCCATGTAATATTACTATTCTACTTGTTGACCTGGGCCTGTAATAATACTTTGTATAAACTATTGGGGTGTTAGTGAAAGGGGAATGGGTAGAATTTTATATCAACATGCAATAGGTAGATGACATGCCTATGGGACCTGATAATATGTTTGCTCTATGTGTTGTTCGATTACATGTGCCCTATAGAATCATGATATTAGGAGAAGCACACACACCCTACTTGTTTACTATTCAGACGTTATGTCTACTGTTGCGTGGTTATAGACATCATGAAGTAAACACTTTGCATGACTACTCAATTATTCACTAGAAAGCATGCCTATAGGATGTATAATATCTATTTTTGTCAATTTAAAAACCATGCCTATAGGAAATTACCTACTTCACTCAACTTGCCTAATACCTGCACATTATTTAAAAGCATGATCGTTGGACTAAATATTTTACCTGCTCTTATGTCTACTTCTGCCCGATTATTAGATGTCATGCCTATAGGGAATGAATGCTAATAACACCCCTTTCAATCTGCACCACGCTCAATAGATATCATGCCTATAGGATTTTAATTGCTTAAATTCGTCGTTGCATCACAATGTCCATCTAGAAAGCATGCCTATTAGGAGCTAAATATGTATAAAATCTACTCAAACTGTCAACCTTTAGAAAGCATGCTTATAGGAGTTAAATATATGAGAATCAGTCCCAATCATCAGTCTCTAGAAATCATGCCTATAGGACATCACTACGCACTCTTCAAACGCTGTCATCCACGCGATTATTAGGAAGCATAAGTAATTTTGAGCATTCCAATAAGTTTTATTATCCCTACTACGTAAATCACCTAGAGATCATGCCTATAGGTTAAACAACTTATAACCTGTAGTCCCAATAATCAGTGTGTAATATCAAATACTCCTAAACTGTGTATTCACATAGAAATCATGGGCTTAATAGTTTTAACTCAATTCTGAAACTGTCAAATGCCTAACGTGTTTGCGTGTATTTGTTGTCTAAGTGTGGAGGCTAACTTGAGCCCTTAACTGCTTTATATGAAGTCCAACTTTTTTTGTGTGTTTTCTAGTTTTCTCATTTTGAGCAACCTAAGCTAAGTCTAGAACCACCCCAAATAGAGGTCCAAACGCCTCCTGGCCATAGGCATGGGATGGGTAGTGCACGCATAAGGCTTAGTTTCGAACCAACTAGTGCGCTTTAGGTAACAACTTAAAGATAGTAATCGGGTAGCAGGAGATGATAGTCTGTGCCCACTGAATAATACGAGTAACACCCCATCTGGAGGGAGTTACGAAGTATTATTTATGTTGCACGGGATGATCCTTTAGACTAAAAAACTTAGGACTACCCCCCCCCCCCCATATTTTCTTTCTTTTCCTATTAGAATCGAAATAGTTGTACCCTTTGTTCAAAATCTGTTTATAATAAACTTCTTAAATTTTGGTGCTCTCTCTTCATTTATTTGATCACATAGACTAATTCATATAATTCGAGTTCGGTCGGGAACCACAGTTGTGGACCTCGAAGAGTGCCTAACACCTTCTCTTCGAGGTAATTTCGAGCCCTAACCCGATATTGGGTAACGCAAACTAGTCAAATAGAGTTATCTACAAATAGGTGTCCTAACGCACCTTAAACCCGTTAGGTGGCGACTCTCACATTTAACACCTTTCTCAAAAGAGTTGTCACGTGTCGAAACCCGATTTCGCGAGAAAAAGGGAGCGACACTTATCAATAAATCTGGAGTTAAACGTGCGTTAATTGATCCAAGTAGCTCGGCCAACATCATCCGATGGAGGGTCATAGAGCAACTGGGCTTATTGGACCAAATCATACAGGCGGTCCGGGTGTTGAATGGATTCAACATGGCGTGCGAGACGAAGGGTGAAATAACCCTACCATGGAATACTACCGGGACCACCCAGAAAATAAAGTTCTACGTGATCGAGGGAGATATGAGGTAGAATGCCTTATTCGGAAGGCCATGGGTTCACAGCATGAGGGCAGTGCCTTCAACCTTACATCGGGCATTGAAATTTCCCACTCCGGGAGGAGTCAAAACAGTCTACGTGGAATAGCGGTCGCAAAGGAGATGTTCGATGTCGATGAAGTGACACTAGTGCCCCCGGTCTCGACATAAAAAAATAGTGCACTGGTCGAAGAAAAGGAAACCAAATAGTAATCAACAATCCCGGAGGAGCACACAGCGAACGAGGAAGATGATTACAGTGTCCCAGGATCCTTTATAGCACCCGATGACACCGATGCCACCAAATTGACAATCGAGGAATTAGAGCATGTTATATTGATCGAGCACCTACCGGATCGAAAGGTATACCTAGGCACGGGATTAACCCCCGAGTTCAAGAAAAAACTTATTGATTTCCTTAAAGCTAATGTTGTTTGTTTTGCCTGGTCCCACTTAGATATGACATTGATCCCATCGGAGGTGGCAACTCACAAATTGAGCCATGATCCAAAATTCCACCCGGTCAAACAAACGAGAAGGCCACAGTATCAAACAAGCATTCATCAAAGATAAGGTATCTAAACTTTTGAAAATAGGTTTCATCCTGGAAGTTAAGTACCCGGATTGGTTAGCTAACATAGTGGTCGTACCTAAAAAGGAAACAAACTTAGAATGTGTGTAGATTATAAGGAACTAAACAAGGCGTGTTCGAGGATTCATTCCCTTTACATCAACCGAAAGATCGAAGTGACGGCCGGACACGAGATACTGAGTTTCCTCGACGCCTATTCTTCGTACAACAAATTTCAAATGGACTCGGGCGATCAAAAAAAGACTTCTTTCATAACCAAATTTGACACTCACTACTATAATGTTATGCCGTTTGGGCTAAAAAATGTTGATGCCACGTATCAATGCCTGGTTAACCGGATGTTTGAAGAACAAAAATGGAAATCAATGGAGGTTTATATTGAAGATATGTTGGTTAAGTCCCGGCGGGCTAAGGACCATTTGAAGCATTTGCAGGAAACCTTCAACATATTGAGAAAATACAACATGAAGCTAAACCTGAAAAAGTGTGCTTTCGGGGTTAGCTCGGGCAAGTTCCTCGGGTTCATGGTATCCAACTGGGGAATAGAGATCAACCTAGACAAGATAAAAGCTATAAAAGATATCACCATAGTTGACAACATGAAGGCGGTACAAAGACTGACTAGGAGGATAACCCCACTAGGCTTATTATAAAAAAGAAGAACAACTTCTCTTGGACCCAGGATTGTCACGAGCATTAGAAGAACTCAAGTGTTACCTATCGAGCCCTCCCTTGTTGCACACTCTGAAGGCGAACGAACAATTGTACCTCTACTTGGCAGTTTCCGAGGTAGCGGTAAGTGGTATCCTGGTCTGGGAAAAGAAGGTATGTAATATCCTATTTATTATATTAGTAGAACCCTAGGCGATGCCGAAACAAGGTATCCACCCTTAGAAAAGTTAGCGGGTGCCTTATTGAGCGCGTCTAGGAAATTAAAACCGTACTTTCAATGTTACCCCATATGTGTCGTGACCTCTTACCCACTGAGGAATGCAAAACCCGAGCTCTTGGGCTACCTGGCTAAATTGCTCATAGAGATTAGCGGGTGTAATATCGAGTAAAAACCCCAGACCGTAATAAAATCTCAGATTTTGGCGGACTTCATGGCCGACTTTATGCCAACCTTGATCCTCGAGGTTGAGAAGGAATTACTTCTTGCCTCAGGGACTAGGTCGGGGATCTGGACCCTATTCACGGACGGTGCCTCCAACGATGGGCATCGTATTAAAACCACCTACGGGTAACATAATAAGTCAGTCTATTAGAACTATAAAATTGACTAACAACGAAGCCGGATATGAGGCTATGGTTGCAGGTATGGAACTAGCTAAGAGCCTGGGGGCCGAGGTAATCGAGGCCAAATGTGACTCCCTCCTCGTCGTCAACCAAGTCAATGGGACATTTGGAGCAAAAGAGGAACGGATGCAGAGATACTTGGATAAGTTGCAGGTGACATTACACCAATTCAACGAATGGACTATACAACACGTGCCTCGAGATCAAAATAACGAGGTCGATGCATTAGCCAATTTCGGGTCGTCGAATGACTCTAACGAATTCGACTTCGAAACAGTAGTTCAATTGATGAACTCAATGGTAGAAGAAGGATACGCCGAGGTGAACTCGACAAGCTTGACTTGGGACGGGAGAAACAAGTACATATCCTACCTTTAGAAAAGGAAATTTCCGTCGGATCCCAAGGAATCGAGGGCCTGACGTACTAAAGCTGCCAGGATCAGCTTGGTTGAGGGAAAACTATACAAGAGAGTTTTTGGGGCCACTAGCTAGGTGCTTGGGTTCGGGGGAGACTGACTACACAATGAGGGAAATACACGAGGGTACTTGTGGAAACCATTTAGGAGCGGAATCCTTGGTTCGAAAATTTATCAGAGTAGGTTATTACTGGAACGAGATGGAGAAGGATGAGAAAGAATTCTTTCGAAAATGTAACGAATGCAGAGGCATGCCCTAGTGATTTATCAATTGGGGAAATGCTTTACCCGGTCCTATCGCCATGGCCGTTTATGAAATGGGGGATGGACATCATCAATTCCTTGCCATGGGCACCTAGTAAAACCCAATACATATTGCTCATGACCGATTACTTCTCCAAGTGGGTCGAAGCACAGGCATTCGAGAAAGTTCGGGAGAAAGATGTCATTGACTTCATCTGGATCATTAATATGCCGATTCGGGATACTGATCGAAATTTCTTGCAACATCGGGAAGCAATTCATCGGCAAGGTAAGTAAGTTTCTCAAAGACCACAAAATTAAAAAGTTTTTATCAACACCTTACCACCATAGTGGAAACGGTCAAGTGGAGTCAACAAACAAAACTATACTCCAAAACTTGAAGAAGAGATTGACCACTTCAAAGGGAAAGTGGAAAGAAATTTTTCCTGAGGTCTTGTGGGCATACCGAATGACTTCGAAGTCAAGCACTGGTGAGACCCCATTCTCTTTAGTCAAGCTTTGATCCCGATCAAAGTAGGGGAACCGAGCCTAAGGTTCTAGTACACTAATGAGACGTCAAATGACGAGGCCATAGCCACAATCTCGGACTTATCGGACGAAAGGCGAGAAGCCGCCCTGGTCTAGTTAGCGGCCCTAAAGAAGTGAATGGGGAGATATTACAACCGAAGGGCTAACCTCCGATACTTCTAAGTCGAGGACTTGGTATTAAGGAAAGTTACGCTACACACCAAGAACCTTAACGACGGGACCGGGAAAAAAGGCTCATATAAGCCCGAGTTAGGGAATGGTGTACAGCTATCGAACAACTAGAATGTGGCACACTTAAAGCGTTACTACTGCTAAGGTATGAACACAATCTCCTTTGAAGTTTGTTATGATTTGGACTAACCCATGCAGGTATTCGTTCGAGGTTAAATATGACGATTAGGTTTGAAAGCACATGCATTCTTTTTCTCTTGTACCGGGTTTTCTCAAAGTGGATTTTACGGCAAGGTTTGTAAAGAGGCAATAGTAAAACGTGCTACCCTAGTTTTGATGACCGCCTTGAGGCCGGGATTGCTGATCACCCGTAATGGATCGATAATATTTGAGCCCTCACGAGCTCAGTCTCAAATATTGGGGGAGCCATTACGCCCTAAGTCAGGATTCCTAGAAGGCATATTTTATTTTATGTTAAAAGCCAAGGCTTAAATATTAGAATTAATTGTAAGGTTCAAATGGTCAAACGAATCGTGCCCGTGTAGCTCATTCTTTCCATGGAAGAAAGCTTTTATGCCTTCGATCATGTACTCTACATGCAAAGTAATAAAAGAAATTTACCCTCTATATTTCATCACTTCCCATTCGCCAGCGATATTATAGTTAAGTTACTTAGAATAAATAATGGGTTCAAAACCCTAGGGCCCACGGGGCTCCCCGAGTCAGGGACTGCTGTTCGATAATAAGATCGGACAACTCGGGCTATCGAATACCGGAGGCACAGAGCGTATTAGGCAGGGCCCAAACATAAAAGGCTATGGCCAACTTAAAATGGCTCAGAGACGTCCAAGACCGTACGTAGAAAGCAAGGTCCTTACACATGGTTAAAACCTATGGAAAAATACTACCCGACTATATAAAAAATAGCCACCTTTGGTAAAACATCATCGTGACCGGTTGATACATTCAAGTATTTCAGAAACTTCACTTTATATCAGATATTCTGAAGCCAAAGCAGCTCGGAGTTTTTATTTAAACCAAGCCTCATTCGGCCTCTAGGGAACGAACACTCTAAGTTATGTCCTATTCTATGCTAAGGCATTAATGAGATTTTTCAAACAATGATTTGTAAGTGGATGCTGAAAAGTAAAATACACAGTATAGCCAAAGGAAAATTTTTTATATATGCCAAGTGTATTTACAGAGGCACTGTAAAACGTCCCAAAATAAACAAAAAATATATACAAAAGAAAAAAAATAAACTAAGGCATCTCCGCCTAGTCTTCACCAGAGCCCGATTCACTGCTTGAACCCTCGAGCTCGTATATCTCTCTGGCCTCAACTTCGAGCCTCTTAGCCTCTTCAATCTCGGCCGATAGATCGAAACTCCAGACGTGAATCTCCTCAAGGGTCTCCCTCTGGGATATCCACTTTGCATACTCGACCTTTGTTATTAAACGGTCCTCGGCCACCTCCACGTCGTTCTTGGCCAGCATATCCTGGGCCTCTGAGGACTCGTTCGAAGATGACTCCAACTTGGACTTCAATATGGTATACTCCCGGTCGAGGGAATCCCTTTCCGAGACGGGCGAGTCTAGTTTTGCTCGGAGCTCATCATTCAGTCGAGACCACTTGTCGGCTATATCCTTCATCACCCTGAGTTGGTCCTTGGTCGATTCCAACTCCTCTTTAGTAGCCTCATTTTCCGAGGCCAGGTGATCCATCTTGCTCCTCAATGCCTCGGCCGAGGCTTTGACCTCGTTTATCTCGGACCAGAGTTGGTCGATCAGATTTATCTTCTCTTGGACCTGTGAGGTTGCGGTGTTAGCAACTGTGCTTAGCCTCTCGTTATTAATCTCAAATACCTTTAACTTTTTGACCAAAACAGCTTACTCCCATTTCACCGAGGAGGCTTCCTTTTGATCTTTTTCCAGCTCGGCTTGGAAGATGGGGAGGTCCTTAAGGGCTTTATCTATTTGCTCCCAAAGAGCTTTTTACATGTCCTTCTACCGGACCTGTTCCTTGAGCTAGCTCACCTCCATCCGAGACTGATGGAAGCTCTCGTGATGAAGCACCGAGGCCTGAGAAACAAAAATGATGAGATCAAAAGAATATGCTAAGGATAGGTGAAACCTTCAAGGGATACAAAGAAAGAAAAGCATACCCTATTTAGCGCTTGTTGTGCCTCGTTGAAAAGGCTCGGTGCATCCACCTCATTCATCTTTACCTGATCTTCTTCGGTCAACAAGCTGCGAAGGTAGCTGGCAATGCCAATCGGTCTAGAAAGCACCCGGGTATCCTCCGGGATCATAAACATGACCGTTCTTTTACGGTTAGGATCCAGGCTCGGGGAGGGAAACTGCTTCACCAGCTCTGGGCTCGAGCTCGGCCCGCCTGACTCTGGTAGTACATCCTTTTTTGGGATCTATAAGTGACCGAAGCCGGAGTAGTCCTCCAACGCACCAATGTCTATACCTTCAAAGAACAAGTTGAGGGCATCGTCTACAGCCCGTGATGTCTCGGTTGGTTTCGCTTTGATGGCCTGAGCTTTATCAAATAGAGACTCTGTGTGAGACGGCGACTCCAGAATGTCAATGACACCAGCGGCTTCTCTTGGAGAGGGAGTAGCTTCTCGAGAGGCTCTAGTCACTAGTTTCCTTTGGGCTCCCAATCCAAAGAGGGTTCAGCCTCCCGGTTACTTCCCCTGATGCTGCCCGCTCTTCTGTATCAATGGCCGGCCCATTGGCGACAAACTCCAATTCTTCACTTCAGGGTAGTCCCTGAGCCGATAAAGGGATTTGGGGTCCGGTACCTTAGCCCAGGTACTCTTCTTGTTTCTCTTTCGGACCTTGACCATGACCCTCTTCTTATTGGCCTCGGCGTTTGCGTCTGGGGAACCGAAAGACCCCCTCTTTCTTATCTTTTTTTCCTCCTTCACAGCGACCTCGACAGCAGGTTGTCCCGAAGCGGAGGGTTTAGCAGGTAAGGACGGAGCCTCGTCCTCGTCCACTTCCCAGAGCTCAGTGGCCTTGGGAAAACCTGTGGAAGAAAGAGAGGGACTTAGTAAAGATGACAGTTTAATAGAAAAGGAAACTCGATTAGGGGGAGAACACTTACCATGGGAACGGGCCTCACACTTTCCCTTTGAGAGTTTACGCCATTCACGCTCGAAGTACGATAACTGCTTGCAGATTCCTCGACCCACTCTTTGAAGCGGGGAACTGTGTTGGGGACACTAGCAACCGCTGCACGCCAGTACAACCAGGCAATGAGAAAGAAGAACAAAATCCAAAAGGTATTCTAAATACTCAAGAGGAGACGAACTTACGTGTTAGGTTCCACTTTTCAGGGAACGGCATGAACTCAGGGAGAATGAGATTCCAAGTCTTCACCCGAACGAATCTCCCCTACCAGCCTCGATCCCTGTCTTCATCAATGCTCGATAATGGATCTTTGTTTTGCCCTACGGACAAGCTTGATTAATCCTCGTCAGAAGATTCGGGGACTATAGAGGATAAGCAGGTGGTTGATAGTAAACGGAGGCTCCTCCATGTTATTGACAAAGTGACGAAGGAGGATCACGATCCTCCAAAAAGACGGGTGAATCTGTTCGAGGCAGACCTCGTACCTCTTGCAGAAGTCAAGGACTATTGTATCCACCGGTCTAAGCTTAAAGGGGTATGTATAAACACTTAGATACCCCTCCACATGTGTGGTGATGTCATCATCAGGGCCAGGGATGACCACTTCCTTGCCCTCGCACTTGCAATCCTCCCGAACTGTTGGGAGCGTGTCCTTGCTGATGGAGCATATGTACCTCTTTACCTTGGTCCGCTTGCTTAGAGGCTTTTTCAACCTTAAAGTCGTTTTCTATAGAGAATCTTCAAGGGATGAAATTCTTTAGAGGAGGTTCCAGGGTCGCTTCAGGTACGACCACCTCGACATCCATGACCGGGTTAGAAATGGAAGGGGCGGTCTGTTGGGGCACAGATTTTGAAGTTTTTGCCATCGAATTCTGGTAATATGAATGTTTGAAGGCAGGTATGAAGCTTTAAAGATGAGAATAAAGGTTTGAAGGTCAAACTGAAGGATTCAAGGACAAAATTATGAAGATTTGAAGATGGGAAGATGAAGATATGAAGATGTGAATAACAGTGTATGAAGATTTGAAGAGATCCTAAACAAGTGAAAAGTTCAGGGGTAAATTAAGAAGTTTTGAAATCGGAAAGTAAAAAAGTGAAAAAAGAACCGAAGCATTTATAAAAGGGAGGTAATTAATGCGTGGCGTTTCGCATTCGAGAATGGTAAACCAGCGGCTGACACGTGTCCGAAGTTAGAACGACACGAGTGATGGGACATTTCAGTGACTCATCGAGCCGATTGCAGCATACGGAGGAAGGAGCCGGGGTTAATTAATCACTTCTCGTCGCTTCAATAAATTTTCTCTCCGAAAAATNAGTGTTCACCGTTGGTTGACTGAATGCCCAATTAAGAAAGTTGTCTACTCCATCTCTATATCTTTGGTCGACTCTATTCCTAATATTCAACCAACTTTTATCCATCATATCTATATCAAAAAAATAAATAAATTAATTTACCATTAAAAGGGGAAGGATTATAATAATCAAAATATATATAATAATTAACATATACCAAGGGTATTCAGACAAGCAGTCACAAAAACACATTATTCAATCATAAAACAAGTTGCTTGTATGGAAATTGTGGAGGCCTAAGCTTGTCAGTACCAATTGAGTGGCAGAAATGATACTAAATTTCCTTTAGTAGCCAAACATGAAAATGCAGCAAACCGTAAGAAATCTACTGGAAAAAGGCAAGACAAAACAAAGAGATTCACTGGACAAAGGCATGCTCTTGTCACAGTAAGATATATTTGCAGAAAGAACAAAGGACTCTACTCTATAAACAAAACTAAAAACTAACTCAGGTCAGAACATCAATAGATTAAGCATTAAACTTAACAAGAAGTCCACATAAAAACACCCAACTTAAACAGAAAAATTGTATTGAAACATGCAACTAATATGCAGAAAATCAAATAACAAAAAAGATAATCATGTAATCCAAAATAAACTAGCAAAGGGAAATTTCTTTTTTGCAGGTGAGGTCTCTAAGCACTACTTTCTAATAGATTTCCAGCTGGTGGTATTGGTGCTTTGCACCCAGCCCAGTGGAATGAAGTTAGAGGTGGCTAAAAGTCAAGAGACAAAAAGGAGCAGGTTGCAGACTCAAATATCTGGGAATTGCAAACAGCTTTTCTCAGAGATCCAAATTTTTTCTGCAATCACAGAGGTAGGAAAACAATATGTAATTCACAAGGGAAACACTCAAAAAGACTGTGTCACATATATATACATCCTGTGGACAGTTGAGTTGAAAGAAATCAGCTGGATGATATAGCTTTGGACACGACTCATGCAGCATAGGAGAGGAAAGAAAATTCAGGACACAGGGAGCCAGGCATATTTGAGTGCAACACTCACTGCCACACATAAAAATTGCAGAACAGTCCACTACCAACAGGACAAGAACATTGTGCTCTTTCTTCTCATTGATGATGGATGCTTCTCAACAGATAAGACAAATGCAGCACCATAATACATCACCCCAGGCATCAAGTCACAGAACAAGGTTAGTCAGCAACATAGGAATCACACGCGACATGGAGCTCATGCAATTTATGATGGAGCAAATTTGGAAATGGCAATCCACAATGCAATGTTGGCTAGGATTTTCGGACAAGCATAGTACAAATTGGATTGGGAATACAACACCTCATCACAGCAGGACATACAATGAAGGAATCCAAGAGTGGAAATCAACAAAAAACAACAAAAAACTAGGTAAAATCGAGAGCAAAAAGGCAGCAGGAGGACATCTTGATGGACAATCATGGGCAGGAAAAAAGAGAAAACTGGAAAATTGTTTCATTTTTGCGGAACAACAGCTTTTGCGGAAACAACAGCTTTTGCACAACAGCTTTTGTGGAAGGCTGTGTTAATTTACGCTTATTTCGACAAATTCAAGCACACACTGTCCAAAGAGATCTATTTGGAATAAAATGGTTAGAAAACTTGAAACCAACTTAAAACAACTTCAATTCGACTACAAAACAATACACGACAAATCAGCATAAACAAATACAGCATGCCATGAAATCATACTAGCTGGCCACATAAACTTCATCGCTGTCAAGTCTTTAGGGAATTAACAATATTCAATCAGATTCGTAGTTTCATACTATTCCTTTAAATCTCGAACATGACAAGGAAGAAGCACGCTATGGGGTACAAGCTGAACTAGTTTAAAATATGACCCGACTAAAGCTTTAGCAAGGAGTTGTACAGTTCTAAATGCCGAGTCTAAAAGATTAGGGATTTTAACATACCTGAGTTGTTAAAATTTCACTTTTATATCTTCTTGCCCTTTGCCGACTTCCGCAGCAGTAATCAAGTTCTTGAATACTTGAAGTTGAAGAAGCTTTGAATCGAAAGACCCTAGTGGTCTTCTTCTTCGCACACTCGATTCACAAATTCAGACCAAAACTCGTATCAAACCAGCTTCCAATCTTGAGATTTAGCTTCAAAATGAAGTTTCCGGCAAGTATCATAAACACCCAATCGAATTCACATTCTGATTCGAGGGATTTCAATTTGGGAGAGATTTTTTGTAACGACCCGGCCGGTCGTTTTTGGAATTTACGCCCCGATCCCCCATTAACTGCTTCCCCTAAGTTCATTTCTGCTATTTTGGTTTGCCGGGACGTTCGTGTTGGGATTCAGAGTGTTTTGGGACACTTAGTCCCTAAATGAGAGCTTAAGAATTGAAAAATGGTCCGTAATCGGAACAGTGTGAAGAAGACCTCAGAATGGAAATTCGATGGTTCCGTTAGCTCCGTTAGGTGATTTCGGGGTTGGGAGCGTGTTCGGAATGTATTTTGGAGGCTCGTAGCTCGTTTAGGCTTGAAATGCCGAAGTTTGAATTTTTGAAGTTTCCGGTCCGATAGTGAGTTTTTGATCCGAGGGTCGGATTGGAATTCCAGAAGTTGCAGTAGCTCCGTCATGTCATTTGGGATGTGTGTGCAAAATTTTAGGTCATTCGGGCGAGGTTTGGTTTGGTTTTTGATCGAAAGTGTGTTTTGTTGGAATTTGAAGTTCTTAGGCTTGAATCTTTGATTTAATCGGACTTCCGGTGTTGTTTTAGGTGTTTTAAGGATTGGTACAAGTTTGAATAAGGTATTAGGTGGTATTGGTGCTTTTGGTTGAGGTCCCGGGGGCCTCGGGATGATTTTGGGTGGTTAACGGGGAGATTTTTGAAGTGTTGCAGCAGCTGGTTCTTTTCATCTTCTGGTATTTTCACTTCTGCGGCTTGGTAACCGCAGAAGCGGAGCCGCATAAGCGGCTGGATCATCGCAGAAGCAGTTTGGGGCAGAGTTTCCAGGCGTCGCAGATGCGGAGGAAATTCCGCAGGAGCAGCCTCGCATCTGCGAGAAAATAGCCACAGATGCAGCCGTTTGGCTTTTAGTTGGAACCGCAGAAGCGGTGGATAATCCGCATAAGCGGAACCGCATAAGCGGTTGACTGGACCGCAGAAGCGGATGTGGTCGTTTGTGAGAGTCGCAGAGCGGCTCACTTCCGCATAAGCGGACCGCAGAAGCGGTCCCTTGTCCGCAGAAGCGGAAACACCTGTTCAGAAANTATACATCCTGTGGACAGTTGAGTTGAAAGAAATCAGCTGGATGATATAGCTTTGAACACGACTCATGCAACATAGGAGAGGAAAGAAAATTCAGGACACGGGGAGCCAGGCATATTTGAGTGCAACACTCACTGCCACACATAAAAATTGCAGAACAGTCCACTACCAACAGGACAAGGACATTGTGCTCTTTCTTCTCATTGATGAGGGATGCTTCTCAACAGATAAGACAAATGCAGCACCATAATACATCACCCTAGGCATCAAGTCACAGAACAAGGTCAGTCAGCAACATAGGAATCACACGTGACATGGAGCTCATGCAATTTATGATGGAGCAAATTTGGAAATGGCAATCCACAAGGCAATGTTGGCTAGGATTTTCGGACAAGCATAGTATAAATTGGATTGGGAATACAACACCTCATCACAGCAGGACATACAATGAAGGAATCTAAGAGTGGAAATCAACAAAAAACAACAAGAAACTAGGTAAAATCGAGAGAAAAAAGGCAGCAGGAGGACATATTGATGGACAATCATGGGCAGGAAAAAAGAGAAAACTGGAAAATTGTTTCATTTTTGCGGAACAACAGCTTTTGCGGAAACAACAGCTTTTGCGGAAGGCTGTGTTAATTTACGCTTATTTCGACAAATTCAAGCACACACTGTCCAAAGAGATCTATTTGGAATAAAATGGGTAGAAAACTTGAACCCAACTTAAAACACTTCAATTCGACTACAAAACAATGCATGACAAATCAGCAGAAACAAATACAACATGCCATGAAATCATACTAGCTGGCCACATAAACTTCATCGCTGTCAAGTCTTTAGGGAATTAACAATATTCAATTAGATTCGTAGTTTCATATTATTCCTTTAAATCTCGAACACGACAAGGAAGAAGCACGCTATAGGGTACAAGCTGAACTAGATTAAAATATGACCCGACTAAAGCTTTAGCAAGGAGTTGTACAATTCTAAATGCCGAGTCTAAAAGATTAGAGATTTTAACATACCTGAGTTGTTAAAATTTCACTTTTATATCTTCTTGCCCTTTGCCGACTTCCGCAGCAGTAATCAAGTTCTTGAATACTTGAAGTTGAAGAAGCTTTGAATCGAAAGACCCTAGTGGTCTTCTTCTTCGCACACTCGATTCACAAATTCAAACCAAAACTCGTATCAGACCAGCCTCCAATCTTGAGATTTAGCTTCAAAATGAAGTTTCCGGCAAGTATCATAAACACCCAATCGGATTCACATTCTGATTCGAGGGATTTCGATTTGGGAGAGATTTTTGAGGGATTTCGATTTGGGATTTCTATATCTGGACAGATTTCTAAATAGAGAGGACCGATTTTGGGTTTCAATTCGGGATTTCTAGCTATAGAGGACGGATTTTGGGCATTTCCCTGTTCTTGACATCGATTCGATGTGTTCGAGAGATCAGAGTGTTCTTCACTTCTGTCTCTGGAGTCTGGACCGATTTTAGTGTTTCTTTGTTATTTTAATTTCTAGTTTACTTAATTAGCTTCTTTTGTTATTTTAAAAGGTAATAGGAGCGACCCGGTCGCTGCAATTAATATTTAGCGGCGACTTCACAATAGTCGCCACAATAAATATGGAGCCAAAATTTTAGTTTTAGCGGGAGTGAAAATTTTAGTCACTTTAGAGGCGACCCATAAATAGTCGCTGCTAAATATATTCAAATTGTGGTGACTTTTAAAGTCGCTGCTGATAATATACATTTTGTAGCAACTTTTTGGGTTGCTGCTAAATGTCGCCACTAATTATCCAATTTCTTGTAGTGGTAACTGGGAAACTTCAGCTCTAGAGCTGCAGTTTTTGTGTTGTAACTGGGAAACTTCAGCTCTAGAGCTGAAGTTTTTATGTTGTAACTGAAAACTTCAGCTCTAGAGCTGAAATTATTGTGTTGTAACTGGGAAACTTCAGCTCTAGAGCTGAAGTTCTTGTCTTTGTAACTGGGGAATCCCGCTATCAAGATGTTCTAGTTTTTTTATATATAACTAAAACCCACTACATACATCTTATAATCAGAACAATTAAACGAAGAGATAGAGAATGACCATCGCATTTTGGGTTTACCACCACCAACTTGATTCTGAAAAACATCATAATACTTGATTTTGGAGTAAAAGAATAGGAGGAAGAAGGAGTTCTAAGTCTTGTAGTTGTAGGAGAAAAGAAGAGTGAATTTCGAGAGTCTTATATAGCTGAAGTTATTTCGTTTAATCCATCCACAGCTGGTACAACAGAAACGGTATCAAGTAAATTTCCAGCAATGGATGACGGAGTTGTGTTTCCAGACAATGAGAAAACTGGTTTTTAATGTTATAATAATCCAAATGGAAGTCCTCAGTATATTTGCTTTAGCTTGATTAATCAAAGAGAGCAATGTTGAAGTCATCGTTGTAGAAGAAGAAAAAAGAAAATGAAGGAGGAGAAGGGGGAGGAGAAAGGGAGCTGAAGTTGTTTAAAAAGTGGGTACAAGTTAAAAGTTTTAAAAAAAATGGGTATAGGTTAAATGGAGGCGACCAAATAGGGCGCCCCGCGCAATTTTTACGAATGGCATCAGGTCGACACTTGTAATGGCATCCTTTATAATATAGTCAGTTCTTAAAAATTATTTAAAATTTATCCGTTATGTAATAAGTAAGTAGAATTTGGATAAAAGTATAATACAAAAAACTTGAGACCATCATATCTGAAATTAGGCTCTGCTAGAGACTAACTGCAAATCGGAATTTGCAATTTAAGACCTCAAATTCAGGCTCTTGCAGTTCAAACTCAAACTCAACAATATGAAGTTTAGGCACTCGTAGTTCAAACTCAACGATAGAGGCGGCTCAATATATTCGGTGGCCTAAAGCAAAACTTAAAAAGGAGGATTTCTTTTTTTTTTCTTGAAAAATACTTCATATATAATTTTATTTAAAGTTTTTTTTAAGCTTTTTGAGATGCAAAATCATTAATTACTAGTCAATCCGTTTAATCTTTTTTTTTGAGATATTGTTGATCTTAGATAAAATTTTATCAATTTTAATTTTGAAAACGTCTTTCAACTGAGACAACTATTACGAGAACTGTTAACATTATTCTATAAGCAATATAGACATTTGAAAAAATATCAAGTCTTTTTTACTGATTAAGTATATCAAGTAAATATATTTTTAGTTCTACTTTTTTCTTAGCACTTTTAATTCATAAAATAAGTCTAAACCATCAATATAATACAAATAATAAAAGCTAAAACAATGGAACTTGTTCTAGATGTTGATAATTCACTACTTCAATTTACTTGCTGCACTTTGGGAATAAACTAAGAAGAATATGCAATACTTTGTTCGACGCACTTTAGGCTTTGATTTATTAAAAAATAATAATTTTCTTTGAAGAATGGGGAAAAGGAGTAAAGTAAACTTTGTCTCCCGAAAAAGAAAATAAACAAAGTGTTTACCTCGAAATACGAGTAACAATTAAACTTGTTTGTGGTTTTAAAGACACGCAATTTAATTCAATACTAATTAATAACCAATAAATCTAACGTATAAATTAAAGAAGTGAGTTGAATCAAACCAGTGTTTAAGCAAATCTTGACCTCGAGCTATGATGGTCTCGAGGTAGGTAGGTGAACAAGAACAGTAAAGTAAAAATAATAAAGTTAAGAGACAATTCTGATGAGTAATGAGCAAGAAAGTAAGAGAGTATATTCTTTTGCTAATGATTGATGATCTTTACAAATGATTGGTGTCCCCTTTATATATTAGGGGAACCCTAAATAAGGTACATTTTCATTTTCAGAGAGGAATCTTATTGGGACAGCTGTCTAACCGCCTAGTACAAATCTGTACTAACTCGTACAAATGTATTCGGGAATTTACGCCATGATCTTAGGGCCCTCGCGGGAATCTCTCTCTTTCTGTTATAAAACCATAACGGTATTATCTCGAGGTTGATCATACTCGGCTCCGATGTTCCTCGAGCACTTAGATCTTCAAGTCTCGTATTCTACCTTCAAGCTCGAGCTCGGTCCATATTGAACTTGTTCTCGATGCGACTCCTCGAGCCTACAAAATCGAGGACACATGATTTTGACTGTATACAGATAGTCCCCGCGTTTCTTAGAAAAAAATGATAAGAAATGACTTGATCCTCGATTCTCCGGAGTCCTTGATGATGACGTTATTCCCGTGACGTAGGCGCTCGAAGTGACCGAAACGTCCCGTCGGTTCGCTTCCCCAAATTATTAAATGCTTCACCAGTGGTGGTCGGCCATTAGCGACGTCGATCGTCGCCGCTTGCCTATAAATACAAGGTTCAATTTCGGAAAAACTTTACTTCAATCTTCATTCCACCTCTAAACTCCTTTTATATCTCCCTCTCTTCATCTCTTCTCTCTCATTACCCGTTACGCTCATTCTTTTAGTGCTAGAAAATATAAAACTCTGCCTATCTCCACTTCCTTTAGCTTGAATCAATGGAAAAAAACTTCCAACACAGTTCCTCAGAAAGAGAAGTCTTCCTCCTCCTCTTCCAGGTGCCGGTGACAAAGCGCCGGCCCTTCACAAGATCGTTTCCGGCCCCTGCGTTATAAAGAAGGACTTCAGAGTTGAAAATCCCCCCGCGATTCCTGGTCGATGTGAGCACGTTTCGAGGTATGTTTGCTTGATAATGGAGAAGCACATCAAGGCCATGAAGAAAGACTGTGGCTGGGGGGACGAGGTCGTGGTACAGATCCCCGACCCCGAGGAGAGCATTACCACTCATGTGGAGGGGTTTCTAAATGTTTACACTTACCCCTTCACAATGGGTCCCCTATATCCAGTCGGGATCGACTTCTGCAAAAGATATCAAGTCACCCTCGGCCAGATCCATCCTTCTTTCTGGCGAATAGTCAACATGCTTTTGTACTTCTCCAGCAAGGCCAAGGGGATAGAGTTCACCCTCAATCACCTCATCTGATTGTATCGGCCTCAGCTTTTCTGAGGGCTGATCAAGCTCCAATGCCGATCGAGCAAGGCCTTCTTCGCCGGCAATGACGATGATAAGGACCGGGGCTAGATGAGTCGGTTCGTGCGAGTGAGGACCTCGGACGTCATCCCCAAGGGAAAATTGCCGTTCTCAGAGAAATGGAACCCTGATCGTAATTGAAGTCCTTTTCCCAGTGTCTTCTTATATTCCGTTTTCGCATTGTGTGATGCCTTTACCTTTTTTGCAGCGATTGCTTGGATGCCCCATGCTATCTTCGACCTCGGAGACTGGGGCTGGAAATTAGCTGCAACCTCCTCATATGATGAGCGCAAATGGTGTGACTTGTCGAAGGGCAAATTGGAGGCCAAACACCACGGTAAGTCCTTCTCCCAACTTTCTGACGCTTTCCCTTTACTGGAGATGTCACCTTACTCACGCCTGTTCTTCATTCATGTAGGTATTGGAGATGCCTCCGAAATGAGGCCAGCCCCGCCCGGGGAAGAGACCGAGTCCCCGATTCCAAAATCGGGGAAAATAATAAGAGAAAAGGGGTTTCGAAACCCGAAGACCCCCAAGATAGGAGGGGCCCTATCCGAAGGCAAAGGAGGAAACTCATTCATGTGGACATTGTCACGACCCAAATCGATGGGCCGCGACGGGTACCCGAATCCTACATGTCGAACATCCTTAAGCATGCGTTTAAGATATAAACATGAATAACATACGTGAGGGAAAACTATCCAAAAGATATATGTACATATACATGCGGAATACAGTGGGCGAGCCGGCAAGGCTGCTATAGACAACTGTATACCCAAAACCGAAACCCGACAAGGCCACATACTATCCAACGATACATAACTGTCTACAGACCTCTAACAGAATATACAACTGTACAAGGACGGGACTGGGCCCCGTCATACCCACATATGTAAACAAACCTATCGTACCAAAATCCAAAGCAGCTGCGGATCAAATGGAGCACACCAACTCTCGTTGATCAAGGATCCTAGAAGGGGGACCGTCTGCTTGTCTATCTGCACCTGCGGGCATGAAACGCAGGCCCCGGGAAATAGGGCGTCAGTACGAATAATGTACTGAGTATGTAAGGTATAATAATCAGTACATAAAAGACATAGATGAAACATGGAATAAAGAATTCCGCCTGTGAGTCTAAACAACTCTATAAATCCTGAAACATTTATAATATCATGCACGTGCGTGTAAATGCCGTGTCATGCATAGGTATAGGTGTACATAACATCATCAACCCTCTGAGGGCATCCCATCATATCATCTCGGTCACTGTGAGCAAAATCATCTTGTACATGTATAAATGAATGCAATGCATGAGAAGTACGTCAATAAAATTTCTCGGAATGTCAAAAGACCATTATACCTATGATTAATATCATGAATAAACTTTATCAACTTACGATATTTTCTGAGACCCATGAACAGACGATAAAATAATAAGACATATGGGAATTCAAGAACATAGGCACCTCTAATACTTCTATGAATAGAGTCATTTATGAAAGTTGTGCATTTACTCGTTTCGTTTGTGTCGTATAGATCATGCCAAAAAGAAAGAAGGGATAGCCTTAACATACCTGGAGTAGGGAAAATCCGTATGATATTCTTGGAAAAGGTTGCACCGTACTCCCTTAGAATCACAAAATCTCACGTTGTAGTGTTTTTTTAGGAATTTGTAGGAAATTGGTAAGAAATCTCGTTGCTAATATGCAAAAGCTCACGTCTGATTGTAGTGTTGTTTGTATTGAAAGTATTAGAATTGAAGTGTCTTGTAATTAACATATTAGGTGGCTTAGAATTGAAGTGTCTTGTAATTAACATATTAGGTTTCCACCTAATCAAAAATGACTAAGAGTCATTTGATTAGGAAGTGGCTTGCTGCCACGTAGAGTAGGGGGGAGGATTTTAATCTTTATCCACTAACTTATTAATTAATTAGGTAATATTCCGTTATCCGATAATTAAATAATTACCCACATAATTAAGAATTATCTCAAATTACTTAAAATACTATTTATTTATAATATACTTTATACATCATACTATCATGGTCATATGGTACCTTGTATGGTACTAGTCCATAAATATTGGGTATTATAGCTCGGACCGTATTTTATCCCAAATTGACAACCTTCAACGAAACTCATTTTCTTTAATTTGCGTACCCTTTATCCTTCATGGCACTTACTTATCGCTTGTTATAAATAGCATAAATACGTTAATCTTAAGATAATCTCATCCCCGCGTCTACATCGATTAACTGAAGATGAAACTTTAACGTACAAAAACGCGAGATGTAACATCCTTCCCCCCTTAGAACCATTCGTCCTCGAATATTTAACTCCCCGGGATCTATATAACTTTGGCAGAGTCGCCTTTGTAACAATACTACTACCAACTCTTCCTGTAGAACTCAATAACTCAACGCCACATAGGACCACAATCATCAATAACGACAATGGCCTCACACGACCAATGACAATAACTAACACAAGAATCCAAACACGTACCTTAAGGTTGTGATGTCTCAGTCGGACCCTTCTCTGGAGGAGGAAATAAGTAGGGATATCTAGACTTCATGTCTTCCTTGGCCTCCCAAGTCATTTCTTCCACATTGTTGTTTCTCCAAAGTACTTTCACTGAAGCTACGTCTTTAGTTCTCAATCTCCGAACCTGCCTGTCTAATATAGCGATGGGAGTTTCTTCATATGATAGTTGCTCTGTGACCTAAACGTCGTCAACTGACACGAATGTGAAAGGATCTCCGATATATTTACGGAGCATAGACACATGCAAGACTGGATGTATAGACTCCAAGTCCGAAGGTAAGTCTAACTCATATGATACCTGGCCTACCTTGCGTATGATCCTATATGGTCTAATGTACCGAGGGCTAAGTTTTCCTTTCTTACCGAACCTCATAGCACCTTTCATCGGTGATACCTTTAGGAATACCCAGTCGTCAACCTGAAACTCCAAGTCTCGCCGTCGATTATCCGCATAAGACTTCTGACGGCTTTAAGCTGCTAATAGCCTATCCTGTATAAGCTTAACCTGTTGTACCAATTCTGGTCCTACTAACGTAGTTTCCCCAACATCGAACCACCCTATAGGCGACCTACACTTCCATCCGTAAAGAGCTTCGTATGGAGCCATCTGAATACTGGAATGGTAGCTATTATTATATGCGAACTCAATAAGCGGCAGATGATCATCCCAGCTACCTTTGAAGTCTATCACACAAGCTCGTAACATATCCTCAGGTGACTGAATAGTACACTCAGCTTGTCCATATGTCTGGGGATGAAATGCTGTACTAAGACTTACCTGAGTCCTCAATCCTTTTTGGAAGGACCTCCAGAAGTTAGCTGTAAATTTAGCTCCTCTTCCGAGATAATAGATACAGGGACACCATGTAGTCGTACTATCTCCTTAATATAAAGCCTTGCATAATTCTCCGCGGAATATGTAGTCCTAACGGGCATAAAATGGGCTGACTTTGTAAGCCTATCAACAATCACCCATATCGAATTGAACTTACGCTGGGTACGAGGTAAGCCTACGATGAAATCCATATTGATTACTTCCCATTTCCAAGTCGGAATCTCCATAGCCTGCAATAATCCATCGGGTTTTTGACGCTCAATCTTAACCCGCTGATAGTTAGGACACTGAGCAACAAACTCTGCTATATCCTTTTTCATTCCGTCCCACCAATATACTTCCTTGATATCATGATACATCTTTGTCGCTCCTGGATGGATAGAATAACGAGAATAGTGAGTTTCTCCCATAACCTGTCGATACAGCCCTGCAACATTAGGGACACATAATCGTCCTCGATATCTGAGGACCCCATCTCCTGTAATTTCAAACGGTGTCTTCTCCTTCTGAGGGGTGGTATCCCTATAATGAACTAACACTGGATCCTCGTACTGGCGTTCCTTTACTTCAGTTACTAAAGAGAATGTTGCCGTATCCTGAATAGTAATTCCAATATCGCCTGAGTCCAGTAACCGAACTCCAAGACTAGCTAGCTGATGAATCTCATGGGCTATTCTCCTCTTTTCTGGATGTAAATATGACAGGCTACCCATAGGTTTATGGCTGAGGGTGTCGGCTACTACGTTTGCCTTCCACGGATGGTATAAAATATCAACGTCATAGTCTTTAAGTAGCTCCAACCATCTCCTTTGACGTAAATTCAACTCCTTTTGCTTGAAGATATACTGGAGGCTCTTATGATCCGTATAGATATCAACATGAATGCCATATAAGTAGTGCCTCCACATCTTTAGTGCATGAATCATCGCGGCTAACTCTAAATCGTGTGTCGGGTAGTTCTTCTCGTATTTTCTTAGTTGTCTAGAAGCATAAGCTACAACCTTACCATGCTGCATCAACACACAACCCAATCCAACGCCTGAAGCGTCACAATAAATAACATAACCATCGTTGCCTTCTGGGAGTTAGAACCGGTGCTGAAGTTAATCTGCCCTTCAATGCTTGGAAACTCTGTTCGCAAGCATCAGTCCGCTGAAACTTAGCTCCCTTCTAGGTCAACTCACCTAGGTATTCTAATCTTTTACAATTCATGAAGTCCCCCCCTTTCGAAGGCCCAAACGTCATCCTTTATCTATCACAATTACGCCCTTATTCCATTACCTGGGCAGCATTCCACCTCATCTAAATGCTACTAGTCTTAGACTCTTTTGAGTTCATTCAGGCTATACTGAGCTTTCTATAACTTAGAGAAACCATCAGCTATCTTATTTTCATGGGCTTAATCCCAAGGACTTATCCATTCTCGTCACTTTTTCACTCACCTTTTCTTATCCTTACTCCCGTCTTCCTAAAATCTTGTCGCTCTACCATATTTTAGCTTGAGACCTACACCTATCTATTTATACTTATTCGCAATCTTCCTTCAACTTGCTTGCACCATAGATTTCCTTATGTTATTCTGGAATATTAAGCGAGACATCACGTCGTCACACCACTTTTGTCAAATGTGCTGAAAGAGAAGAAAATCCCTATACAAATTTCCTGTAATAACCTGCCAATCCGAGAAAGATACGAACCTCCATCGGTGTCGTGGGTCTAAGTCAAGTCTTTACTTCCTCAATCTTTTGTGTATTAACCGGAATACCTTCTCTTGAAATAATATGCCCAAGAAAAGCTATAGAATTCAACCAGAATTCACATTTAGAGAATTTTGTATACGACTTACCTTTTTGTAGAACTTTGAGCACAATATGCATATGGTTTGCGTGCTCAGTCTCTTAATGAGAGTACACCAATATATCATCAAATAATACAATCACGAATAGATCTAGAAAGGGTCTGAACACTCAGTTTATCAAGTCCATGAATACTGCTGGGGCATTAATCAAACCGAATGACATGACACGAAACTCAAGGTGCCCATATCTGGTCCTGAATGTTGTCTTCGGGATATCTTTCTCCTTATCCCTTACCTGATGGTACTCGGACCTCACGTCTATCTTTGAGAAATACTTGGCACCTTGCAACTGATCAAATAAGTCATCAATCCTCGGGAATGGGTACTTATTCTTGATCGTCACCTTATTCAACTGTCTATAATCGATTCACATCCGTAAGGAATCATCTTTCTTCATCACAAATAACACAGGTGCTCCCCACGGTGATGTACTAGGCCTGATAAAGCCTTTTTCAAGCAAGTCCCTTAGTTGTTTCTTCAACTCTCTCAACTCTGCAGGTGCCATTCTGTAGGGAGGAATAGATATTAACTGAATACCTGGTAATAGGTCAATTGCAAGCTCAACCTCTCGCCCTAGCGGGAGACCCGGATGCTTATAGAAAAAAAAACATCGGGAAAATCATTAACCACAGGGATAGATTGAATGATTGGTGACTCTACCTTCATATCCTTTGCCCGAACTAAGTGATAAATGTAATCCTTTCTGATCATTTTCCTTGCCTTGAGATAGGAAATAAATCTACCTCTCGGCGATGTCGTATTAACTTTCCACCCTGAAAATAGGCTCTCCTGGGAATTGAAATCGAACCATCTTTGATCTACACTTGATGTTAGCATAACAAAAATCCAACTGATCCATACTCATTATAACATCAAGTTCTACCCAACCGAACACCACGTACCTTATCCTTGTTTATTATTAACTCTATCACGGGCCATTATAATATATATATATATATATATATATATATATATATATATATATATATATATATATATATATATTAAGATTTAACTAGCATAACTAATTTAGAAAAAGGTTTATATACATAGTGGTCAACAAGGTCGTAGACATGTCATACCCAAAACTATACACGTGATATTGTCTGCAAAACCTCTAAGAAAACACAACCATAATATATATAAGTCGGGACAAGGCTCCCTACATCCTCATAAAACAACCTAACATATTCAGAACCCTGACTTGGTAATACTCCAAGAAGAAGTGGAGCTCAACAACTAAAAGCTGACATCTGGAGGAAGTCTACAGTAGAGGGTCCTTGCCTCGTCCTATATGTGAGCCTCGATCAGACACACTTCGAAGCGGAATCTTCATATCCTTATCAGTTACTTTCCTCCTCTTGGCCCGACTACTATCCTCTTCCTCTGCATGTCCCATATTATACACAGACGAACCTTGATTGACGGACTCCCAAGACTGTGGACTATCTGGAACCTCAGAAGAACTGGTGTCTATAAATACCCTGACATAGTTTTGAGCCTGAGGGGAACCCGGTTGTGCCAATCCGTGCACCACTCCCCTTATACCCTGATCAATGGGTCCTGATAATGAAACTAAGGGCCTTGGTGAGGTAGAAACTCCTCTCATCCCATCTACTGCAGGAGAGATCGAAACTGCTCGAACGGATGACTCATATGGATCCTCAAAAGGATCCTCCTCAATAGAACCCATGATCTCCGATGGATCTCACTCTATAGTGTAACTTATATCTCTTTCTAACAATTTCATATCTCTTTCTAACACTTTCATAGCCTTCTGACCCGTGCTAGCGGCTTGCGCTTGTCGTCTAGTAGTAATAGGCATCACTAAAAACATAAATAAGGCAAAGATTAGGAGTGGACACATACGACTCAGTTCTATCGTACAATCTGGATTAGAAGGAAAAGTAACCATCCTAAATATCCTGTAACCTCCTGTTTATAAGTGTGGTGCACAACACACCCATAAACAAGACTCTACTAAACACGGTCTGTAGACAACCCTAGGACAGAACTGCTCTGATACCACTTTTGTCACGACCCAAACCGATGGGCCGCGACGGGTGCCCGAATCCTACATGTCGAACATCCTTAAGCATGCGTTTAAGATATAAACATGAATGACATATGTGAGGGAAACCTATCCAATAGACATATGTACATTTACATGCGGAATACAGTTGGCGAGCCGGCAAGGCTGCTATAGACAACTGTATACCCAAAACTGAAACCCGATAAGGCCACATACTATCCAACTATACGTAACTGCCTATAGACCTATAACAGAATATACAACTGTACAAGGACGGGACTGGGCCCGGTAACTATCGTAACAAAATCCAAAGCAGCTCCGGAACAAATGGAGCACACCAACTCTCGCTGATCAAGGATCCTAGAAGGGGGACAGTCTGCTTTTCTATCTGCACCTGCGGGCATGAAATGCAGGCCTCGGGAAATAGGGCGTCAGTTAGAATAATGTACTGAGTATGTAAGGCATGAACAGTACATAAAAGACATAGATGAAACATGGAATAAAGAATTCCGCATGTGAGTCTGAATAACTCTGTAAATCCTGAAACATTTATAATGTCATGCACATGCGTGTAAATGTCGTGTCATGCATAGGTATAGGTGTACATAACATCATCAAGCCTCTGAGGGCATCCCATCATATCATCTTGGCCACTGTGGGCAAAATCATCAACATATACCAGCTGTCAGGTGGTGGTGCGTATATAACGCTGTAACTTTTTTCCATATCCCATGTACATATATATATATGCGTATATAATGCTGTCTGGTCATGGGTTAATGTACATGTATAAATAAATGCAATGCATGAGAAGTACGTCAATAAAATTTCTCGCAACGTCATAACACCATTATACCTGTGATTAATATCATGAAATAAACTTTATCAACTTACGTATTTTCTGAGACCCATGAATAGACGATAAAATAATAAGACATATGGGAATTTAAGAACATAGGCACCTCTAATACTTCTATGAATAGAGTCATTTATGAAAGTTGTGCATTTACTCGTTTCGTTTTTGTCGTATAGATCATGTCAAAAAGAAAGAAGGGATAGCCTTAACATACCTGGAGTAGGGAAAAATCCGTATGATATTCTTGGAAAAGGTTGCACCGTACTCCCTTAGAATCACAAATCTCACGTTGTTAATGTGCTAAGAAATCTCGTTGGTTGAAGAAATCACGTTGTAGTGTTTTCGTAGGAATTTCTAGGAAATCGGTAAGAAATCTCGTTGCTAATGTGCAAAAGCTCACATTTGATTGTAGTGTTGTTTGTATTGTAAGTCTTAGAATTGAAGTGTCTTGTAATTAACATATTAGGTGGCTTAGAATTGAAGTGTCTTGTAATTAACATATTAGGTTGCCACCTAATTAAAAATGACTAAGAGTCATTTGATTAGGAAGTGGCTTGCTGCCACGTAGGGGTGGGGGGGGGGGGGGGATTTTATTCTATATCCACTAACTTATTAATTAATTAGGTAATATTTCGTTACCCGGTAATTAACCAATTACCCACATAATTAAGAATTATCTCAAATTACTTAAAATACTACTCATTTTTAATATACTTTATGCATCATACTATCATGGTCATATGGTACCTTGTATGGTACTAGTCCATAAATATCGGGTATTATAGCTCGGACCGTATTTTATCCCAAATCGACAATCTTCAACGAAACTCATTTTCTTTAATTCGTGTACCCTTTGTCCTTCATGGCACTTACTTAGCGCTTGTTATAAATAGCATAAATACGTTAACCTCAAGACAATCTCATCCCCGCGTCTACGTCGATTAACTGAAGGCGAAACTTTAACGTACGAAAACGCGAGATATAATAGACACAGACTCGGTCCATCAACTGAATGATGAAGAAGAGGACGAGGGCGAAGAATCGGCATTGGTGACCCAAACCAGGAAGCCAATTGAGGCCGTCCAGCCCTCCAAACCGGAAACCCCGCCTCGTGAAGAGGAGTCTTCGAAGAAAAATGCGAGCAAAGCCTCCGAATCACCTGAGATCGAGATCGTTCCCCTACCTTCAACAAGTACACCAAAGGAGACGAGTGCCGAGACCCCGGGGGTTGAATAGAGTGCCCCGCGCGACTTGTTTGGGGCCATGACAATAGGTCACTCTCCTCCTCTACCATCTTATTCTGAGGAGGCAATAAAGGAAGCTCAAGCTCTGCGAACGCCCGACCCGAGCGGAGTCCCCGGTGAAGAAGATCCTTTTCGGGATTGCTTTACTGGGGTCGATGATGCCTCCAACCTCAACGCATCTACGCTCTTTGAAGAGGCTCATCGTCTTTTCTCTCGGGTAGCATTAGCTCTTGTTGTAATTTTTTTTTCTCCTTTCACACTAACTAATATCTCTTTTTCTGTGTAGGCCATTACCAGGTTTAGGGCCGAGCTGAGCCAGTGTGAGGTCGACCGCAAGAAGTCTTCGGGTGAAGGGAAGGCCTTGAGGCTCCTTTGCAGCCAAAAGGAGGAGGAGCTCAAGGACCTTCGGGTAGACTTGGCCAAAGCTCGTCAAAATGAGGCCGAGCTAGACAAGCAGATAACCATCATTTTGCAAGAGTATGGTCTACTTGACCCAACTGTGGAGGCTAACACTTCAGTGTCTCAGCTGCAGCAAAATTGGAGATGATCGGGCATCTTCGAGGGGAGGTCGATCAAGTTAAGGCCGACTGTAACCAGTCGAAGGAAAACATGGATCGGCTTGCTGCTGAGAAAGAAGATGCTCTAGCCAAACTGGCCTCGGCTGAGCCCCAGCTCTGGGGTGCCAAAGTGAAAAATTTGGCCCAGGCCAAGAAGATCGATGAGCTCGAGGCAAAACTTGTCGCAACCGGGGCTGAGGTTGCCGAAGCCAAGGCCGAGGTCGAGAAGATGAAGGCCACAACTGATAAGACCATTGTTGCGTACCTAAAGGATGTGGAGGTTGCTCAAATGGAACTAAGGGAAGCCTCCAACCGGGAGAAACGGATCAGTGATTTGGCCAAGTGCCAATCCCGGAGGGAGACCCTCGAAGAGATCCATGCTCGGGGTTTCGACCTCACCGAGGAGTTAGCCCAAGTAAAAGCGCTCGAAGCCGATGCCAAGTTCCTCGTCTCCTCCTCCGACGATGATGATGTTGAAGGCAGCCAAAGTGGGTTCGATAATGAAGCTGAGCCCGAAGAGGAAACTGCTCCCGAGGGAGAGACCAGCCCTGGGCATAGATAGGATTTTCCTTTCCCTTTTTGTATTGTTCTTTTTTTGTAAGACCTTTCATCGGTCTCTTGTATATATCTTTTTCCAAGTATATTAAAGAAGAATTTCCTTGAATATTTTCTCGATGTTTTCTGCCTTATAAAGTTCTTGTAATGACTTCATTCTTTTTTAACTGTGCGTTCGAGATTTTATCTCAGATGTTTTGTTCAAAATTGCCATGGTCGAGTTCGAATAAGTTCGAACTTTGGGACATAGACCCTTACGGGCCTGTGCTGGATAATAGTGAGTCCCCGAGCCATAATCAAGCTATTATTTATTTAGGCTTAGGATAATCGAACCCGAGGTTTCAGATCGGGTGGGAACAAAGTCTCGAACCATAAGTGTATCGGCTCTTAGGCTCTTTTAGATTGGTCCATTATGGCCTCTAAGAGATGGCTATTACTTCCCCTTTTCGGCTTAGAAGACTTAGTAAAATTTATTTATGCCTTGGCATGTATTTTTTTACCCATTGGGTGTTTTGAGGGTTCGTTGTCGATCGGAACCCTTTGTTTTTAGTGTCTTAGCAAAAGTTTGTATTTGAATAATTTGATACCTCGTAAGATTTTTTGAGGGCTGATTTATCGAAGCCCTTTGATTATTTTGCCGAGGGTAGCCTTTACTTAACCGTTTTTCTGATAATTAGAAGGCCTGTTTTTATTGCGGAATTCGAACGTCTCCGAGCCGCGTTATTTCTGTTGTAGCCTTTAATATGGCCGTAGCCTTCGGGTGTGTCTCTTGGACTTGTTTTCCGATAATATTTCGAACTTGTCCGAAATGTTAGTCCCCGAGCATGGCCTTGGCCTTTGCGTCGAGGGCTGCCTCTTTGATGTCTTATAAATTTGAGTTTAGATAACTTGAATGTGTTGACTGTCGGGGACAGTACCCGATTATTCGAGGTGTATTTGCGTTTTGGCCCTTGAGCCGTTTTTAGCCGAATCACAAGTATGGAACTCGTATAGCAGCAAATTTCTTTGGGACACAAAGTGTTTGATATAGAGAGAATGCTTCTTTGAATAATTCATACATGCATTTATGTTTTGCCATCCGGGCTCGACTATTCTACACGGACACGGTTCATCTGACCGTTTGGCCCATTACAAAGTTTTCCTATTGAGGCCCTCTTTGGCGTGAAGTATTTTTCTCGAAAATATAACCTCCGAGGGTGATGCCCCCCAATATTCGAGGTTGATTGAAAAGAAACCTTGGATACTATTGAATTCTCCCTAGGTAGCACATAGTTGTTGCCTCATTAAAAACCTTGCCGGAAAAACCCGTTTGGGATAAAACCCTATCTAAGGGAAAAAGAGTGCAACGCGTGCTTTGAAACCTAAGGTCTTCATGTAGAAAGGTGCCCTAGACGTCTTCAATCGAACATCTGCAACGAGTTAGTCTTAAATACAAATGGAGAAAAGGAGAAGGTCATACCTTAGCAGTAGTATCGTTTGAGTAGTGATACATTCCAATTGTTTGGCAATTGTTCACCTTCCGTCGTGCCAAGTTTGTAAGATCCTTTACCGATAACTCCGATGACTCGGTACGATCCTTCCCAATTCGGGCCTAGTTTTCCTTCATTCGGGTCTCAAGTATTGAGGGTGACTTGCCGTAGAACTAAGTCCCCGATTTCGAAGTGTCGAAGGTTGGTCCTTCTATTATAATATCTCTCGATTCTTTGTTCTACGCGGCCATCCAAACAAGTGAAGCTTCTCGTCTTTTATCTAATAGCTTGAGGCTAGTATTCATAACCTCGTGATTTGATTATTTCGATGTATGTCGAAATCTGGCGCTGGGTTCTCCGACCTCGACTGGAATCAAGGCCTCGGAGCCGTATACTAAAGAGAACGGGGTTTCCCCCGTGCTGGACTTCGATGTCATTCGATATGCCCAAAGAACCTTAGGTAGAACTTCTCTCCATTTTCCTTTTGCGTCGTTCAACCTTTTCTTTAAGTTTTGAACGATAGTTTTGTTTGTTGATTCAGCATGTCCGTTCCCGCTCGGGTGGTATGGTGTTGATAAGATCCTCTTTATTTTGTGTGCTTCGAGGAACTTCGTTACCTTGTTGCCGGTGAATTGCTTCCCGTTTTCGCATACGATTTCGGCAGGTATCCCGAATCGACACACGATGTGGTCCCAGATGAAGTCAATAACTTCTTTTCCTCTGACCTTCTCGAAGGCCTGTGCTTCCACCCATTTAGAAAAGTAGTCAGTCATAAGCAAAATGAATTTGGCTTTACCTGGGGCCGTTGGTAGAGGGCCGACGATGTCCATTCCCCATTTCATGAAAGGCCATGGGGACAGGATTGAGTGAAGTTGCTCTCCGGGCTTATGAATCATCGGTGCAAACCTCTGACATTTATCACACTTTCTAACAAACTCCTTAGTGTCTTTTTCCATGCTATCCCAGTAATACCCTGCTCTAATAATTTGGCAAATCAAAGACTCGGCGCCGGAGTGATTTCCACAAGTGCCTTCGTGGATTTCTCGTAGAACATAATCGGTGTCCCCCGGCCTAAACATACCGCTAATGGTCCATCGAACGTCCTCCTGTATAATGTTCCATCGTCATCCAATGTGAACCTAGCAGCCTTGGTTCGTAGAGCCCTCGACTCTTTATGATCTGATGGGAGCTTTCTATTTTTCAAATATTCGATATACTTATTCCTCCAATCCCAAGTCAAACTTGTAGAATTTATCTCGGCATGAACCTCCTCGACCACAAATCTCGATAATTGGACGACAGTCCCTAGGATAATGTCATCTTCCTCGACTGATGACCCCAAATTTGCAAGTGCATCTGTCTCATTGTTTTGCTCTCGAGGTACATGGTCTAGAGTCCTTTCCTTGAAGCGATGCAAGGTTACCTGTAGCTTGTCCAAATATCTTTGCATTCTATCCTCTCGAACTTCGAAGCTTTTGTTTACTTGGTTTACCACCAACAGAGAATCGCACTTGGCTTCAACGACTTTTGCCCCCAAGCTCTTAGCTAGCTCGAGACCTGCAATCATGGCCTCATTATTAGTCAACCTAGAAGTTTTGATAGATTGTCTAATAGTGTTACCTGTAGGCGGCTTCAAAATGATGCCAAGCCCGGACTCTTTCACATTCAAGGCATCGTCCGTGAAGAGGGTCCATACCCCCGATGATGTACCCGATTTTAGCAGAAGTTCTTTATCCACTTCGGGTACGAGGGTCGGTGTAAAATCGGCCACGACGTCAGCTAAGATTTGAGACTTGATGGTCGTTCGGGGTTGATATTCGATATCGTACCTGCCAAGTTCGACTGCCCATTTAGCCAATCGACCTAATAACTCGGGCTTATGCAAAACATTTAGGAGAGGATAAGTGGTTAACACACATATTGGGTGACACTGGAAATATGGCTTTAGCTTTCTAGAGGCGCTTATTAATGCAAGTGCTAATTTTTCTAAGTGTGGGTATCTAGTTTCAGCATCTCCTAAAGTCCGACTTACGTAATAGACAGGGAACTGCGTACCTTGCTCTTCTTGAACTAGTACCCCACTTACCGCTATCTCGGACACTGTCAAATATAAGTAAAGCTTTTCATCTATCTTTAGAGTGTGAAGCAGAGGTGGACTCGATAAGTATCACTTCAATTCTTCCAATGCTTGCTGGCATTCCGGGGTCCATGCGAAATCATTTTTCATTTTGAGTAAGGAAAAAAACTTGTGGCTTCGATCTGATGACCTCGAAATGAATCGGACCAAGGCGGCTATCCGTCCTGTTAGCCTTTGTACGACTTTCACACTGTCTATGATAGTGAAATCTTTGATGGCCTTGATCTTGTCGGGGTTGATTTTGATTCCCCGATTTGATACCATGAAGCAGAGGAACTTGCCCGAACCGACCCCAAAGGCACATTTTTCTGGGTTAAGCTTCATGTTATACTTCCTCAAGATTTTGAATGTTTCCTGTAAATGAGTTAAATGGTCCTCTGCGCGCAGGGACTTAACCAACATATCGCCAATGTAAACTTCCATTGATTTACCTATCTGTTCCTCGAACATTTTGTTAACTAGGTGTTGGTATGTAGCTCTATTATTTTTTAGCCCGAAGGGCATTACATTGTAACAGTATGTTCCAAACTTAGTGATAAACGAGGTCTTCTCCTGGTCCTCTTGGTTCATCTGAATTTGATTGTACCCGGAGTAGGCGTCGAGAAAGGTAAGGATCTCGTGGCCAACCGTGGCATCGATCATACGATTGATGTTAGGCAGTGTAAAGGAGTCTTTAGGGAATGCCTTGTTTAATTCCTTATAATCTACGCACATTCTGAGTTTGTTCCCTTTTTTAGGGACTACAACTACGTTGGCTAACCACTCGGGTATTTTACCTCCCGAATGGACCCTATTTTAAGAAGTTTAGTTACCTCATCCTTTATGAATGCATGCTTCACCTCGGACTGGGGCCTTTTTTTTTTTGCTTTATTGGTTTGAACCTGGGGTCGAGGCTCAGCCGGTGTGTTGTTATTTCCGGTGGGATCCCTATCATGTCTAAATGGGACCAAGCAAAATAATCCATGTTATCGATAAGAAATTGAATGAGTTTTTTCCTGAGTTCGGGGGTTAACCCCGTTCCCAGGTATACCTTTCTCTCGGGCATATACTTGATCAGTATGACCTGTTCCAGTTCCTCGACCGTTGACTTGGTTGCATCTGACTCTTCGGGAACAACGAAAGTTCGAGGAGTAAGGAAATCCTCTTCTTCTTCTTCGATGATTACCTATTTCTCTGATTCGGTCGAGGCTGGGGACGGTGATTGCTATTTGGCCGTCTGTTTATATTTGGTGCTCGATTTTCCGAGGTCGAAGGTGCTGGTATCGGTGTCACCTCATCGACTGCAAACATTTCCTTTGTAGCGTGGTGTTCCTCGTAAACTGTTTTCACCCCATCCACTGTTGGAAATTTCATCATCTGATGAAGGGTCGACGGTACTGCCCTCATGTTGTGGATCCATGGCCTCCCGAGTAGTGCATTATATCTCATGTCGCCTTCAATGACATGAAACTTTGTATCTTGGATGGTCCCAGCCATGTTCACTGGTAGGATTATCTCCCCCTTCGTTGTTTCGCTTGCCATGTTGAAGCCGTTTATGACCCGAGATGCAGGAACAATTTTGTCCCGCAGGCCGGCTGCTCTACGACCCTCGATCTGATTATGTTTGCTGAGCTACCTGGATCCACTAGAACGCGTTTTACTTGAATTTTATTTAACAAAATAGAAATTACCAGGGCGTCATTGTGCGGTTGGGAAATGCCTTTCGCTTCCTCATCATTGAACGGTAGGATGCCCTCGGGGACATAACTCCGAGTCCTTTTTTCTCTAGTAATTGACACCTTGGTACGTTTGAATATAGGCCCTTGTGGAACATCGACACCGCCAACGATTATATGAATTACATGTTGCGGTTCTTCCTGCTCATTTTTTCTGTTTGTATCTCTTTCTCTAAAGTGACTCTTAGCTCGATCACTGAGAAACTCCCGAAGATGAGCCTCGTTGACAATCGAGCTACCTCCTCCCTCAGCTGCCTGCAGTCTTCGGTCTTATGGCCATGTGTGCCATGGTATTTACACATCAAGTTTGGATTTCTTTGAGAAGGATCGGTTTGTACAGGTCAGGGCCACCTGGTGTCTTTGATCCTTCCAATATCCGATACGATCCCCGATACATCGAAACTAAAGTTATACTCCGATACCGAGGTGCTTCTGCGGGATCGGTATGTTTATCAAAATCATTCTTACTAATAAGTCCCCGAGAAGTTTGCCCTCGATCATTTCTTCGTCATTCCGAGGAGGATTGCGCCCCGAACCGTTGTTTCTTCGATCTGCGACATATGGCTGATACTGTTCCCTATTCGATGTTGGTTCCCTGTCTGTATCCCTCGAGGCCTTAACTGCCAATCTATTTGGATGAACTGAACCCGAAGGGGCCCCTAGCTGGTCGTCCTCGACCCTGATCTTCGATTGGTAACGATATGTACATCTGCCCAAGTCACAGCTGGATACTCGATCAGATTTTACTTCAACTGTCGTGAAGCGATCGAACTCCGCTCGTTCAACCCCTGTGTAAAAGCTTGCACGACCCAATCATCCGAGACCGGTGGTAATTCCATTCGCTCCATTTGAAATCGGGATATGAACTTCCTAAGCATTTCATCACCCCTCTGTCTTATCTTGAAAACGTGCGATTTCCTTGTCGCAACCTTTATAGCCCCGGCGTGTGCCTTTACGAAGGCGTCTGCTAACATAGCAAACGAATAGATGGAGTTCGGTGGCAAGTTGTGATACCAAATCATTGCTCCTATCGACAAAGTTTCCCCAAATTTTTTCAAAAAAACCGACTCGATCTTGTCATCATTTAAGTCGTTTCCTTTAATCCCGCATGTGTACGAGGTGATGTGTTCATTAGGATCGCTCGTCCCGTTGTACTTAGGTATATCTGGCATACGGAATTTCTTAGGGATAGGCTTCGGAGCCGCACTTGGGGGGAACGACTTTTGCACAAATTTTTTGGTATCCAATCCTTCCAAGACCGGGGGTGCCCCCGGTATTTGATCAACACGAGAGTTATACGTCTCCACTTTTTTGTCATTATCCTCTAGCTTTTTCTCCCCCAACTCGATTCTTTTGGTGATCTCCTCGAGCATCCTCATAATCGTGGGATCAGTCCCCGAGCCATTACCGTTTGATCTTTTTGCACCGACTCAGTATGGCGAGTGATTTCTGGTTCGACCACACTTGGATTTTTATGCTGACCTTGAAGCTGAGCGATAGCAATCTGTTGAGCTTGTAGCATCTCGAATATTACTTGGAGGCTAACTCCCCCATATTCTATACCCTGTGTTCCTTGGCCACCAGATCGGACTTCCCTGCGTGCACTGCCTCCGGGGTCTGCGCCTAAATCCGTATTCAAAGCAATGTGTGAACTAACATCGACTGGTTCCACATTTGGCACTTCCCCAGGGTTAATCGGTGGTACACCGGCTCCTGGAGCAACTACATTGTTGTTTTCCCCATGAAATCCAAGACCATCATCCCCGTGTACGGGTGCGTTTTGTGAGTTTGACATGTTTTAACCCGAGAACAAAAATTCTTGACAAGAACAAGTGTGAAAATAACGTGCGTTATCAGAATCAGTACTGAAATAACCACTATTATCTTTAGCCCACGGTGGGCGCCAAACTGTTTACCTCGAAATACAAGTAACAATTAAACCTGTTTGTGGTTTTAAAGATACGCGATTTAATTCAATACTAATTAATAACCAAGAAATCTAACGTATAAATTAAAGAAGTGAGTTGAATCAAACCAGTTTTTAAGCAAATCTTGATCTCGAGCTATGATGGGCTCGAGGTAGGTCAACAAGAACAGTAAAGTAAAAACAATAAAGTTAAGATACAATTCTGATGAGTAATGAGCAAGAAAGTAAGAGAGTATATTCTTTTGCCAATGATTGATGATCCATACAAATGATTGGTGTCTCCTTTATATAGTAGAGGACCCCTAAATAAGGTACATTTCTGTTTTCAGAAAGGAATCTTAGTGGGACAACTCTCTAACCGCCTAGTACAAATCCGTACTAACTTGTACAAATCTATTCCGGAATTTACGCCGTGATCTTAGGGCCCTCGCGGGAATCTCGCTCTTTCTGTTATAAAACCATAACGGTATTATCTCGAGGTTGATCATACTCGGCTCCGATGTTCCTCGAGCACTTAGATCTTCGAGTCTCGTATTCTGCCTTCAAGCTCGAGCTCGGTCCATATTGAACTTATTCTCGATGCGACTCCTCGAACCTACAAAATTGGGAACACATGATTTTGACCGTATACACAAGAAGCAGAATTTATATATATCTTAGTGACTAAGTTAAATGTAACCCAAAACAAAGTCTACATTCACACAAGGTAAAGGTGTTGATTTCGTTACCTTATTTACCTCATAATTCACGCAAGTTATATTAACCACAAATTGTCTTTTCTTTTTTATCAAATTTGTGTACTTTTTATTTTAATGTAATAATTTTAAATAAAAAAGCACCTATAAACACAGTCCTAATACTGGTACTTATGGAAAATGGGACCCCTCAAATTTGGGGCCTAAAGCACTTGTGCATTGAGCCGGCACTGCTTAAAGATCTGAAGTTTAGGCTCTTGCAGTTCAAACTCAAACATGACAGTCGAAATTTGAAGAGATGACTAAATTTTAGAACTTTTGTAAACCCGGCTATTTTATAAATAGTGGTGCTAAAAAGGCTATTAGTGCACTTGCTCCGACTTTACCGGGCATGGGACACTGTATGTCAAACTATGGCCCATTAAGGTTTCCTGAATCCAAAAAAGCAGCCCAATACGAACAACAACAAAACATCTCTCCTACTGCTATCTCACTACAAAACCAAAGTAGCTGAGGAAAGAAAGATCCAAAGCGGAATTCCGATTCCAATCACAAGCACCAGATTCAAAAATGGCAGAAGATTTGGTATTGGATACAGCAATTAGAGACTGGGTATTAATCCCACTCTCAGTGGTTATGGTCCTAATTGGAATCCTCCGTTACTTTGTCTCAAAGCTTATGCGTTCTTCTACTCAAGTCCCTGATCCTAAAATCATCAAAGAAGGGTTAGTTTCTGTCCTCTTTTTATTAGGTTTTAAGTAATTATGTTAATTTATTATGAATTTTGATTTCGAGGATTTTAATTTCAGGCAAGTGATAATTAGGGCAAGGAATTTGAGAGCTGGGGCTAATTATATTCCAGCTAAATCGTTTCGAGCGAGGAAAGTTTATTACAGCAATGAGGTTTGGTGGCTCTTTTATATTGATATTGGATTTAAGTTATATATGCTGACAGAATAATGAACTGAATAATTTAACCTGTTATAGCATATTGCTTTCCATTTAGTCTAGGTAACAAACCAATGGTATTAAATAGATTTACTAAAATTACCTTTTAAATGACTTGATTGTGTAAATATATTTTACGCCGTCGGTGCGTAGAACTTGCTTTGATTGAAGTATGTGAGATTAATAATGTATCTAGTTACTTTTTAATGTGATTGATGCTTAATTTCTAGTATGCTTTACTGTATGAGCAGTTGGATTTCATAATTAAACTCGAAGGAATAAAAAGTTGATAGGTATTTTTTCTTATGATGAAGAAAATATGATTAGATCAAAGATATAACGGTGGTGAGGTGTCAGAGATAATTGATGGGTGAAAAGAAAACTTTAAAGGTGATGATTAGTTAGATGATTTGAAACTTTGATAACTTATTGAAGACGAGGGCGTGGGAAGAGACAGAGAGACAGAAATCTGAAGAGAGTAGTAAAGGAGGATGCTGGTAAAAACTGGAGCAAGATGGTTGGGGAAAGTATCCAGGTGCCCTTTGGGTTTCTGGGCTATGGGGTTGACGATGATAAGTTCACACTGATTTTTTTTGGCTATTACATATATTACAACACCCTCTTAAATGCATAGATGTGATACTCAACACACTCTTTCTCCTAATCTGATTGTTGTAGTTTGGCTTGTGTCTAAATCAAGAGTTAAGCTTGAATTGTAGTGTTTCCTGAAGGAAACTGATTAAAAACTTGTTATAAAGTCCACCTTTTATAAGTTAGAGATGTTGTCGGGATAATAGTGGGAAAGACCACATGATACTATAAGTTGAGGAGCATGGACATCATTTTGGGAAAGACCACATGAGACTATAGAAGTATAAGATTATCTTTTTACGGGACAGAGGGAGCATCAGAACAGGTTAAAACTGCCAGTTTGGACATGATTCGGCCTTTTCTTTTTTGATTGACTGTTTTAGGCTTACTTTACTACACTTGTCTCTTGGTAGCCCAGTAGTTATGATGCAGAAAAGTTATACAACAGGGAGGTCAAATAGTTGGATTACTATCGAACACTAGCTAATTACTGCTAAGAATTATGATAAGATACTTAAGGATAAAAGTAAAATTTTTGTTGCGAAAAATGATAGAATTAGAGTGATAATTGGAAGATGGCTATTGAAATATGGAACTTTTGTTTTTTGAATAACTAAGTAGGTCGGTATATAGGGTGTTTTTTGAATAAAACCTGAGAATATAACTTGTCAGGGATTAGATGGTACCAGCTGTAAGAACATGTATTTTAGTGTGAATCCATTAGTGGAAAGTCTCAGGTTGCTTAGAAACAAATAGTTAACAAATATTACGCGTGACAATGCAGGAAAACGGGTTACTACATGTTCCCAAGGGCCAAGCTCAGAATCCACAGGCACAAATGTTCTCAGACCCAAACATGGCTATGGATATGATGAAGAAGAACTTGTCGATGATAATTCCTCAGGTATCATGTTTTCACCATAATCGATTGATTATTGAAGATATCTTAGTTTGTGGATCTGACTAATTTCTTGCATATTCTCCATCTTGCCAGACTCTTACATTTGCCTGGGTCAACTTCTTCTTCTCTGGGTTTGTAGCAGGTATTCCTTTTCCTAAGATTTGAATTCCTTATTTTCTTTTCATTGTAAAATCTTGGTTGCAGAGTGCACTTTTATCTTGTTATAGTGCTTAAGGGTGTAGGTACATTAAGCTTTGAAGTTCGTGAAGCTTTATATTATGTTTTCTTCCTTATACTAACTCACGTAAATTTGGGTGTCTCATACTTCAGCGAAGATACCTTTTCCATTAACTCAGAGGTTCAGGGCCATGTTGCAAAATGGCATTGATCTAAGCACAGTTGATGTCAGTTATGTCAGCAGTCGCTCATGGTAAACATTAGCACTAATGTTAATCTTCCAAAGAACTAATGCTTTTTAAGTTAGTTTCTGTAATAGGCAGCTACTTGTATCTAATACTTGCTATGAAACTGCTCAGGTATTTCCTCAATCTGTTTGGATTAAGGGGATTGTTCAGTCTCATTCTTGGAGAAGAAAATGGTCAGTAGTTTTTTTAGACGTTTGTGTAGTTTCTTTTCTTTAAGTAGGTATCAAGCTGTGGGCAAAGATTTCTCTTTTTGAATATATTGAAGAGCATAATTTTAGAGAACTATTCAGTTACTTGGGATTTTCCCAATTCAAATTATTTATATCTGTATTTGCTGCAGCAACCGATGATACTCAACGTATGATGCAGATGAGCGGATTTGGTTTTGACCCCAGCAAGGTAAAATTCTCTTAGGCTACATGCTTATAATCAAAATTCTCCTTTGATTTCTGCAAACATTATGTTAATCAAGGCAAACTAACACTAGTCTTTTCACCTTTAAATGTTAGCATTTGTGCTTGGTTCTTAAAGAATTCCCTTTGGCACCAAGAAATATTTAGTTCATACCAGCCTTCTTTGTCCTTAGCTTTTCCCTTGCATTTTCCTGCCACCCTGAAACTAGTTTCCTTTTGATTAAAGGTGGTTGCTTCTAGAAAGTCGAAAAAGTAGTAAAGGAAATAGTTGGTCGATGGAGAAGGAAAGGGGGGAGGGGTCTTGTTAGCTTGAATTCATCATTATTCACAAGTCTTTAAAGGGAAGGGTATCGAGTCAATACCAGACAAGTTTTTAAAGGGAAGAGTATCCTTATATGTCTAGTTTCCACTGAGTAGCACCTTGGGTAATGGTATTAGGCTGATAGCTATTTGAAATCACTCGGCCTAAGCAGGAGCAAGAAAATAATTATATGATACTGTCTGTTTTGTGAACAAATTGCACTTCTCCTCCTATTATATCTTGCTTTACAGATGTTAATTTTCTTCCGCAGAGCTTGGGAGCAGAAAAGGACGGATTAGATATTATTCAGCATGACTGGGTGCTACCTAAATTTGAGCAACGAGCTGAAGCAGTCTTGAGGAAACTTGTGAAATGAGGATCTTATTTTGTATTATTTCGTATTTGGATATACAGCACTTTGCTTGCTGCTCGAGCTTCTTGTTGATGCATGTCATCATTCGCGAAGTTCAAAAGCCAAGATGCTTGTCATAGTAATTTTTATCTTCAGGTTGTTTTCTCTTGACCAAAGTAGAGATTTTGCTGCCACTTTGTACGTTATAGTTTTTGAAAATTTTGCAAACTTCGCATAAATTCTAACTTGTAAGCTGTGATGAATAACCATTTTGATTTGACATGTGATTTTTCCTAGTAGAGACGTTGAATTATTGCAAACGTCAGTGACAAATTTGTTACAGTTGCACTCAAACAGAATACAGATGAAGACTTATGGGTCGTTTGGTTGGGATACAAGTTATCCCATTTATTTATCCCAGGAGTAGTTATCCCACCCTTCCATAGGGAATAATACTATAATCCGGGGGTAAATAATCCCGGGATTAATTATATCGCGATTTTAACATCTTAAATTTAATTTTGATTATTTCTTGTCTCTTGTACCAAACGAGCCCTAGTCTTATTAGCTTAGCGAGTATCTTGTTGGAACTGGAATTAACCTAGAGTCAAACCTAATGGAAAGTTCAAGTTCTTTTATGAGAAGTCGAACTCAGAGTATTGACCCTGGCCTTTTTCTTCTTCTTCTTCATTCTGTAACTTGTATATTTTGGACCCTTAATTGTGCGTTTGGTATGAACGAGAACGTTCTTTGAAAAATAGTTTTCAAAAAATAAATCGTTGTTTGGTATCCAAACACTAAGCAACTATTCTCCTTGAAAAAATATTTTTCATTAAAAGGGAAAAAACAGACTTTTGTTTGCTCAAGGTTTTTCTTCCCATGTATTTGAAATAGTTTAAATTTTTAGTGTTGGATAGTTAAAAGGAGGTTTCGTTCTCCATCCTACCAAACACACCCGAATCATGATCTTGATTTCTTTTCGTCACAGTACTATTACCAGACACTACAACATATCCGACGTTGATTAACACGGATCGTGGTGAAGCTATAAGTATTCTTTCATCCTTAACTAGAAGTTTTGGGTTCGAGCCTCGAGTATGAAATCGCTTTTGTTAGGAGCAGTTCACCCTCGATGTGGGGCAGTTTAAGTTCGAGCCTTGAGCATGGAGTCGCTTTTGTTAGGGAGCATTTTTCCCGAATATCGGAAATCGAATTGAAAGAAAAAAACACACTAGACGTTGAATTTTCCAATCTTAGCCTTGTCCAAAAGCTCGTTATATCTTATCACTACGTTAGGTTAAGGGGTAAACAAATTTTTCTAGAACATAACCATATGTCTTGGTCGAATAAAGAACCTAGGATAGACTACCAAGAAAGGAGCTACACAAAGGGAAGAGCCCACCAATTTCTAAAGTTATCTTTCCTTTTATCATATTCTAACGCATTTTCTATAATATTTTTAAAATGTACTAATATTTTTGAGCACTATAATTCCTAGGTTTTAAACTCATTTATTGCTATTAAACCACGAACAAGTCGAATAAAGCTTTTTTACCTTTGAAGAACCGTACGTGATCCACGTGCATATATGATAAACTAAAAGAATGGTTCGTGCCAGGGATTTAATTCACAACCAAAAATAATGTGTGCTTGGTACGACAGAAAATATTTTCGAATTTTTCTTATCAAAAACAAAAGTTTTAGAAGAAATTTTGTCTCCAGTCTCCATTATTCAACACTCTAAAAAATTTAGAAATTATTTTAAATGAGCTACTGCAATAAACATCAGCAAAGAACTTTTTCTATTGTAATGGAAAATATTTTCATTACAACTTTGACAGCCAGAACGTATATCTTATTTTATGAAAAACATTGGTATTCCCCTTTTATAAAATCTGTTTTTAATTATTTATTTCTCGCTTCTGAAATTTGTCGCAAAAAGCCAACATAGGGTTAATAATGCTTTCACAATCTAGGAGATCATCATTTAAAAGAGGACTAACTCTGATTAAATTAATGTACTCCAACTTGTATGATGTAGCTTTATTTCCATATCACTTTCTTTCTTTTAGCCTGGCATCATAGGGTATTTAAGACCATTTAACTTCTTTTAGAAAAAAAAAATTCACAAGAACATTATTTTCTTCTAATTTGGATTAGAAGCGGATTCATGATTTGACCATTATAGTTCGGAATGCCACTACACTATTAACCATTTGAGGAACTGAATTTGCAATTTAATTTATTAATTTAGTACTGTTGTTAACATATATACAGAATCTAAACAAAAGCTATTAGTTTTGATTGAACCTTTAGCATATAATGTACATTCGCCCTTGATTTGAATCGGCGTAATAGAACTTGCAAGATTAGAAATATTCAGTCAACTTAACCTTATTTTTCTCTATTGCAAGCAACGAGTGATTTTTTCATGATCAATACAAATATTTATTTTTTGCGATCATGGTGAAATTAAAAAATGATTTTTCTCTCGCCCAACAACAACAAAATTACCCTCACGTATTTTCATCTTTTTACAAACAACTCCCTTCGACAAAAGCTAAGTTTTGATAGTATTTTTTTTAGTGTACTAATAAGAAAATCAATCGCTTTAAAAGATCTCGGATTTTTGCAACTATATCACTCTTTACACAATAAAAAGATTTAAAATCTTTTATTAACCTAAAAAAATATAATCTATTTAGACTTTAGGAAGGGACAAAGCAGAAATTAGGTGGCAATGACAATATTCCAGCGTGGCAAAAAAGCAAGTGGGGTCCAATGAGCACGAGATTGATATCTGGAAAGCATCTAAAGGTCGAGAACGGACCCATCTCATCTAAACATCTTTAGGAATGGGCGGTTTGTAAGGGCCCACTGGGTTTGTGGACTTTGGAATAAATTTAATTAAAAGCAGCTGCCACGTCAGATTGTTGATGTTGTTTATGGGGGGGTCTATAGTTGAAAATGGGGTCTGAGGTAAGCTTTAACTCTATATTTGATTTTGTATTTTTTGGTTTTCGGTCCGTGTCCGGTAATCGTATTGGAGTTCCGATTAGTTCGAAATCGTATCGCATAAGGTCAGCAAAGAAAGAAACACTTACTCCCTCCTGTCCAGCCACATTGTCATCTCTGAGGCTCTATTACATGGACTCGATCACGAAAACATATTTAATACGATTGCGTATAAGTATTATGTATATGTTCGGTAACATTTTACAAACCCAAGGTGCATTTCAAATTTTTTAAGTTATTCACGTTTTTTTGGGTTATTTTTTAATAGCCCCTCCACGCAATTCTTCTGAATTTCGAATAGTATTCAAGATACTCTCTTTACCACATTGCTGGACTTTAAAAAAAAAAAAAAGAAGCGTTCGAGTATTTCACAATGTATATGTTATGATTTTAGTGGTTTTTGACGAGTCGTATCTCTATTGAAACTCTTCCAGCAAAAGAAAAGATAGATAAGGATGTATGAATTCTCGAGAAGAGAGGAGCTGTGGTGGTCCCCCGGACCGCCCGAATCCTGTATATTGTCCCATTTGTTCTGTTGAAATAGAACCTTAATTTATTACTTTTTTTTTTATTAGATTATTAGATTTGTTAGTGATTAGACGTATTTCAACGAAAATGAAAAATCCGAGCAACATAAATCAAATCGAAGAAATGTGGGGGCCACAATGTAAATGATCAAAATTTGTGAGTGGGGGCCGAATAAGCGCCGGCCTACCCCCCTAAAAAAGGTTTTGGCCATAGTGTTTGCCCGTTCATATCCATTGTCCCCATATGAATGTGTACGTAATGACACAACTTTTTTTGGTAGGGTTATTGTTCTCATTTAGAGAAGAACGAACAATGTTGCACTCTGATTTCGTTTTTTTTTTTTTTAAAAAAAAAAAATTATTTATAATATTGTGAAACAAAAATTTGAACTTAATAGATAAAATTATCTATGCAACAAGAAATGTTCTGCAATTTTGTTACTTCCGCACTATTTTTTGAATATACCACTATTCCTCATATTATAAATCACTATGTGAGGCAAAAAAATTCGATATCAATGAAAAAGCAATTTCTATGTGCGTCAAGCACATCTATGATTTTGGAGATAACTAGTAAAGAAGTTGGCATGATCAATAAGAGGGTATTATTGACGTGGGCGGAGCTTCTTCGCGTCATATCATTGTTTCATCGTAAGATAATTCGATGTCATGATGCAAAAGCTGATCGGTTCTGCTTTATCTCTCATGATTTAGCTGGACAATTTCACCTCTGAATCGAGCGATCAATTGCCTAATTAGAGTCTAAGAAGTTTTTTACTAATGAAAGCTCGTTTGACTTTCAAAAATATGAGACAAGGCTGATACAACTAATTTTCTCTTTTCTGAAGCGAATAAATTTATTTTCTCATTTTTTTTCTCCTAAAAAAGATAGGTGCGCTTATTATTGCATTTTCTGCCTGGTAAAACTACCCAAGCACATTAAGATTCAGTAACTTTTAGAAATACTTTATGCTGACAACACCTATTTGTTTCCTTTTTTTTAAAATCTATTTATTTATTTAGTTTTATCTTGTTAGGTGCTACTGCGAGCTTCGATATTAGAGTAAGAGGGCGAATGATTGTTGCATGCCGTAGAGGAAGCGTTTAGAAGAAATCTGCATGATTTTACGTGAATAAGGCCAATAGTTTGCATGATCCAATAATACTTATAGAAATTGGATCAAGATAAGTCAGTTTTTATTAAATTTAAGTTGTTTGACCATCAAATATACATACATTTTCCTCGACCAATTAATAAATTTTCGTGAGCACACTAGCGGACCTATAATTTTAATACAACGGGACCATCGGTATTCTGCTCAACCAATGCGCTCTAAAAGCTTTTAATGTTCAGAGTAACTCAAATTAATCATTTTCAAGATATACACATATGCATATACAAAATTTTTATCGAAGTTTACGGGTCCGATGACCACTCAATATCATACATAGGTTCGCCTCTGTGTGGGAGGACGAGGGGTGGAGCTAAAACCAAGAAATGCAATTAGAGAAAGAAATAAGACAAATGCATAGAAACAGAAAAAGAATTATATAAAATTACATGAATATGAAAGCATGATAGTCTCAGTCACCTAAGTAGTAGACTGCACAAAACACAGAATAAACCTCTCAAGAAAAAGATATGATAGTTGTTATAGCAAATGGCCTCCACCACCATGCATGTGGCTTTGCTATTTCCAAAAATCTCATAATATGGGCTTACACAACCAAGTTAATTAATTAATTGCTCACTCCACTTGTGTGTGTGACAAACAAGTATAAATAAAACTAAGGTTGTCCAGCGGACGAGACGGGACGATCTTGACGGGACATGACACAAACTTAAAGGGATAAAAGGGACCGGGCCGAAATAAAAGGGACAACTATAAGCCCGTCCGGTCCCACTAACTAACAGGATGGGACGGGGCGGATCGTGATGAGAGCCCTTAGTGGGATTTTGTAAAATTTAAATATTTAAGCATTAAAATTATATAAAGTTTTTAAAATTGGTAGCGGCTATTTTTTTTTATAAATCTAAACATACATTTCATAACCTATTTTCTCAACTTAAATACATGTCTAAATTCTGAATCCACCACTGCTCCAACCTTATACAATTAAGTAATGGTTAGTTTGACCAATTTTTAGAGTCAAATTACATTCAATTTAGCTACATATGTTCTTTAAATAAATTTTAAAAATCATAGTAACGATATTACAAGCTATAATCTTTTCTATATCAAAACAATAAAAGAGTAATATTATAAAGTCTTAACCGATTAGCATCACCATGTCTACTTGTTAGGAAGAAAAATAGAATAACTTTGAGATAAATGGATCAACTATTCAATAATATCTGCAGAAAGAAGACTCTCAACTTAAACAATTTTAAAAAATAGAAACCAAGTATTATTGAGTTGTTTTAATACTTTTAAAGATATAGTAAAGCATAAATATATTTACAACTAGACCTGCCTATTCTGTCCCACCTTTTATGTCACTGATGTGAGATGTCAATTTGTATATCCCTCAAGATTCTTCTCCTTTTTTTTTATATATATATTAATTTAATTAATACAATACATTTTTACTTCCCTATAAATAGCCCTCAATTGATCATTTCTCATCATCAGTCTCACATTCAAAGCACTTTGGCCACCTTTGCTCCTTTTCTTCTTTACTCTTTCTTCAAATCTTTAGTTTCAAGTTTATTTCTCCATTTCCAATGGCCAGTGTTGAGGTATATTTTTCTGGTTATTTATGCATCGATTATTCTTCCTGTTTTTTTTTTCTTTTTCAAATAAGAACCTAATGTTTATTTACTCTAGGCAAGATCAGCTAGCTACTAATTCTTTTACAGTACCTATCTATAACATCATCGTTTGTTCAGAAACTTTTTTGGCTGCTATAGTGAAGTGCTGTTATAAAGAACATATATAATAACATAATATAAAAGATTCGTTCCAAAAAAAAAACTTGCCGTTATAGTGAAGTGTCGTTATAAAGGATGACTTTTATAGAGAAGTCTAACTGTATAACATATCAATTAATCTTGGAATCAAGTCTAGTGGGGATCAATGATCATTGATGTGAAAAAGAAAACAAGTTAATAGATCATTCTTACACAAGGGGTTATAAACCATTTCTTAATGAAAATTAAGCTTGGAAATACCATGTTTCTTTTTGGGAATTTTTGTTAGAATATGTGTATTTAAATCGTCAAGAATTCAAAAAATAGTATGTCAATGATCAATAGTAGCTTGATTAATCAAATCTTGGCTTTTAAATAAAAGCAGTAGCAACCCCATTTCATCATTTTGGATTGTTCATTCTATATGATCTTTAACTTGATGATCAACCACTGACAGTGGCGAGGTTAGAAATTTGCATAAGGATATGCAAAAAATACAAGAATGTTAATACAAAAGGATCCAAATTTGCGGTTAAAGCAATGTTTGAATTCAACGCTCTCACTACACTTCCTTATGTCAAATGACTTCAACAACTTATATATATAAAAACATATATCTTTATCATATTTGTATATTATAATTTTTCGACAAAGCAGATTAGTTCTCATTTGTACCAATGATCTTACTTCAAGAATCGATAGCAATTTGCCTCTTTCTTATTCGTTGAGATCTTTCTTTCTTTCTTTCATTTTTTTTTTCTTTTAATTGTTTTTGGTTATGAAGGTTCAATCTGCACCAGTAGAAGTAGTAGGAACTGCTCCAGTTGAGGTCGAGGTGAAAACTACACCAGAGGCACCCAAGTCTGAGGAATCCGCCCCAACTCATGTAGCGGAGGAAACTGTGACAGCACCAGTATCAGCACCAGTAGAAGAGACTGCTCGAATTGAAGAGAAATCAGCCCCTGCTGCTGAGGATGCGGTAGCTGAAGAAGCAACGACAGAAGCAGAAGCAGAAGCTCCAGTGGCAGAGGAGACAGTGGCTGAAGAAGCTGCAGAAGCAGAAGTAGAAGCACCTGCAGCTGAGGAAACAGTAGCTGCTGCTGAAGTTGAAACTCCAGCAGTAGTATTAGCTGAAGTGAAGACTGAGGCAGAAGAAGAAAAAGATGTTGAAACAACTGAAGCTCCAGCTGCAGCAGAGGCTTCCACAGAAGTTCCAGTGGAGAAAACTGAAGAGTAAACTGAGCTACTCTTTTTATAAAGAGTGAAAATGGATAACGCAATGGTTGGTAAATGATGGGTTGGTCTTTGATATTTTCATTTTCTAAGTTAAGGTTTATATATTTACTACTACTACTACTATTATTAGTATTATCACTACTACCTAGTTGGCTATGTTTGTGGGGATTTAGTTGTCAAGTTTTATGGTTGTAAGAGAAGATGAGAGGAGATATGATCTCTGCCTTTGAACAATAAAGGATTACTATATCTTTTTTATCCTGTTATGTGTCTTTAGAAACTCAGGTTTCCTAATCCTATAGAAAACAACAACTTGAATCAGGTTATCTAACAGTTTCGACAATATTTTCTTAGCTAACTCGCAACATTCTACCTCTATACTTTATATTAACTACTCAGTATGATATACACAACCGAGGGGGCAGTGGAACAGTTGAGATCCCTCAGCCTTAATATAAATTCTCGGGTTTCAATCCTGAGAATAGAGAACTTTTCTGCAGAAAAAGTATTGCCCTCCTTGAACCGAGTTCAGAACCCATTTGTGGCTCTTTTGGACAAGTGTGACATAAATTCGTGTAAAAAAAAAAAAAGAGTGAGCATTCTATATTTTTTCATTAAAGAGCGCTATACTTTAACGGAGTTTTGGCCGTTAAAGTATATCGTTCTTTAAAAGAGCGATATATATTATATATAATATATATATAATATATATATATATATATATATATATATATAATATATCATATATAATATAATATTATATAACGCATAAAGAACCGCGCTATGCTGGGCTGATATGACAGCTATGTATAGCGCTGTATATAACCGCGCTATATATGTATTGCAGTTATATACCGCGCTATACATAGATAAATAGGGCCCCTTCTTCTTCCCCACGATCATCGAACCAGACGACCCCATTTTTTAGTAGCTAACAAACGGTCACCCGACCCACCCACCCCCCCCCCCCTCTCCAAATTCATTCTTTAAAAAATTATAGTGGACCCCACCCGTCACACAAAAAGATAAGATTGTATGTCCCACATCCTAGCCAAGCCTTCTATTGTTGTGGTTTTCTCGTTTCGAGCTCAAATTTTCAATTCATCGACTTTCCGAAAAATATAAATCGAGGTATTCCGATTTAGTTTATGTCGAAACTCGTATAATAATGCATATTAGTTGTTTTGAATGTATTTTCATGTTGTTTTGTGTTTTTTTGCGATTAAACTAGTATGTTATTTTTATCCGGACTAAGATACTAGTATTCTAAAAAAATATGTAAAACTTGAGAAATCATTATTTTTTGTTAATAAAAATGTTAATAAATTTCTTTTACTGTTTTATATGTATTTTCGTGAATGTTTTGTGATTAAAATGTATTTGTTGTTTTTATCTAGTTTAGATTATTTATTTGCTTAAAGACTAGTGCCCTTTTAGCGTAGTAAAATGTAGAGCCTTTTAGCGTAGAATCCTTGTAGTTTAAGTATCTCTTATACTGATAGATCAAAACCAAACTCTGTACAATTTACAAAAATTAATTATTTAATTTATAAAACAAACATTTATGAAAATATTAAAATTGACACACATAAGAATTCAGGATAGCTTGGTGCTACTGGGCCTCAAATACCGAGCCTGGAACCCATAGGTATATACTCTGTCCAATTAAATATGATAAAAATTAATTATTTAATTACAGATCAAACATACAAAATTACAAAAACATTAAAATTGACACATACAAGAAATCAGGATAGCTTGATGTTACTGAGCCTCAAATATCGAGCCTGGAACCCATAGGTATATACTCTGTCCAATTAAATATGATAAAAATTAATTATTTAATTTACAGATCAAACATACAAAATTACAAAAACATTAAAATTGACACATACAAGAAATCAGGATAGCTTGGTGCTACTGGGCCTCAAAAATCGAGCCTGGAACCCATAAAAAGTATATACTCTGTCCAATTAAATATTGTATAATTATAAAAAAATAATTATTTAATTTACATATCAAACATACAAAATTACGAAAATAATAAAATTGACACATATAAGAAATCAGGATAGTTTGGTGCTACTGGGCCTCAAATATCGAGCTTGGAACCCATAGATATTTACTCTGTCCAATTAAATATTGTATAATTATAAAATAATTATTTAATTTACAGATCAAACATACAATTAATATTGTTTAATTTACGGTAGACGACATGGACGTGCCATGTATGCATCCCAGACCTGTCTCCGATGAGCTATTAGTGTTACAAGGCGATCATAGGTCCGCCTACGTATGGGAGGGAGAGCTACTGGCCCAGACTCTTCGCGCCAGGAGAGTGGACGACGTGTGGGATTTTATGAAGGACAGAGTTCCCTATCCCCATGTAGTCCAGCGCCTGCGGGATACGTGCTTCTACAAGATTTTTTAGATCGGGTGGCTGCAGCTCGACTGGTCTTTGATCACGATCCTGATAGAGCGGTGGCGAGCGGAGACACACACTTTCTACCCGCCCATTGGCGAGGCCACCATCACGCTGCAGGACGTGGAGGTTTTATATGGGATGCCTGTTGATGGACTGCCCGTTGCACTGCCTCAGGTTATGAGAGAGATGACGCGTGGGCAGTATTTGGACATGCTGCAGCAGCTCACTAGTTTCAGGCCACAGGATGAGACTGCACACTCAGGGGCCAGTCGCATGAGTTTGACAGCTATTAGACAGCATTTAGAGATATAGCACCCCGACATCACCGGCGAGACAGATGATCTACATATTCACCGGTATACGAGGTTGGTGCTGCTCCTTCTGTTTGGGGGGGGGGGGGGTTCTTGTTCCCGAACACTTCGGGGAACCTAGTCAGCTTGCGATTTCTTCATCATACTCAGCTGCTAGATGATTTACCCCAGTACAGCTGGGGTGTTGCTGTTCTCGCCTACATGTACATGCAATTGTGTCGGCTGAGCAGGGCGCCCGGCATGATGTATGTGCATTTTTGCCGCTTCTACAGGTGACAACATATTCGAATACTCTGTTCATTCCTTCCAATTCTATCTAGTCAAAATTTATCTTAAACTTTACGTCAACTTTGTATGTTAGGCTTGGGCCTGGGAGCGATTCCTGCAGTTGCAGCCACCTCTACTATCATTACCTCTAGATGTACCACCTCCGTTTCTCCCTCTAGCTAGGAGGTGGGTTCTTCGGCGTGGATATGTACGAGATTACGATGCTCAACATAATCTCCCCCTTTGCAGGGATGAGTTGGATATGCTGGAGGGCGCACAGGTAAATGTGTACCTAAACTTACTTGGTATAGCTTCACATGTGTTGCGCATACTCACGTTTTCTATTGTTGTTTGATAGTTCATCTGGACGCCATACAGTGACGACTTGATAGGTGGCCTGCCCGATTATTGCTCGGTCGGTCGACTGATTTGGAGCACTTCCATCCCGCTGATGTGCCTCGATATTGAGGAGCATCATGCCACGGAGCGGGTACTTCGCCAGTTTGGCCGTCCGCAGTACATACCAAGGGGGCCTACATGGGAAGCTACACATTATCAGCAGGATGATCATTCCAGGGTGGACGACGCATTTGTAGCATGGCTAGAGGCGCAGGTCCATACTTGGGACCGGCGAGGTGACCTGATTTCGCTCCCCCCCCCCCCCCCACAGATCCAGAAGGAGACTATTCAGATCTATATGCCCTGGTACCGCCGCGTTACCCGACTTTTTGTCGGGAATCCCATTCATCAGGCTGGCGGTCGGTACGTTCCATACGTCGGGCGGCACGAGGCCCTGGTATGTTTTTCTGTTATTATTAATTAGATAACTGTAACTTAGTGCAATATCTGTAGTTTATATTTTATACGTTGTGCAGGCTATTGGCCTGCATATAGTCTACCAGATGGGACTGCAGATGCATCAGCATGCCGGCGAGGGAGCGGCCGCTTTGCATGATTACGGCCGGCAGCTTGCAGAGGTGGCTGCCCTGACACTGCAGCGAGCTCGAGAGGATCAGCGTTTGGGACACGAACCTGCTTATGTGGCGCCAGAGCACTACCAGCGAGGCAGGGGTTTCACACGAGGTGGAGGTACCCCACAAGGCAGGGCTGCCCCACGAGACAGGGCTGCCGTACGGGGTCGTGGTGGGCGGCAAGGAGGTGGTCCCCAGCAAGGGGGCGTTGAGGCCCCTGTTGATGCTGGTCTGCCGGGTGACCTACATGAGCCGAACGAGTATCCCAGCAGCATGCCGTCATACAGCCTTGGGATGCAGCTCACTCCAGGGACTTCGCAGGTGACCCCGTCAGGTCCATTATTGATCACGGGCATGGACCTTACCGGAAAGGATTGGGATGCATACTTCCCAGGCCCATCGACCGCTGCTGAGGAACGGCCGACCCGAGATTTGAATAGTGGGCGTCGACTGAGTTATGGCTCATCATCACAGGCGCAGGTATGGTTTTATTAGTACTCCCTCCGTTTCATATTAGATGAGGTAGTTTGACTCGGCACGGAGTATAAAAAAAAAGAAAAGACTTTTGAAACTTGTGATCTTAAAAGCTTAAGGGGTAAAAGGTTTGTGGGGCCATGACATTTGTGTGGCAATAAAAGCTTCTCATTAAGGGTAAATGGGTAAAATGAAAGAGTTTAAAGTTGAATTATTTCCAAATTTAGAAATGTGTCATTTGTTTTGGAACAGACTAAAAATAAAAGTACCTCATTTAATATGAAACGGAGGGAGTATTAAATTTAAATTTGTGCTTACTTTTCTCATTTATTTTCCATAACTTTATTAATTTTCTTATTAAGGCTTCATCCCCGCCCGTCACGGAGGCCCCTTCGTGCGATGCTGACATGGTTGCGACGGATGATTATATTCAGGAGCCCGACGAGACCATGGTAAGATGTTGTGACTTAATATATATATTCATATACTGAGCTGACTTATTCTTTTGTAGGTTGTTGATGGACTGACGACCCCTTCTCCGATCTTGCCAGTACTACTGACGATCATGCTGCAGCGCATCCTCAGATAAAGAGGCGACACGATGAGGATGATCCTGATAGCGTATCCGGGCGGGATGGGATGCGCCTCAGGCCAGCGGCTGCATTGAAGCACACAGGCTGTGCGACACATTGATTTTCTTTATTTGTATTTTATGTACGCTATGTAAATATTATTTTGTGTAAATAATAATAACAATTTTTTTATGTTTTTATAATATGCGCATTATGTTTTTATTTCCCCATTTCTTCTTTATTTCAACACTACAACACAAACACAAACACAAACATAGAAGCTTAATATAACTTAAATTCAGTACAACTAATGAAAACACATGACACGGAAAACATAAAGATAAACTACTACACTCAACACATACATGTCATTATTTAGTCACGACCGCCTAGTATTTTCTGCTCCAACCACTTAAATTTTTCTTCCAACTTATTTTTTTCTTCTTCCACCTCTTTGAGTTTCGCCTTCAACTCCGCAACTTCTCGTTTGTATTCTCGTTCATAGGCCCACTATTTTTTGGTCAAATCATGAAGATGCTGCAAAGATTGTTTGTAGCATTCCTGCTGACAGGGTTCATCAATCCAAACCTCAAAATTGCAAAAATTTCTGTTGTTGCCATAAAACCTGTTCACACACATCCAGTATCTGCGCCCAATTTGACCGTCATCCCAACAGTCCGCCATCATACAGCATTTTCCACATTGGCACATTGGTACATACAAGCGGTTAGACATTTGTTAAAGTAAGAAAAAAACCCTACTTTTATGGAAAAATTTGCTATTTGTTATGGTTAAGCGCAGAAAATAAGTAGAATGCGCCCGTTATTTATAGGCAAGACAACACACAAAATGTAGTATTTAACTGCGCTATATATATTCACACAAAACGTAGTATTTAACCGCGCTATGCTTGGCGTGTTAAAGATTCTTTCTGATACGAAATAATAATTTCGTAGTCGGGCAGCTTTTCAGAACGACAAGACCACACACAAAATGTAGTATTTAACAGTGCTACATATATTCATACAAAACGAAATATTTAACCGCGCTATGCTTGGCGTGTTAAAGATTCTTTCTGAAACGAAATACCTTTTTCGCAGTCGGACAGCTTTTCAGAACGACAGGACACAAAACGTAGTATCCAACCGCGCTATATATATTCACACAAAATGTAGTATTTAACCGCGCTATATATGGCGTGTTAAATATTTTTTCTGAAACAAAACAACTTTTTCGCATTCGGGCAGCTTTTCAGATCGACAAGACAACACACAAAATGTAGTATTTAATCGCGTTATACATATTGACAAAAAACGTAGTATTTAAACATGCTATATATAGCGTGTTAAATATTTTTTCAGAAACGAAACAGCTTTTTTGCTGTCGGGCTGCTTTTCAGATTGACAAGACAACACACAAAACGTAGTATTGAACCGCACTATATATATTTACTTATTTATCAAACATCTTCCTCCTCTGACAGTGTAGTTTTCTAATAATTTTAGAGTGAAACTCGAAAGTCAACGTTAAAATATTCCATTTCAATCCAATACTATTTTTGATTACATGAACAGGAGGGAGAAATTCATTAATTTACTCAACTGAAAAAGTTAAATATCAATAAGATGTAACAAGGCTGTGGAAACATAATTTTATTTGATACATCTGCAACATAAACAAGTATAGACACTTATTACAAAAAATATTACGAAAACAAAACACTAGGTGTATCCTTGATAGTTGGGTACATTAGACGAACTTGCACCAGGAGCTGGATTACCACCGCCACCCAAACCAGCTGAAGGACATTTACGATGGTCGTGTCCTGTTTGCGAGCATCTGGCACATTTACGCACATAAACGGTATCACCAACATCCATTTGGTTCCGTATACACGTTTTCTTTTGGACTTGTAGCCTGCGCAAATAGTCCTTGTTACACATCATTTTAAATGGTTCCGGCGGCCAATAATGCTCAGCACCTAATGACTGTAACTGCCCACTATATGTGTTTACGTATGCAGCAACACTGTATTGCCTATCAACATAGTTGGTTGCCCCTAAACCTGTTTGTTGAAAGCACTTCATGGCATGTGAGCACGACATGTGGTAGATGGTCCATTTCCCACATGAACACAACCTGCTGACTTCATTTACGGTGTGTAGATTATTCCCCCAGTATTGACGGATAGCGGTGCGAACTTCAAAAATACCCCGGTCGTGATCATATTGTAAATATGAATGCCAATGTGCTCGCCTCCTGTATTTCTCAAATCTTCTCATCGGTATTGGCATAAATACAACACCCCTGTCCATCAATTCTAATGCACCTCTATGCCTTTCAACAAACCTCTCTGCCATCTGTTTGAATGTCATCCGGACCATGGCAGTGATAGGCAATCCGTGTGCAGACTTCAATAACCCGTTAAAAGACTCCGACACATTTGTAGTCAGGGCTCCCCATTGTCTGCCACCATCAGCATGCAATGTCCACTTGTGAAGCTCATGTTGCATCAACCAACTATAAGCTCTTTCGTCTAACTACCGGATCGATTCCATGCGCCTCCTGAATTTCTACTGCTGGTGATCAGTTGCAGCCATCCACATTAAATCATGCTAGTCCTTGTTGGGATATTTCTTCTGGAAATTGGCTTTCGGGCGCCTCATACAGTAACGGTGGTATGCATAGGGTTCCTGCCATTCAGGCAAATGCTCTACAGAACTTAATATACCACCATGTCGATCAGATATTAGACAAATACCTGAACGTTGTTTGACAACGTGCTGCTTCAAGTGGTTCAAAAATAGCGTCCACGTCTCTTCGCTTTCATTGGCACAAATGGCAAAAGCTAGTGGAAATATTTGTCCATTGGCATCTACTGCAACGACGATCAACATCTTAATATCATACTTTCCATAGACATGAGTACCGTCTATGAAAATTATCGGACGGCAATGCACAAAACCATCAATTGCTGGTTTAAATGCCCAAAACACGTATCTTAATATATATTCCGATATTTTTGGACTCCGCTCATGCTTCCATTCAACAACAATCCCGGGGTTAAAGTGTTTCAGTGTGGACATGTACCTGGGTAGAGATGAAAATGACTTATCCCAGTCACCATAAATAATTTCAAATGCACGTTTGCGCCCGAGATATGCCTTTCTTTTGGTAGTAGTACACCCATATTCCTGGTGGACGGATGTAATACACTATTTGATCTTGTACCTAATGGACACTTCCAAGTGTGGAATCAAGACAAGAGAAATCAAGTCAACATCCAAGTTGAAGTGATTCTCATTGAATGTGTCCATTTCATATCTGTGGGTGCTAATATATTTACCCACTTTCCACAACCCTGTTTCCTTCTTGCTCGCACACAGCATCCAGTGACAACCCGAAAACCATCTACGGCATTTGACCTTGTATACCTCCGGAGTTGACTCCCATACTATCATCTCACGACACTCTCTTATGCTGTACATTTTACAAGCCCTGGATAGGCGAGCTTTATCGGGAAAATACATGCCTTTTGCCACACCGTTGGTCTAGACTCATCCCACATTGCTGACTGAATTTCGTCAAGATCCCTTGTGAGGGCATCCACATCCGGCATACTTGGAAAATTATCAAGGTAGGGAATATGCCTTGAATGAAACGACACGTGGGACTCGTACACTCTTGGTCTAACAGGAGGTGGAGGAGCATGCTCCCTCGTCAGCTCAAGTTCGACATTCACTTCCTCCTCATCATCATCCTCGTCAGGGAAGGGTGTGTCATCTCCAGACTCATCGGTATTGTTGTCATAATCACTATTATCTTCCTGACTCTGTGCATCTGCCAAATCACGAGTAAATACGTCGTCTACGGGCAACTGAGTGAAGTCAGGACCATCAAGTTGCTCGTTTGTACTGCACAAACAATAAAATGATAAGCTACTCAAATTGATAAATACTTTACATATATCTATATCACTTCACTTACAAGTCGTAATGTGTTGACATTCCATGATGGACATTATCCTGTTGGTGATGACTCCCGGATGGACCACCATGATCCAACACACCAAAACTACGCATATTCCAACTGGGCGTGGGATCATAACTTGTAAAATTCATATCTGGACGGTACCCCCTGTGGAATATATGAGCGTTAATACAAATTCAATACAATAAAAATATACATCGTAACACAAAGGAAAATTGAAGTTTACTACTCGTCTTGTGGATTATGTAAAGCAGGAGAGAAATTATTTCCTCGCTGCTCATTCGCCAGTGGTGATAAGTTTAAATCAAGGCAAACTCTTTCATCCGGAACCTGTTCGGCAAAAACTACTCCAGAATAACCACCCGATGACTGGGGGTTATCCCTACTATGTGCAACCTCATTATTGGGAACGTCTTCAACCTTGACGTACATTTCCAATATTTTTATTACAAGAAACTCCCGGTATTCATCCGGAGTCCTCGAAAAATCCCTCAAAGTTTCATCATCGTCGATGTTAAACTCAGCATAACAAGCAACCCCTTGCGGAGTGACGGAATACGGATATCTTCCAGTTACTTCACGGTTCACCGAACGTTTTCTCACACTCATTTTATTACATAACAACGATACCAATCTATCGTACTCCATTGTAAGTGGCAATTTAACATGGCATTGCGGAGATAAACTATAGCTCACAGAGTTATTCGCCACCACAACCTCACCCCCCCCCCCCTAATATAATGAAACCATTATTTTTCGCTCTTCAGACATTATGAAAAAATTCTTGAGAATTTAACAAGAAGAAAAGTTTGAACGGGAGTTAGAATATTTTTTGAATGGATTTTTGTAAAATCCTAACGCCTTTATATAAGGCAATGCCAAGCTCGGGGGTTGAATTTTTTGAGGTATAACGCTCTTTTAAAGGGCGCTATACCTATTTGAATTATTGTTATGTCAGTTAAACGTAGGAGACTTATTGGTGGGCCCCAAACAGGTACAGCGCGGTATATAATTGCGCTATAGCGCGGTTATATACATCGCTATACATAGCTGTCATATCAGCCCAGCATAGTGTGGTTCTTTAATACGTTATATGTATATAACGCTCTTTTAAAGAGCACTATACTTTAACGGCCAAAACTCCGTTAAATTAAAGAGCGCTATATGTAGAAAGGTTCTCTTTTTTTTACACGCATTTAAGTCATACTTGTCCAAAACCACAAATGGGTTCTGGACTCTCCTTGAACCCCCCCCCCCCCCCACCCCAACAAAAAAAATCATTAACAATTAATATATCTCAATCAGAGTAAGTTGGATTCGATTATATGAATGCTCACTTATTATGTCGCTCCAATTAAACTCAACCAGACCGATACTAAAAATAAGTAAATCATACTTATACTTACTATATATTATATAAGTGTGAAGCTCCAAAGTGAAGATTGAATTACTAAAATATCCATCATAAATTGAAAGACATTTTTGCCCTATATTAGAAGCCAAATAAGTATTCTTCATTGAAGTACAAAAAATGTAATTTCAAATGTTATATGTTGGATTTTAAAGTCTAATAACGTAAGAATGTTGAGAAAATTTACTATGGTTACTTTAACATTAAAAATACTATCCACGTATAAGGTATTCTTTCACAAGTAGAGATCATGGAATATTAACATGGCAATTACTAGCTCAGCTTCAAAACAAAAACGATGGGTCGGAGGTTACGTACGTTGGGGAAGAACGGAAACGAAAAGCCAAGGGTTGCTTGGATAAATTGGTGGCTTAATTTATAGTCTTTTTTTGTGGGAGTACTTTATTCATTCTCATTAATTTGCGATGCCGTTTTAAAATTCTCCCTTTCATTGGTCAAGATTTTATCAACGTAAGCTGATTATTTGAAAAAATGAAATAACAGCTTGTTTGGATGGTTGTTCCTCGTTGTATTGTATTGTATTGTTATCCCAAAACAATATTTGTTTTGATTGTTTCATTAAAATTGATTGTATTGTATTGTTAAATCTATTGTTCCGGAACAATGAAAAATCCCCTTTTTTGAAACAACCGGTTTGGTGTGGTGGGATTGTTTTCTATTTTTTCTTTCCAATTATGCCCTAACTTATTACTCCATAATTCTATTTTACCCTTTATCTTTTTTCTATTTTAACTCCAAATCTCCAACTTATAACCTACTTTATTTTTTTCCAGACCAATGTTAAAGGTGTTTTGTTGCCTCCTGTTTTATTTTTTCTCCTAATTTGCTTGTAACTCAATTCTAATTAGTTGTGCTCCTTTGTTTTGCCTTTTTCTGTCTCGCTCCTTTGTTCTGCTTCCTTATTGTGTTTTGCCTTCTTCTGTTTTATTTTTTAAAATTATTTTTACACATAATTTTGATAAATTTAATATTTAAACAATTGAGGGTATTTTAGTAAACTTATCAGTTACAGTACAGTAGGATACAGTCAAACCAAACAACAAAATATTCTTTAACAATAACAAACAATACAATCTATCCAAACATTGTATTCATAAAACGATACGGTATAATACGATACAATACAATACAATACATTATAAAACGATGGGGAACAATATTTCGGGTGATCTGTTGAACAAAGCAAAATTCATGGTGTTGAAAGGTTTTTTCTTCACGCAATTTGGGAGTTTCATGTGAGTTAAGGCCAACCCCGTTGGTTTATTTAGTTTTTATCTTCTCTTTGGTGTTACTTCTGTATGTGAAGGACTTATCAAATGATATCTTGGTTGCCTTAGCTATTTTTACATAGCTATCTTAATCATGCTATCCTTTGTCATCATTCTCACCATTAAGGGGTACCGTTCTGGCATGAAATATACGTGCAACGCACGTATCTAGAAACTAGTACAAATAAAAATCTACGGACCGGAACATTTAGAAATCAATGCGAGACATGATCAATCATCTCAAGATACCTCTCATTTTATCTTCCATATGTGGGCATTTTTAATATTATTTAATTTTGTATGATTACACAACCTCGGATTTGTATATTTGCAACACTTATCTTGTGGGCACTTTAGCAGCAAGAGCCTCAGTATATGTATCTGTTAATCATATAACACTCCAACAACACTTCCCGGTTTCAACTATCCTATTTTAATTCTGAGTAACATTTTCATATATCATACTATTCTCGTGGATGGAGTGCTCATTTTCACTAAAGGTATCAACATTCTTCATAAATTTTTCGAATGGGCAAGTTTGAGTGGCTAACGAGGCTGTTTGATAATATTTTTTGGACGGCAAGTATGCCCAAAGAATGGAGGTGGAGTACAATAATTCCGTTGTACAAGAACAAAGGTGATATTAAAAATTACAACAACTACAGGGGTATCAAGCTGCTAAGCCACACAACGAAAGTATGAGAGAGGATGGTGGAGACGAGGGTGAGGAGGAGTGTGTCTATTTCCGAGAACTAGTTCGAATTCATGCCAGGACGATCGACTACAAAAGCTATACACCTTGTAAGGCGAGTGGTGGAGCAATATAGGGAGGGGAAGAGGGACTTGCATATGGTGTTAATTGACATAGAAAAAAAACATACAACAAAGACCCAAAAGAAGGTTTTATGGAGATGTTTGGAGGCCAGAGGTATACATGTTGCATACACTAGAGCAATCCAAGATATGTATGATGAAGCTAATGTTAGGGTTTTGCCCTGAATTTCTATTCTATTAGGACTCTGTTTCTTGAAAAAAGGGAAAAAGACTCCTAAAAGGAATAAATATCATTCATATGCATTATCCTTTCTTGGAAGAGAAGTTTTACACTTCTATAAATTGATGATTTCTGTTTCTCACAACAACAATAGCATCCACAATGTAGTCATTAAAGAGCCTTGTTTACGAGAGATTTTTCTCTCAATAGTTTTTTATATTTTTATACTAGTTTTATATGTAGGTCAATTGATCAAACCCCATTATCGTATCCTATTTTAGTATATTTTTCTTTTGTCATCGTCCATCAAGCTTTGTATTGTTAGCTTCCGCATCTACCAAGTTATTTTGATCCCAACAGCTAATACCCCAGTTAGGACAGTTGGAGGAGACTTTGGACACTTTTCAGTCATGATGGGATCGCACTAGAGATCAGCTCTTAGCCCGTTCTCATTTGCAGCGATGGATGAGTTAACGCGACACATTCAAGGGAAAATGTCACGTTGCATGTTATTTGCAAATAACATAGTTTTGATTGACGAGACGAGAGGTGGAGTTAACGCTAGGCTAGAAGTTTAGAGACATACTAGAGTCTAAACCCTAAGGGGTTGTTGGGTACGAGGGATAAGGTGGGATAAGATGTGGGATTAAATTTATATTGTGTTTGGTTGGCGGTATAAATTTATCCTGGGATAAGTTTATACCTCCAACCAAACAAGGTATAAATTTAATCCCAAACTTAATCCATGATATCCAACCTTATCCCACCTTATAACATCAAATGTGGGATTATTTTATCCCATCTTTCATATGATATAAATTAGTATTGGGATTATAATCCTAGGATTATAATCCCGGGATAATTTAGTCTGCGTACCAAACAACCCCTAAAGGTTTCAAGTTGAGTAGGACCAAAATAAAATATTTGGAATGCAAGTTCAGATAGGCAACGCATGAGGCGGACGTGGAAGTGAGGCTTCATACACGAGTAATTCCCAAGAGAGGGAGTTTCAAGTATCTTGGGTCTATAGTCCAAGGTAATGGGAAGATTGCCAAGGATGCCACACATCGTATTGAGGCGGGGGGATAAAATGGAGATCCGTATCCGGCGTCTTGTGCGATAAGACTATGCCACTAAAACTTAAGGATAAGTTCTATAGAGTGGTTGTTAGACCGACCATGTTGTATGGGGCAGAGTGTTAGCCAGTTAAAAACTCTCATGTCCAGAAAATAAAAGTAATGGAAATGAGGATGCTGAGATAGACATATGAGCATACTAGGAAGGATAAGTTAGGAATGGAGATATTCAGGATAAGATGGGAGTGGCCTCCATGGTGGACAAAATGGGGGAAACGAGGTTGAGACATTTTGGGCACGTGAAGAGGAGAAGCACAAATACCCCATTGAAGAGGTGTGAGAGATTGGCCAGTGGGTCTAAGGAGAGGCAGATGTGGCCTAAGAAGTATTGAAAAGAGGTGATTAGACAAGATATGACTCATTTTCAACTTACAGGACATAGCTATTGATATGAAGGTGCAGAGGTCGAGAATTAGAGTAAAAAAGTAGTGAATAATCGAGCATTTTATCTTTCTTTATCGGTTATTCTAATATTATTCTTGTCTTTTCTTATTCTTAGACTTCTATTATTATTTGATGTTTCCTCTGCTCCGACTTTGTTATTTAGCCGATTGTTTTTAAAGCTTCTCTGCTCATGTCTACTTCGCTATCGTATTTCCTTTAGACTGCTATATTTTTGTTTGATTGAGCCATACATCTTTCAAAAACATCCTCTCTACCTGCACAAGATAGGGGTAAAGTCTACGTGCACACCACCCTTCCTAGAAAGCACTTGTGCTCTTAGACTTCTATTAATATTCTATTATTATTTGATGTTTCCTCTGCTCCAACTTTGTTATTTAGCCAGTTGTTTTTAAAGCTTCTCTGCTCATGTCTACTTCGCTACCTTATTTCCTTTAGACTGCTATATTTTTGTTTTCATTGAGCCATACATCTTTCGAAAACAGTCTCTCTACCTGCACAAGATAAGAGGAAAAATCTGCGTACCGTTCCTAGAAACCACTTATGGAATTACACCGGGTATGTTATTGTTATACAAATTTTCCGAATGAGTGGCAAGAAGAATGCCACTGAGTTAGAGGGTGTCTAGCATATCAAAAACAAGTTGACGATTTCAACCATAACAAAGTGAGATGCTGAACAAACCGCAGCTTGCAAGTCTGTAACTAGCAGAAATATTGTACTCAATACAAATGGTATAACTGCTGCCTAACTAAAAGGAGAACACTAAAATACCAGCTCCAAAGGCATGCTCTTTTTAGCATGACAAAGATTGAAAGTAAGCTCTAATATTTACAAATATAAACACCCTCACGTGAGTTGAAAGGAGTGAGGAAAGAAACTGAAACAGAGGCTAGGCCTAAGAAGTAAAATAGGAAGAAATAGAATTAAAATTAAAAGAAAAACTTGACCCTTCTTGCTTTCTTTATTAACAGATACTATACCTGTATAAAGTTAATTGGGTTTTGGGGTTTGTTTGGGGGGGGGGGGGGGGGGGGGTTAGGGAGGATCTAGAACTACAACCTTCCGCCGTTTAAACCAGCCAAAAAAACCTTACCACAGTCAAGTTCCAAATGGGAGCATATCCTATACATATGTACAAGCTGATTACATATCTTATGTGCAGTTGATTTCAGGTCCCAGAAGATCACAGATGTCACCAGGTACCAAAGCTGCAACCAACATGCTCCTGGGTGATAATGCGAAGTCGGTCTTGCATGACATCCATGGATGGATAAGGAGGAAAGCATAGACGGTAGAAGCATGTGTGTGACGAAGGCAGGCGATCATAAGACTCTCTGGTTTTGTAGATGTAAAGCCTAGAAGCCAAACCACCGAAACCCTCTACTGGAAGATACTTTATTGAAGTCCAAAAGAAGAGGAGAACCTTTCTCTGCTCGGCAGACATGCAACCAACAATCTGCAGGAACAAAAGAAAACAAACTTTAAATTGGTTTGAATCAGATCTCATAAACCAAGGTTCATCCTCATAATACTCTAAGTGGTAACAACAAGTTCCAAAGTCCACCTTAGGAACAACTAGGTAATCCAGGACTTATATCCAATGACCACCAGATACCTGTTCATTTGCTTTGTCCAACTCTGTCTTCTACATAAAAATTGCATTAATCCAAGCACTGAGAGACACATACAAGTGGATCTTCGCACAGCTCATTGCCTCACTAACATTCACACAAATGAAATGCAAAGACACAAGATACTAAATGCAAAAGAAGGGCGGCTCTAAATGGCATGGGTATGCTCAAACTTCAGATTTGTTGAAGCAGGACAAGAAGACGTATCTTTTGGCACTGTTCAACTTGTTTAGCATTCTACTCAAACACAACTTTGCAGCTCTCAACCGGGAGATCCTTTCTTAAGTTATGTAGAATGAGAGATGAGGTAAATAAAATCTCCATAGATGACTATAGAAGATCAAAAGGACTGCAAACTTCTCCAAACAGCACAATTGATCGAACCTTTTTATAGTTAATTTGCAGATAAATTGCTATACCCAGATTCAAAGTATTTTTCTAACCTGCAAGATGCTCTTCACAGAAACCAATGGCTTCATTGTTGATTCTTAGTCCACCTAAGAATGTGGATAAATGTGTGAGCCAAGGGCAGCAACAGGCCCATAGCCTAAAATTAGCCTCTAAATTTGCTCACCCCTGACCTTCAGGAAAAACGAAAAAGATAACCAATTCTATAAAGTAATTGCTTCTCTCTTCTATCTATCCAAGCGTTGAGCGATCACAGAAGAGTCGAAGACTTCCTCCTTTCTTTTTCCTCTAACAGAAGACTTCCTTTCAACACTGGCCAATTCGATTAATTCTTTTCATGATTTTTGCTCCTTTTTCTTCTCTTCGAAGTATCATCTGTTGTTTAGAAACTTTGTCAATAATAATCATATCTAGTCCAGCTGTCCACCTCTTGTTGGTATAGTGGTGATCGACAGCTCTCTCAAGTAGACTAGCCATTCAAAACCTTCTTTGGCATCTCCAATCAGTTACGCTCTCTAGTCTCTACATGAATCTTCTGTAACTCTTCATTCACTTCAGGCTATAGAAATATAAAGTCCTTCAGGAGTTTCAACTTCCAACCCCCCTGGCCCCTACCCAACCAAAAAAGGAAAAAGAAGAAGACAATATCCTCATTCTCAAAAAGAAGATAACGGCCTTATGACTAAAAAATCTTAAAAACAGAGTAAGAAACACAAGGACCTTCAAAACTTTCTTTGGCACCTCCAACCAGTTACGGTCTCCACAAGAGTTAAGGAAGATTATTAACTCCAAACTAGACTGGGCTGGCTATATGAATCTTCTGTTACCATTCCCTTCACTTCAGGCTATAGAAGGGTATAGGCAGTATAAATATTCTTAATGGAGCTAACAAACTCACTTATGCATTTACTATCTTTTGTACTATTTACATCTACTTGATGCCATTAATGATATCACTTCATCAAAAAATAAAATATATTCTTCATCACAGGAGGAAGAGAGGGGGGGGGGGGGGGTAAGGCAAAGAAAAGGTAAAGTAAATGTTGCAATGCGCAAAAATGTGTCACTTGCACTCTCTTGCATGGGTTATCTTAATGCAAACTCAAAATTCAAACCAACCAAACGGACCCAGGGTTCCAGTTGAAAGCATCTTAAGCTCGAGGAATATGGAAATCTAAGAAAATGCATCAACAAAGTTCTTTCAAAAAGGAAATTTCCAGTTGATATTAAGGATCAACAACAATTATGTATGGAATTGTTCCTTCTTTTTCCACTACCTTCTCATACTCCGGCATCAAAGCACAAATAAAAGGGTATCAAGATAGGGATATCGCAGTGCTTAAAAATCATAACTTAACTGTACTTTATCACGTAAATAACGAGAACAACCCCTCTAGACTGCCCAAATTGGATATATCTCTCCTTAAATATTAAAATTACAGGAAAACCGCTAAGCTTTTAGTTTTGTTGCTACACACACCTCTCTATGACAAAAATTCAAAAATTATCTAAAAGCTGTTGATTTTACACGAAAATGTGAATTTACACATACAATACCCTTCTAGAAACTAAAACTTTTTTTCTTTTGACCTGACCTTAAATTAAAAGGGAAAAAGAAAAAAGAAATTAATGGAAGTACCTTTTTTACATAAGTGGAGATATCTAACATGTCACATTACAGCTTGTATTCTCTATATTAACTCAAAAATTTGCACCTTGAAAATTAAGTTTATCTGGGTGCATAGGTAATCATCACTTTTTGGATAGTATTAAGTTTTAAGATGGACTAATTTGTTTCGAGGTTAGGTCTTTCTTTCTCTTTTTCCTAGCCTATAATTTCTTCTTCATAAAGCACAAAGGACACACAAGTCATAACAAATTCATTTGCACACTTGTTAAATGAAGGGTCTAACAAGGGTGCCACTTTATTAAAAAAGAAAGGGAGCCACTTAATTTCACAAAGACCTTAGGTATCTGTAACTTAAGCGGTCTAGCAAGGGTGCCCCTGTAACTTACCTTAACAATAAAGTAATAACAAAAGCAAATATGAATAGCTGCAGTTTCAAGAGAAAAAATATAGCGATATAAATAGGCATATAGGTGAAACGGACTCTTCCTTAAGGTTTCTCCTTCAACAGTGTCCGTTGGATCCAGAATCTCTCCAAAAAAAAGGACATTTACTATTAGGAAGGTAGACTTTTTTGGAAAAGAAAATTAACGTGACAACACTCCCTCCTCCAATAAAAAAAATAAATAAGGGAAAAAGAGAAAAGATAGAAGAAAATATAGGTTTTGCCAGGAACGATACCCTTGTAAAGAATCAAGCTTCTGCACTGAATATTAACAGAACAAAGAAGAACATGAAAAAAGGAATGATGTCTTCAATAACGGAAATATATGAATTGAAAAAAAAAGGAACAAATACCTTCCAAAACCAAGATATTTGAGGATCACTTTCTTTGTAGCCATTGTAATCAGTATGTGCTTTCCAGTCTTCCACAGAAACAGCAGTTTCACTCCCATGGAGCATCCAGTCAAGATCTTCAAGATCTAAGCTCTGGAAAAAGGATTTCTGGAGCCTTAAGGTAGTTATAATGTCCGCAAAACCTTGAGCAAAATGAGCTACCTGCTCAGCAATGGATGTGACAAAGCGATGCTGAATAAGAAGCTCAACATACTGCTCCCTGTTTTTACTAGTCACCATAGTACCTCTCCCGTTGGGGCAAAGCTCGACAACCTTCCTGGATCCTAACTCTTCAACTTCACGAACAAATGTCAAAGCAAGAGTATCTTGATCCACCATCTCTGGATCCATCTCCAATATCTGCTTGCAGCTGCTATACAAGTATGGATCTGCATCCCTTATGTCATCTAATGAAATATTCTTCCCCGACAATTGTAAAAAGAACACGCGATCAAAGACAACACCAACTTGTATTTTATGCATTAAGGCCAAAGCAATTACCCTGCCAGAGAAGCTAAAATACTCAAGGTGCAAAGGGTCCACCTTAGACGCTGCAATAAAAATATGTAGCAAGAAGATAAGGTCCCAATAACAAGAGCATTACTATTGTCTTGCAAAATAAAAACAATGCTCCAAACAGAACATAGCTATTAAATGCACTGTAGGTTCATCCAAATAAATGGAAACACTCACTATTAACGAAAATATTCAGCTTGTCTAACCACACATCTTGAACAGAAAAAAAAAATGATACTATGCCTTCGAAGTACTCCATATGCAGTGCAACCCAAACAAAAGTGAACCACGAATTTCTAGCTTCGTGTGAGAAAGTTTTCTGGCTAAGGATCAGTATGGTCATCTCACACGAATTTCCAACTTCGCGTGAGAAAGCTGAAAATTGTCATTTATTGACTGTCAGACCGTCTTTTTTTCTTTTTTTTTTTTTGATAACCGAGAAATCGCCGAGGCCAGTGGTGCTCGGTTCAAACACTCTGGATAATGGGCCCACATCTCTACCCTACTCCACTTAACTAGCAGGCCTTGTCTGCAGTAGGGTTCAAACTCGTGATGTGAGTCCAATCAACATATCACGCGTTGCGCTCTTACCATATACTAAAGTCTTGGGGGCGTCTAACACCCCCATTCAAATTGTTACCTTCATATAGTATCTACCTAACTCTTACATATATAAGTAATTTGTGGACTGACGAAGGACTTGGTGGATATTCTTACAAGACGTTAATTTGATGTTACAAATTTAATAATAATGTCTCCGATGTATCTCTTCTCCAACAAAAACACAATAGATTTCTATGTGTTTTTTCCTTTCATGGAACATCAAACTTGATGCAATATAGAGTGCAACTAGATTATCGCACAAGTTTCATCTAACTAGTATTTCCAAATTTTAGTTCTCGAAAGAGTTGTTTGATCCATATAACTTCACAAGTTGTCACCACCATGGCTCGATATTCTGCTCTATCTTGGAGGCTAGAGGTAACAACCATATTTTATTTCTTTTTCTTCAAAGACACCAAACTTCTAACCAAAACACAACATCCTAACTGAATGTCTATAAAAATGTGACCGTGTCAATCTTCTGTTGAAGCCTTCTATCCTAGAGTATATTTCACATATTGAAGGATGCCATTGCCTCCTAAGGTACATCGTATGGAGATAAAAAACTTACTTATAATACCCACCAAAAAGGCAATATCACATTGAGTGTATGAAGATGGTTCACCTTATCAAACAATCCTTTTTTTTTTAAATTTGACGAGGTAAGTAAATTTAATTTAACAAGTACAATTACCTATATTTCCCGGGATCTCTAAGAAGCTCTTCCGACCTAGTAGAAGCTTAACATTTTATTGAAAAGGTAAATGATCCTAATGGGCGCTTAACACTTGGACCATAGTCTGATTAATAGTCCTACAATATCTTTTTGTCCCTTATGGTTTAAGGTCAACAAATTGTGATTCCTCTTCTCCCCAAGAACGTCAAAAGTATACTTCCACTGAGAAATAATAATGTGCAACCTGAATTGGGACACTTCAACGTCTAAGAACTATCACAATCTAATATCTATCTAGGTTCTTAGACTAAAAGTGCTGATAGAGATGTTTCAACTTAACATTAACCTCTTGATTAATACTATTGCATGTCATAACTATATCATCAATATGAATTACCAAAGCAAATACACGGATTCTGAGCAGGGTACCAATTGAGCACAAAAATAAAGAGACGAGTTGTGTTACTTTTGCATAATTGTGCTAAACATACAAAACCATACTCGAACAGACTGGTTCAGTCCATATAGTGATTGACAAAACTTGTATACAAAACCATAAGATCCCCACTGAGCAACAAACCCCGGTAGTTGCTCCAGGGATACTTCATCCTTATGATTTCATGAAAAAATACATACTTGATGTCCAACCGATGAAGAGGCCAGTGAAAAACGGAATGCATAAACAATATGAGATTGATCAAAGTAATCTTAGCCCCGAGAAAACATACCCACTCAAATTCAAAAATCAAAGTATAGCAAATGTACCTTTACCAAATAAATCTGAGCATTTGGACCAACTATTATTGTGAACACCATTAAAACAACCAACAAAATTTTCACTAGGGGTAGAGAAACAACTCTCGAATACGATTAGAGTATAAAGCAAACATCTTCTCATTTACAGCCTATTGCCAACCTGGATGAGGAGCTTCACCTATAGGCTCAAGGATGGGATTAGAGGAGAAGGACTATACAAACGTACAAAAGGGTAAGAACAAATATTGATAACTCAAAAAGATACGATGAGATGACGATTATGAGTAAAGCGAATACTTAATAGCCCTTGAAACTAGGGGAGACAGGTTTGCAATAAGAGAAGAATCTGAATCAAGATGTGTCGGAGGCAGTTAGTTTTATATAGAAAGGACTATATCAACTATGGCGGTTCACTTACACCAAATTACCAAATGAAACAAGTGAAGAAATTTGCTTTTTTCTATTTTTCGGTTGTCATTTGGAATGCAAATTCAATTCATTCAATCCACTAGAGCTACGGATAACGATGTCAAATACAAACCTCAACAAAGTCTCAAATTTTATTGCATGTTCAGCATATAAAACTTTGAAGTCAAATACTAACAAAAGGTTTAAAATTGCAAGTTCATACAAAACAAAATGCCAAAGAAATAATAACAAAGGCAAGAAAAGCTTACCTGGATTTGGAAAAAACCTTCTACGGTCATTTGGACAAGCAACAAACAGAGCATTTTGAGGGTTGAAGATTGCTTGACATACCAAGAAAAACCACTCTCTTAAGACGCCAGGCCCCGTAGCTTCTTCATTCTTGAATTCCATAAACAAGCCACCACGAAGTGACTCGGGATCTGCATGTGCGATGTACTCAAAAGATTCTGATAGCAACTGTGAGCGGTCAATGAGCATCTCATGAAGCTCCTCGTACTCGTCCTTCACTTCTGGAAGCATCATCATGGCCAAATGCCTCCTCGCCTCAAAATTAGTTACTTCCTTGTGCTCCAGTATCCACCGATGATCTTCAGATCGTTTAGCAAATTTAACAATCAGAAAACACAACGAAACCCTTCTTTGCCTCATTTTTTTCCAAAATTCGTTCTCCGAGCCCTTAAAAAGCTTTGAAATACCATTTATCTCCTTCAGAATTGCAAGATACTGGGACCACCCAAGTGCGAAGGGCTCACCTTCTCCTTTCTCTTTCCCAACAAAATGTTCTTCCATTTTCTTCAAACACAGCTCCAGTTTCTCCAGCAAATCAAAGTAAATATCATGCAAACATTTAATCTGATCCCTGTAATACGGCATTCCATAACTTTTGCTTCCCTCTTCACTGGTGCCGCATTCCTCCTGCAATGGGAAAGCGATCGGACTGCAAATAGCTACATGATCCCCTATCACATTCCTGACAGGACGCATAAACGCAGTAAAATCACGCACATCACTCAAAGACGGCCCCATAAAGGCATTCAATGATTCCATACTCGGATCCAAAGCACGTGATAACTTAACCCCCAGCTCGCGGACGAACGGGAAAATATCTCCCAATGCTATCACATCCTTACCATTACTCTCCCACCTCGAAATGCCAATGGACTCTACTATACCCCCTAAACTACTCCGACAAAGGCCATACAATGAATCATCAACTCCAGCAGCTCCACTTAACAACTTACAAAATTCTAACACTATTGGCGCACATTGCATATATATAGGTTTAGGCAAAACAGTCTTACTCGAATTAACAAACTGACGAATCGATTCATCAGCAGTATCTTTGTTTACCTTCGCTTGAGACATATAAAGCATTACGAGAGCTGCGGGAGCACACGAGGAGAGGAAAATCTGGAGGTGTTCGGCGGCTTGTTCAGCGTCGTTACGTGGCGTCATCGTGAGAAACTCCGTGAGCCTCGTCTTTATACGACTCGAAGGCCTAGGGTTTTGGCCTTTGCAGAGGTCGAAAATTTGAGAAACTAAGTCGTTGATCAGCTGCCACGCCTGCGGATGTCCCGTGCTCCGCATTCTGCCGACCAATTGTAATCCGGCGTCGTTTTGGACTTCGCATTCGGCTAACGTTTGCTCCCACTGTAACTGTTTCCCCCTGTAGATTAATCGCTGCTCGATTATCGGTATTCCCGTTATGAATTGAATTTTCTCGTGAACTGATTTCACTGAGTCAGTTGACTCGGTTTGAAGCACCAAAGTGTTGCCGCCAGATAATAACCGGACGAAGAACTGAAGACGGCCAGAGGATGACGCCAGCGACGATGACGATGGCATCATCGATGATGACGATGAAGATGAAGGCGTCGAGGATGAAGACGGAGAGTGATGACGTGGACGGGAATCATCCGTGAAGGATGAAGGGGCAAGTTGGTCTTTTCTCATTCTGAGGGCGGAGGGTGGTGGTACTAAGTCGTCAGAGGCATAATCGTCGAGCTTCCGTTTGGGGTTGTTAACGGCGCCGGCGTTAGACGTCATTGGAAGTCGGGGGGTTTTACGGTACACATGAGTCCATGGAATTAAAACCCCATCACCAAAACCCTTTGTTTTTTTTCCTTCAATCAAAATTCAAACAAGAAATTGGAGAAAAAAAAACATGAAGAGAGAGAAAGAGTTATATAAGACTCTGTCTGTGAAAAGGTCGTGAAAGTGGAGAGTGATGAAATTGGGAAAGAAATGAAGGTTTTGTTTACGCTAAGTAGTGTGAAATGACGAAAAAGGGTTTCCCGCGAGCTACATGCTTTTTCAGTTACTACTAATACTTTATTCTAAAGAGGAGAACATATCCATGCACATAAATATCTTCTTTATTTTATTAGAAAAAAAAAAAAAAAAAAAGAGGGACAGGAGGGGTGAGTTACTAATTTATTAGTAAAAAAGATATTGCAGTGCATAAATTGTTTCGCGTTCAAGATCGTATTCCTAGGAATATAATATAGACAGTTTATCCTAATACAAATATTAGTGACTGATTTTACAGTTCGATTACATAATAAATTATACAGAGATAATTTTACAATTCGAATACGTGATAAATTATACAGGATAATTTTACGTTATTTAATTGAGTACCCTTTTGTAAACTAAAGACAAAATAAAAGAATTGGTAGTAAAATAAAAATTTATTGACATCCAATGTTTACACATAATCGATGAATATAAAATAAGTGTTTTTCATAGACATATTTATCACTTAATTATGTTAAGTGAATTGTATTTTTACTTTAAATGTAATTGATATAATTAAATTACTTAATTTGGTGCAAACTCCAAATAATAACTATTTACCTTTGGATTACTTAGTGATTTACATTTATGATTTTCAGTATGAATCTAGATTTATTCTTATTTTTTAAAATAAATTTTTATTAATAGAGAATCTGCACAAATTACTATAATCCATAGTTATTTCTAAAATATCACAGTCAAACTAAAATGTTTGACTTTACAAATAGCAATAGTCGAATTCTTTGTTGTTTTTTTTTTTTTGAAATTTGTGCTTTTTATTTCTCAATTATTGGAAATTTAGAATTTAATTTTGTTATATTTAGCTAAGTATATTCAACCTTCAATTAATTGGATGTGCATTTTTTTGTATTTTTGCACGTGAATCCTCGCAAATATGACGAATTATATAAACCAATTAATTATCAATGTGTTGTGTTAAATTTGTACCTCTGCTTTATATTTGAAGGTAATATAACTCTAAAAGTAATTTGTTTATAACATGGTTCCTATTAGGGGTGTACAAACTGAACCGGAAAATCGCACCAAATTGAAAAGTCAAACCAAACAGATTAAAAAATCCGACTAGGTTTGGTTTGATTTGGTTTGGTATTCCGTAAAAAAATCGAACCAAACCGACGTATAAATATATAATTGTTATATAAAAATTTCTTTAAAAAGTGTCTACAAATATTTGGGATTCTCTTACGGGATATAATATTTAATAGAATATAAAGTGCTCCATATTTAATAATCTTAAATAATGGGCTGTATGATCATTTTCTTATCAAGTGTTACTGAAATGCGTTAATCTCTTTGTTCTTCCATATTCATATCATATGTTAAAGATCTTTCAATTTCTTATGTCTTTTCTGAATGTGAAGTGATTATTATTGTTTAGGTATCATATTGATTTTTATGTTTAATTACAAAATTCGGTTAAACTTGAAAGTGTACATCAATGAAAAATTATTGTCAGACGATTAAAAAATAACTATTATGTGTTACTAAGAAAACTCTCCCATAAGAATATTTTAATTATGTTTGCCAATTTTTTATATTTTTACTAAACATATATTTACTTATCAATAATTTAATAAGGTAAGATTGAAATAATATTTAACTAACAAAAAACCCGAAAAAACCGACAAAATCGTACAATCCAAACCGATATAGTTGATTTGGTTTGATTTTGCTAAAAATCAAACCACCCCGATCCATATACACCGCTAGTTCCTATCAAGAAGGGAGCAAAACTCATACGTAAATAATAAAAGGTTAAATTTGCTCAATCAGACAACACAAAGACTAAATTCAAAATATACCAATAACTAGGGGACTAGAAGTGCAATTGTCTCTTATTTTTGGACGATTGAGCTATTTTGAAATTACATAAAAGAAGAAACAATATTTCTCAAAATTTAAATATATGAGTTTAAAGATCATAATCATAATAATATGTATTTTTAGGTTTAATTGATTTATTGTATAAGTTGTGCCAAACTTTGAGATTTGGTTTTTAATTAGTGATTATTCATATTTAGTAACTTGTTCATTAAGTTACTGTATCAATTTTTGTAACAAAATCTGATACTACTAATTCTGGATTTGCAATATCTTGACCATCACGTAATTTCATTGAATTAAATATTCCTTTTCACAGAAGAGAACGTGTACAAGCCGCTAAAAAGGTAAATTCAGTGCTGCGTATTAGCAACTCAGCTTTTATACTTAAAATATTAAAGCCAACCTCTAAAGGCTGTTGACTTGTTCACACTTCACATAGCGTGTGAGTTTGGGGCTTTTGAAAGTTTCTACCGGCGTACAATAACACACACTAAAGTATTACTTTTTGAAGGAGGAAAAAGCTCACACTTGATAAATGAACCAAAAAGAAAAAAGAAAAAATAAAAAAAAAAGGAATAAAGCACAACACATATCCTTAATTCCCTTTTAACACGAGCCTTTTTTTTCCCTCCCGGTGTCCGATAAAATTCAGATTCGCGCCCGACAGGGGCAGAGGGAGAGTATTGCTAACGGGTGGACGAACCTAGTAACTTTTACTTACATCATAAATTTATATTAAAATATTCATTAAATATGTATTTTGTTTTATCGTGAACGCAGTAACAAAACAAGTTGTGGGTTCAACAACAAGTTTAGAACCATAAACTTCAAATCCTCACTCTGCCTCCGGCGCCTAAGAACATTTGGGGGTAAATCGCTTCTTAATAAAGACGACTATACACTCAGACCTCGAACCCGAGATCTCTGGTTAAGGATGAAGAAGTACTTACCATTCCATCAAAAGCCTTGTTGGTCACACAAGCTTCAACTTCATAGATAAAGTATATATATTGTTTTTAATGATCTTGTTCGGATTAATCTGTATGCACCTCAAAATTTCGCCAATCAAGACTTAGGCAATCGAAAATAAAATTACTTTTTTACGCTTCTAGAATTTGAACTCTAATTTCCCATTGACGTTTTCATTTTATTAACAGTTAAACCACATCTAATTGGATGCAGATAATTAAGATATATATATATATATATGTGTGTGTGTGTATATCTTGTGTAAATGAGTCAAGGTTCTGAAAAAACTCAGCAGAAGCTTTTATTTTAAAAGGTAAAATTGAATGCTAGATGATTAGTGAAATTCTTTATGAGTTTGTTTGGAAAGCAACAAGAGAATTGGAGTTGGTGTAATTACTAGGGTAGTAAATACACATTCTAATAATTACACAGTATTGTAATTACGACGGCATGTTTGTTTGTCATAGTGTAATTACAAGTTTACTGTTTGGTTGCACAAGTGTAATTACACAGTTAGATTAAATTTTAAATATAGAGTTAGTTATCAAAATTAAATGTTACTCCCTCCGTTCCAGTTTATGTGAACCTATTTCCTTTTTGGTCCGTTCCAAAAAGAATGACTTCTTTCTAAATTTGGAAACAATTTAGCTTAAACTTATAATTCTACCCTTAATGAGAAGTTTTTATAACCACACAAATACTCTGGGCCCCTTTTTGACTTGTTTAGGACCACAAATTTCAAAAGTCTTCATTTTTTCTTAAACTCCGTGCCCAGTCAAACAGGTTCACATAAATTGGAACGGAGGGAGTAATATTTAACAAATATATGCCTTTATAAATAATATTAAATTTGACATTTAAGATAGATATTGTTTCTTGAAAATATATTAATTACTAATCATATACTTGTAATGACTATTGTAAAAATAATTGATATATATTTTTCAAATTAATAATATTTTACTTTAATCAATTATAAAAATAAAACTACATGTTTTATAAAAACATCACGGATTGCATGCTTGATAAGATGATTAATATTTATAAATATAATGCCATAACATTACTCAAATATTTTACGAAAAAATAATCTGTCAATTCTAACTAAAAGTGACTGCATGCAATCTGAATTATTAAGTGAATACTACAAAAGCAAATAGAATGGAAGTTGTGATGACTCAAAAGGTCATCTTATATTTTAGAACTCGATTCTGCGCTCTCCTTCCTCGATTTACGTGCGCAGTCCGGGCGTGCTTTCGAAAAGCTTTTATGTTGAAAGTTGATGAAAATAAGAATTTATGCCTTGAAATTTGATTTTTATTGACTTCGGTCAAAGTTTTGAGTAAACGGATCCGGACCCGTATTTTGACGGTCCTAGTGGGTCCGTAATGAAATATGGGACCTGAGCATATGCCCGGAATCGAATTCCGAGGTCCCTAGCTCGAGAAATGAATTTTTATTGAAAATTGAAAGTCTGAAAATCTAATGGTTTTAAAGAATTGATTTATGTTTGGCCTTGTTTATACCGGGTCCGTATTTTAGTTCCGGAGCTCGGTATAGGTCCAGTATAATATTTATTAACTTATCTGTAAATTTTGGTGAAAAACGGATTTGGTTTGACGTGATTCGGACGTCCGGTTGTGAAGTTAGAAGTTTTAAAGCTTTCTTAAAAATTTCATTCGATTTGGTGTTCAACTCGCAGTTCTAGGTGTTATTTTGGCGATTAGATCGCGCGAGCAAGTTCGTATGATGTTTTAGGACTTGTGTGCATGTTTGGTTTGGAACCCCGAGGGCTCGGGTGAGTTTCGGATAGGCTACGGGATGTTTTGAACTTAGAAAATCTGGTATTTTTGCTGCAGCAGCTGTTCTGGTGTGTTCTTCTTCGCGTTCGTGAAGGTACTCTTGCGAACGCGAAGGGTAAGCTGGTCAGGGTGAGTTTTTCCTCTTTGCGAACGCGAAGGCTTGGTCACGAACACAGAGTGATGGGGGCTATCACACCTCCTTTTTCTACCCGAAAGGATATAAGGAAGTTTTTCCAATTAAAGTGACATTAATCGAAATGGAATTATTTATTTATTTCAGAGTCGCCACTTGGAATAATTTATGGTGTCCCAAGTCACCGGTTTATTTTAAAATCCCAAATCGAGGAAAATTGACTTTATTTAAAAGTCTGCGAAACCAGAAAATCTAGGTAAGGAATTCTGTTAACTCGGGAGAAGGGTTAGGCATTCCCGGGTTCGGTGGTTCTAGCAGGGTCGCTTAACTATTAATAATTGGCCTAATTATCTGATTTATTACATGTTTTAAACCTATTGTGCATTTGTAACTTTATAACCGCTTTTATTTATTTAAAATCGCTTTTTAGGATTTATGGAACTATTTCTGGAACAATTACGGTTGTCGTACACTTGTCGTTTTGGTACACATTGCAAACCGTGTCACGGGAACCGTACCCGCAATCCACAACATGTTTATTTTTATTATTATTCGAAATTATGGTCGGGTCACATAAAATGCACACCCGAATTGGGGATTATGTATCACGACTATACCACGGGAACCGTACCCATAGCCGTGATAATTTATTAATCACGCCTAAAGCAAGCTACAATATTCATGTATTATTCATTCTAAAAAACTAATTTGAGATGGTTGTAAGGTCATGAATTATGAAAATTATTGTGGACAAAGTGAATACAAGATAGCCTATTTTAATACATGGGTTCTAACAGGCAGATTTGGAATTTACTTAGAAAACTAGCTATTGAGATGCACGAGCATAGAAACAAAACTAATGAAATAATAGTGAACAAACAAATTCTTTCTCAAACTCATCTTATTAATACTTATATACAATTCAAAAAAAATACTACAAACTAAAGGTGAAGAGAAACTAGTTCATTCATTAAAGGAAGTATTGTATCACTTTCAACAAATTTACGTGATTACTAACATTCAAACACAAAGTAATATATGTTGGGTTTTGGATGTATTTAATTAATATATTAAATACTTAAAAGAGGGTGAATGGGAAATGGAGGAAAATGAAATTTTTGAGTGAAATTTTAAGTTC
>NC_031993.1:11491668-11508817 GCF_001879085.1 Nicotiana attenuata
TGTATTTGTACTTACTGTTTCTGGAAGAGTAAAACCTTTGTGGTTTTGTACTCTATTAAAATCTACGTGATTTTAACGTTTGTGTCATTCTTTTATAGAAATGACTAATGAGAATGAGAACCAAGCTGTTCCAAAGGTGACTGCCAATGCCTCAACAAGCCGAACGACACCGGCAGCATTGGCACCGGCGGAAAAACCCGGAAAATCTTTCGGGATTGATTTCAAGCACTGTCAGCAAAAGATGTTCTTCTATTTGACTACTCTAAGTCTCCAGAAGTTCATCAAGGAAGATGTTCCTGTGCTGTCCGATGAAACTCCAGAAACTGAACGCTTTCTCGTGATTGAGGCGTGGAAGCATTCAGATTTTTTGTGCAAGAATTATATTCTAAGCGGGCCGGAGGATGCTTTGTATAACGTCTATAGTGGCGTGGAAACGTCAAAGGAACTGTGGACTGCGCTTGAAAAGAAATACAAAACCGAAGATGCCGGGTTGAAAAAGTTTGTTGCTACAATATTTTTGGACTACAAAATGGTAGATAGCAAGTCTGTTATTACCCAAGTCCAGGAATTGCAAGTGATTATTCACGATCTCCTTGCTGAGGTATAAATCAAATTAATATTGATGTTGAAAGTAATAATCTTAGTATTTTTACTAACAAAAATTTCATTGAAGGTCTTGTAATCAATGAAGCATTTCAAGTAGCAGCAATGATTGAGAAGTTGCCTCCTTTGTGGAAGGACTTCAAAAACTACTTGAAACACAAACGCAATGAGATGTCCCTTGAAGATCTCATTGTTCGGTTGAGAATCGAAGAGGACAACAAAGCTGCTGAAAAGACAGGCCGTGGAAACTCAACAATAATGGGAGCAAATATTGTTGAAGAGAACAAAAAGAGGAAGAAGGCTTCTGGACCGAAATACAACCCAAGCAAGAAGCAGTTCAGTGGAAACTGCTACAACTGTGGAAAAACCGGACACAAATCTACGGAGTGTCGTGCTCCGAAGAAAGACAAGAAGAAGGGTCAAGCAAACATGGTTGAAAAGCATGATGATGTTGATGATTTATGTGCCATGCTTTCCGAATGCAACTTGGTGGGCAATCCTAAAGAGTGGTGGATTGATTCTGGAGCCACTCGCCATGTTTGTGCTGTTAGAGAAGCTTTTGCTTCTTATGCTCCTGTTGGACCCGATGCGACGATTTCTATGGGAAGTGCTTCAAAGGAGAAGATTGAAGGATGTGGGAAGATATTTCTCAGAATGACTTCCGGCAAAGTGGTGACTTTGAACAACGTCCTTCATGTTCCCGAGATTATGAAGAATTTAGTCACTACTGGACTTCTTGTTAAGATTGGTTTTAAATGTGTTTTTGTTTCCGATAAGGTTGTAATAAGTAAGAATGTTTGTAGGAGAACATAGTGTATCTACGGGATGACACGTTTAGGAATCACCTATGTAAGTGTGAAGTGTTAGCCGCTTCAAGAAGAACGATGTAAGGCCAGTTCTCTACGCACTTATGAAACCAGGCGGTGTTCATGGCTGAAACGAACACAACAATGAGAACCAAAGACGGTTAAGGGTTAGTTGTGTGACTTATGGTTGTCTAGGTATACATTAAAGTTCGACGGTTCAAAGATATCAAATCTACCGATTGATCGAGTATGTCCGACATAAGTTCACTACAGAAAGTTCAAAGGGAAACCTACTTATCCAGATGCAATTAATCCTTACTTGCGAATCACACAGTTTTTCATGCATACTTCCGTGATATAGCCATTCCCCATTCATGTGGCGGATTGTTGGATTTTGGATGTATTTAATTAATATATTAAATACTTAAAAGAGGGTGAATGGGAAATGGAGGGAAATGAAATTTTTGAGTGAAATTTTAAGTTTCCCCCCCTTGGCAAATGGGCATTGTCCCATATTGGAAGAGGAAGAGGTTTTTTATGGGTATATAAGCAATTGCTCTTCTTCTAGCTCTTAAAGAGTTGAGAAGAAGGCAAGCCTCGCGCCGTCGCCGTCGTCGTCGTCGCTCGCTCGACTCGGCTTCGGCTTCGGCTACGGCTACGTCTTCGGCTTCGGCTTCGGCTTCGACTTCGGCTTCGGATTTGGATTTGGATTTGGTCAAATGATCGATTGATTGATTAACTTTTTGGACCAAATTTATTTGTTAATAGTAAAATATTAACAGAAATGTTATTAAATATTTGTTTTAATAACAGAATATTAATATTAAATATTAATATTAAATCCAATCCGTTTTTCTGTTTTGGTAACAGAAAAGTAACTACCCTCTTCAATTTTCCCTCTTTATTTTTCCTCTTTATTGTTGAGTAAATGGCCATTTATGTAATGACATTTACGCTGTGGGCATTTTGCATAAACAGCCATTCTGAAGAGTTGCACCTCTTCAGATTTCAGCCCAACTTTGGCTATAAATACAACACTATTCTGCTCAGAATTTCACTACGATTTTCTGAGTTTTCTCTCATTCTTCTGCATACTTTTAGCATCAAACAAAGTAAAAAGTAAGTGTGATTTGCTACCGAACTTTGTGTTCGCTGAAACACTGGGGTTTGAAGTACCACTGCACCAGTGTGTAATTCGTTCTATTCTGAGAGGAAATAATCCATAACCTTGGGTACTAGGAGGGGATTAAATTCCTTAAGGAAACACTGTGAATTCAGTGGGCTCGAATTGGTTTTATGGCATTTCTGTTTATGTTCATTTCTGTTTATATTCATTTATATTTCCAGAATTATTTTACAAATACAGACTACTAACAATATATCAATGAGTAACAACTATTTATCTCATAAAAATATTTAAGGAAACACATAGCAAAAAAACTAACAAAATAAAGGAGAATTAGAAATAAACCTTAAATAGCTTTCCTGTTGGCAAAACTTTTACAGCAACAATCATTTAAGGCGAACAAAGATCGAAATCTACGCCGGAAACCTCATATACAACCTCGACGGCAAAGCGACCTCGAACCCCAACTCGACGGTGTTTCGGGCTGTTTCGAAGCTGATTTTTACAGCTCTTCTCGGCTGATTTCGCTGGGATATTGGGGCTGATTTTTGCTGGGTGAGCCTTCACTCGGTTTTCATGGAGTTTTGTTGATTTCAAGTTGGCCTATTTTGTATTTTTTGAACAGAAGGTGATGTAGTATTATCAACAAGGAAAGATTGGTGTTGGAGAATTGGTGGGGTGCGGTTGCTTTCTCTTAGCTTTTAGGAATTAGAGGTTTAGATGGCAGAAGCTTTTTTTGGATTTAGGTCCAAAGATCAATCTCAATTGGGAGGTTGGTTGCCGTCTGTTTTTTTGTTCTTCTAGGTTTTTGTGTTGAAGATGGGGAAAGGGGTCACGGCTGGGGGTGTTGGAGAAGGAGGGATGAGTCCCATTTTCTGGTGAAAGGAGGGCTGCTGCTCCAATTCTCTGGTCTGAGAAGGAGCGACGATGGAGAGCAAAATCAGTCCCTTTTTCCTTTTTCAAAGCGCCCGCTGCTTTTTCTTTTTTGTCTAGGTCCCCTTGGATTTAGTAGTTAGGCATTACTCCCTCCGATTCAAATTAAGTGATTTTTTTGGATGTTTTAACACAAATTAAGAAATCTACCTTTTAGCATTAATTAGCAATGGAATTGACCATATTAACCTTTACTATCTCACATAAACCTCCTAACATATATTCCAACACTATTTACTCCAAGGACAATGTAGGAAAAAAATAATTAATTCATTCTTGAAATCTGAAAAAATCACTTATTTTGGACCACAAGAAAGAGGCCAGAAAATCACTTATTTTGGACCGGAGGGAGTATTTTATAGGGATAAGAATTAGGTTAGGTTAAATGGGGAATGTGTATGAGCTCCATGTTTTGGGCTATGCGAAATTGAGACTATTTCAATTAAGACCAAATAAAATTAGCCTCAAATTTCATACTCTTTCTTCTAAAACAAGACCGAAAATACTACACTATTTAATTAATCCTACTTAAGTAAAATAATTATTAAAATAAAACTAACCGTTAAAACAAATCTATTTTTGGTATTTTCAATGTCATACTAAAAGATAAAAAATGGAAAAATCATTGTAAAATAAAAATAATATTCCTGAAAACAAAGTGGAACTACTTTTCTTGTATTTTTGAATTTTATGTAAGGTAGATAAATTAAAAGTAACTAGATAAAATATTAATTAGCTAAATAAAAGGAAAAATATTTTTTTTGTAATTTTTATTTTTGTGATAAAATAAAGTAAAAAAGTCAACACTATTTAGAATAGCGATACTAAACCTAAACTACATATTTTACGCTAAAATGTGCAAAATCTTGGGGAGGATAAAAAATTACATGTCTACAGGGGCTTTACCCTTCGCGAACGCAACCGGCTCATCGCGAATGCGAAGCATTTGGGACATGGGGGAGGGGTCGGACCTTCATTCTACGCGAATGCGAGCACGGGCTCGCGAACGCGAAGGCCAGGGGTCATAGCCTTCGCAAACGCGATGTAGGACTAGCGATCGCGTAAGCTTGGCAAGCTGTGCTCTTCGCGAACGCGACAGTGTCCTTGCGGACGCGATGAACACTGTCGCCCAGTTCTTAAAACAGTCCCAAAACGGGACTTAAGCCATTCTTTCAAATTTTCAAAAGCTAGAAGACCTAGAGGCGATTTTCAAAAGATAATTTCTTCCCCAAAGTGTTGGTATGTGATTCTAAACCACTTTCTTTCAATTATCGATTGCACTTCATGAATTTTCAACCAAAAATCTAGAGTGCTCATGGTAGAATTGGGGGTTTTTTGGTAGAAACTAGGGATTTGGAAAAATGAGAATTTAGACCTCGAATTGAGGTCGGATTCCAAAACCAATTATATAACTAGGCTCGGGGGTGAATGGGTAAACGGATTTTGGTTCGAACCTCGGGTTTTGACCAAGTGGGCACGGGGTCGGTTTTTGACTTTCTGGGAGAAAGCTTGGGAAATTTAAATTTATGCATTGTAGTTGATTCCTTTAGCAATAATTGATGTTATTGAGTTAATTATGACTAGATACGAGTGGTTTGGAGGTGGATACTAGAGGAAAGCGGTAATTGAGCATTGAGTGGCCTGCGAAGCGAGGTAAGTATCGTGTCTAACTTTGACTCGAGGGATTAGGAACCCTTGACTTATTTGCTATATGAAATCCATGCGAGCGGCGTATCGAGTACCTATGCGCCGCCAATTTACCTGTTTTTCCTGTTTCTTTTCCGTTGCTCTCATATTGTCTCATTTCCTGTCATAACTGCTGCATGTTTTACTTGTATTTTCATGCTTAATTGCTACTCGTTAGACATTGTTTCTCTTTGCTGAAAGTATTAGTTGTTTCGTAGTTTCGTTGCCTCCTATTATTTGCTTGAGTTGGTTATTGGTACTTTAAAGGCATATTCTGGATTGGTCTCGTTGAGTAGTATTCCTGTGTAAAGTCTCATAGTGTATAAGCTCCCAAATTATTTTGGTTTGAAGTTGAGCCTTGTGAAGAGTTATGTGATTTGAATTGTGTAATTTCTCTACTTGCTGAGTAACTGATATTGATATGGTGGGAACGGGTTGCGCGCCGCAACAGGTGGAATAAGGATGGTATATTGAGGAGGAATAAGGGTGAAACGATGTACGGTGAGATCGAGTTGCACAACGCTACAGGTGTAATAAGGGTGGATTGTCGTGAAATAACGGTGAACTATGATTGTTATTATTGTGATATGGTGGGATCGGGTTGCATGCTGCAACAACCTCTATGCTTATATTTTTCCTTGACTGTGTTAGCTGAACGGTAGTCTTAAATTACAATTAAGGATTGGCAATAGCTGAACACTGATGATATACTTCGACAACTGTATATACTTCTTGCAAGTCACTAGTCTATTTTATCATGTCTTATTTCTGCTTTTATTATGCTTTGTATGCAGGTTATATCGTGATTGCCCCGCCGTAGCCTCATCACTCCTTCGTCGAGGTTAGGCTCGGCACTTACCAGTACATGGGGTCGGTCGTACTGATACTGCACTCTGCACTTCCTGTGCAGATTTTGGAGCAGGTTTGGGCTGATCGAGAGGTTGGCTGTAGGATTCACTTGCTTGGAGACCCAAGGTAGTCATGTTGGCGTCCGCAGGCCCTGGCGTCCCCTTCTACACTTCATACTTTACTGTTTTCTTTATTTCGCAAACAGTTGTATTTTCTTTCGGACAAATACTTGTAGTAAAATTTTAGAATGTTCGTGAATTTTGACTCCGGATTCTGGGTAGTAATAGTATACAATTAGGGTTGTTATTTTTTTTTTTGGTAATTATACAATCAGGGTTGTTATTTATTTACTTCCGCGTTCATTTCAATTGTTTGAGCTTGTTTATTGTTAATCACTGAAACATAAAGGAATTGGCTAATAAATCTCTCGTTGGCTTGACTAGCAAGTGTAATGTTAGGCGCCATCACGGTCCCGATGGTGGGATTCCGGGTCGTGACAGAAGCGATAATATAACATATATTCAAAATCCAAAAAAAAATTTAACATAATACTCTTATGTAAAATTATAACATAACATAAATAAGTTTCAACGTAATTTAAATAAATATAATTCAAAAGAAAAGGAACACATAAGTCTATAACCTCATTCAACAATGAGATTTTACTTTAATGACATCACTAGTTAGATGTTAAGTTTATTAATGATTTTTTATTTCTAATATTAGGAGGAGTAGTTTCAAAACTAGAATAATAGCACAATTTTGTTAAATGGAGAAAATAAAAAATATGAGCAACTATATGGAATCACAAAAAATAAAGGTTGAAAAATGAGAATATTATTTAAATATTAAAAAGTTGTCTATCATTTTAACATATTTAAGTTTGCATATAAGCTCATCCAATAACAAAGTTCAACTTTAATGACATCACTCATTATAAGTCAAGTTTGTGGATGACTTATTCTTTCTAAGATTACGAGGTATAATTTTTTTTAGAAAGAATTAGAATTATAACATAGCCAAGTGTAATAAATAATAATTAAATAAAATAAAATGTGAGAAATTATGTAGAAACACGTGAAGTAAAGGTTGGGAAATGAGAAATAAGGAAATAAAAAACAAATAATGTAAAAAAAAAAATATTGGAAAAAATATATATTAAAAAGAAGGAAAAAAGAATAGAGATAAAAATTAAAAAGAAAAGAAAAAAGATTGAAAAAATAACCTGGTAATATAATTATCAGCAATTCTCAGCTGCCCCTTGAGAATTGCAGAGTGTAATTACGCACTCTCAATTACACCCAATTACATGCTGACACTCGATCAGACAAACATGCCAAAATTGTGTAATTACACCCTATTACACGCTAATCTAATTACAGAGTGCTTCCCAAACAGGCCCTGTGTGAATTTGTTGCAGTTTTTTTATTTCTCTTGGTACTGAAGACTGATCCAAATTTTAACGAAAGTCGATACATCTTTTGTCAAGAAAATGCTATATCTGTTTAGACAAGTTACTAGTATAGTTAACTGACAGATAAAAGATGTAATGGAAAACAAAAAGATAAAAAGATAGTTAACTCGTTTAAATCCGTATATTACTAGAAAAGTTTAGTTAAATTAGGTGCTTCGGCAAAAAAAAATTATTAGTAAAAGTTTCCCGGATTATTTGAAGATTTTTTTTAGTAAAAGATGCTTGTATTAATTTAATTAAGTGACATTACAGGGAGTGGTGGACCTTGATGGTTCCACAATACAAAAAGATGTTACAATGGGCGGGCAGTGTTGTCCCAAACCAGTACTAGTAGTTGATGCTGAATTTAAATTAAAAAAGATAGTAGTGTTGGCCATATGAGTTGAATGGTGCCGCATCTGTGTAGTGCACATACGATCGTGCATCAGGCCTGCCCTCAAAAAGAGTGGAGGAATCAAAAACATCGTAGGTGTATTTTCCACTGGTAGAGTGGATCCATGTTTGGCGAGTTTATCTGCCACTGCGTTTAGCTCCCTGTATGTATGCGAGATACGTGGACTACCCAGTTGTTGGATTAGAAATCTGCATTCATAAAGAACGGATGAGTAATGAAGATTATGGTTGTGTAGCATATTAATTACCTCAATAGAGTCCACATCTATTTCCAGTGGCATGTAGTTATGTTGTGAGGCTACACGCAGTCCTTCAAGCAGTGCATGCAGTTCCATTAAGGTGGGATTGCCTTCATGGCGTCTTGCTGCATAACCTCTTACCCATTGTCCAGAACAATCCCTGAAGACTCCGTCTATACCATGCTGTGTTGTTAATGGTGTGGAGGCACCATCACAATTGAGTTTATAGTAACCTTGTGGTGGGGAATAGCATTTGATAGATATTAAGGAACGGGGTTTTGGAGGAGATGTTTTGTTGTTATTTAGATAAACATAGTCAGTAGCTTCTCCTATTATATGACTTGTATTGGGGGTTACATTTAGTATTGTCAAATATATTCCTATTTCTACTTTTCCATATGTGCCACAGTGCGTAGGGTATGAGTGTTTTTGATGGAAGATTGTTTGGGAGTGGTAGTTGAGTGGTAATGAGGTGCGATAGGCGTGGGAGAGGGCCTTTCTCTAAGTGTAACTGGACTTGGGCGTAAATGCCTAGATTGTGCCAAATTATTTGTGCATTAGGGCAGTTGAGCAGTAGGTGTTCTATATTTTTCGATGCTCTATTGCAAAGACTTCACATTGGTGAGTTGATAATGTTAATATGATGAAGATAGGTTTTAGTAGGTAGTCTATGGTGACTTACGAGCCATATGAAATGTTTAATTTTTGGTGGTATAGGTAATGCCCAAATCCACTTAAAGGAAGAGTTTGAGTTGGTGTTATGTAATTTGTGGTATAATGTTTTGACTGTGTAGAGGCATGATGGACTTAAGTCCCAAATTATTTTGTCAAAAGCATAATTATTGATTATAGTAGGTATGTATTAATTTTTAGTGTATTGAGTAATTGTTGAGGGAACTCAAAAGGAATGAGATCCAGGTTATGAAATTGTGGGCCGTATAATGTGCAACTGTTGGGGTTTGATGTTGTTGTGGGAGAGGGCCTTCTATTAATTGTCTGAGTATTATTTTTGGTCCCAGCCATAGTTCAGTCCAGAATTGGACATGAGTACCATTGGAGATGTTCCATGTAATGCCTTCTTGGCAGTAAGACCATCCTATTTGTATGGCTTCCAAGTTTGGGTTATGGTGTTAGTGTGTCTTAGATTTAAATATTTAGCTATGAGTATTGATGCCCAGTGTGAGCGTGGTGAATTGAATAGCCGCCATGCCTGAGCTCCAAGTAATGCATGATTTTTATGAGTTAGATTTAGAAATAACTCTTTTCCTTTTGGGAATTGTGTTTTTGAAGAGTCGCCACCTAACGAGTTATGGTGCTTTAGGGCACCTAGAGAGATTAACTCTTGGATTGGCTTGCATTACCAGAGACTTAGGGTAAGGGCTCGAAATAACCTAGGGGAAGGAGTTAGGCACCCCTCTTGGTCCACAACTGTGGGTCCCAGCCGAACTTATATTTACGAATTAGTCCAAATAAATACTTGAAACAAATAATTACGAATAAGGCATGTTTGTATAACTAAAATAATAAGACATAGGTTTTGGACAAGTTGTATTATAAAACAAAAAGGAATTTTGAAAAGGAAGAGTCCTAGGTTGATTAGCCTACAGGATTACCCCACACAATGTCCGGTAAACACTCCTCAATGAGGGGCTACACGTGACATTAGCGCGTAGTCATCATATCCCATATCTACCCTTCCCATCCCCTTAGTGGTCATTCAAAGCGAGTGTTGGTCAACGATTTCTATTGCGTGCTGTTACCCGTCCCTTCTTAATGGTCTTGGAGGGATTTAGGACCTTTACCTATAGGTGGTTCTAGACAGACCCCTAAGGGTTTAAAGGTGAAAATACTAAGGCGACAAACAAGAACAATTAGGACTTTAGCACATAAGATAAAAGGGAGCAATTAGAGGCTCATGTTTACCTCCTCAAACAATACACATAGGCAGCATGACTCAAGCACAAATAAGGGCCTTTTTGATAAGAAGTATCCTAAGGCGAGATGTCTAAGTGAAGTATAAAGAAGACATGCAGTTTATTTTGTAAACTCAGAAGTAATGACCCTAGCATGTTGCCTACTGAATTTTTTTTAAAACCTGTTAAACCAGAACAACATTAAGTCACAGAAACAGTTTCATAGTTGCAAGATTTGAAAACGTCCTATAGGCTTGCCTATACGCGGAATACTGATGACTACATTTTACATAGTGAAACAAGGCAGGTCATTAAAACGGACTCTTTTGATCCCTATAGGCATGCTGTCTAATGATAGATCGAGGCAGTTTTTGAAAGAACTTGTTTTAGGGAAAATAGACCATTAATTAACTAGTTTCGAAGCAAGCTAATCGTTAATCGAATTGATTTATTCAAACTAAACTAGTTGAGATATGTAGGCAGAATTTCTGGTGGCGTTCCTTATAGGCATGGTATCTAGTTGTTTAACACTGATTTCAGAAACTTTGCAGGCATGATGACAAATAAAAAAAAATGTAAACACTTGTTATAACAGAAGCTGGATTAAATTATATCCTATAGGCATGGCATCTACTTGTGAAACTGATTTTAAGACTTATAAACATGATTTCTATTATGGACTCACCTGAAACCTATAGGCATGATTTCTAACACGGTGAGACAAACATGACAAGATGTAAAAGTCCTATAGGCATGTTTTCTACTTGGTAAGGCAATCATATCAAAACGTAAAGTCCTATAGGCATGGTTTCTACCCGTATTACCCCACAAACATGTAGCTATCCACCCCTTTTCACTAATTACCCCAATATTCGTTTACAAATTATTACAGACCATATGAATGAATTACATAAGTAAATAAGAAAATAAGAAGTTATTCTATAGGGAGCATTCAATTAGGCCCAGGTTTCCAAAGCCTCCAATAGCCTCAAATGCCCAAATTCCATTGACAATGTCATAGTCTAGGTGCATCAAAGTTTCCTAAGGATCTCAAGGATTCCGGGCAGTGCTTACACCTAGACTTGGTAACCAAATTGAATGAGTGCAGTGTGGAAGGGCCAACCTCAGTATGCTAGAGTTCAGAGGGTTCTCAAGAGGATCCCAAGGCAGTACACATACTAGAGGGGGCAGAACCTATTGACTTAGGAGTAGAGTGGGAGTGCTTGAAATAGTTTGAAAGGTCTTAGTATGAAAACAGTATTAAAAGGAGGTTTGTTTGAAATAATTTGTGGTGTAGAAGAGGGAGTCATGCAGTAAAAGAACTTTGAAAAGAGAGAGTTACATGATTAGACAATAGCAAATCAAACATGGAGTCTAAAAACACATCAGCAATACTCACAGGACCAAAACAGGAGGAAAGAACCTACATACATGGGTGATGGGGATTGGGGATACATAGAACACATGATTGTAAACACATAACAGGCAAAGGTCTTAGGAAACTGGTACAGACATGCTCAGATCCAACTGATCAGACATAGTCACAGAACCAACAATGCTTAAGGGGGTTCAATATAGGATCCACATGATTTTAGGTAAATCCCAGAACCATACAAGTTTAGGAGTGCTGACTACTTAACAAGGAGACTCATACAGAAACCAGATAGAGCAGAATCACATGGAGACAGACTTCATAGAGAGCGGGGGGGGGGGGGGGTAACATATTTGTGTCGCGCCCCCTTTTTCTCGCAAAATCGGGTTTATGACATTTTGGTTGAGGCAACTCGTTCCTTTTGGGAAAGGGGTTTGCATTTTGAAGAGTCACCACCTAATGATTTAAGGTGCGTTAGGGCACCTAGAGGGTTCATTTATAACTACGTTTGGTAACTAGAGACAGGGTAAAGGCTTGAAATTATCCTAAGGGGAAGATGTTAGGCACCCCTCAGGATCCACCAGTGTGGTTTCCGGCCAAACAGCTTTTGTGGATTTGTACAATTTAGCAAATAAACAATGGCTCAAATAATAGGGGATTTAAGTTTAAGTACACAGATGTTCGAAAAAACAGTTAATGAAAAGCTAGATTTTGAAAAGAATTATAATCTAAGCATATTTGTGAATGTAAAGGGGTATCCTAGGTTTGTTTATAATATGGATCACATCAATGCAATACCCGGTATGACACTCCTCAAAGAGGGGCTACACGTGGTATTTAACGCACCGGTCATCATATCCACATCTACCCTTTCCCACCCCATGAAGGTAATTAAAGTGAGGGTTGGTCTCGACGCCTATTGCATGCTGTTACCCGTCCCTTCCTATCAGTCCCGGAGGAATTTAGGACTCCTATTTTATAAAAGGGGGTTCTAGGCAGACCCTCAAGTTTAAAGGTAAAATACTAACGCGACACATAATAAACAGATAGAACTTCAATTAAAGGGGAGCATGGAAGACAAATAAAAGGCTCAGATATACCTCCACACATAGTACACATAAACAGCATGACTCATATACAATTAAGGTCTAAATTCAGATCCTAAGCATGGCATCTAAGTGATAACAGCAGAGTTAGATTTATTACATAACTCAGAGAGGAAGTTCTAATAATGCTTGCCTACTAATTTTAACATGCTGACAGTTAAACACTAATCACAAAGACGGTTCTGGTTTTATTTTAAAGTTGATTACCTAAGGCTTGTCTAGGCGTAAAATAATATGTAGCAGTTATTCAGATTTGTTAATAATTCCAAGTTGTTATACCTAATAGCATGCAATTCTAAATGTTGCAAACATCCAGAGACTAATTACCAGTTTGTTTAGAATATGAGGACTGTTTATACATCTGTATTTAGACTAGTGTGATTGAATAAGTGTGATCCTATAACATGATGTCTAATGCAGCATGGTGCATAATAACTTAAACAGGATTTCTAAATGCACATCAAATTATGCACAGCTTCAAAGAGGCAGGAGTGACAGTTTTGATGTTGTTTACCTAAAGCAGGATTTCTAAGTGCGGAGCATGGTTGCAATATGGTGAGTGCATGAATAACAAATTGTGTTAACACGTCTCCCCTAAGGCAGGATTTCTAAATGAAATTTCAGAACATATTTACATGGGCAGAATCACATAATAGCAGCTATATTATCTTATTATTATTATCTACCCTATAGACAGGATTTCTAAGTGTGGGTGAGATGCTGAAAACAGTACATATAAATCCTAAATAGCATGATATCTAATGCACGGCATGCTTGGCATGTTGTACCTAAACATGGTTGCTATTGCCCATAGAGAAAGTAAACCTAGGAACATGATTTCTATCCTGGATTATACTACAACATGCATATTACCCACCCTTTTTCACTATCCAACCCCAGAGTCGTTTACAAATAATTATTACAGGCCTTTGAATAGGAATTACATAACTGAAAATAAAGAAAAAAATAAGAAGTTAATTATAGGGAGCCTACAGAATAGGCCCAAGTCTCCAGGTCCTCAATGCCAAGTATTGTTTCACAACCTTTCTCATAATCCGGGTGTGTCAGAGTTCCCTAAGGACCTCAAGGGCTCCCGGGCAGTGCTCACACCCATATTTCATAGCCAAGATAGAGTAAGTGCAGTGTGGAAAGGCCAGCTTTTGTGTGTCAAAGTTCAGAGGGAGCTCAAGGGTCCCAAGGCAATGCTCACACAAAAGGGGCAGAACTTAGTGTTCTAAGAGTAGAGTGAGAGTGCTCGACATAGTTTTGAAGAGTTTAAGTAAGAAAACAGTTTTGAAAAAAAAGAGTAAGTAAGAAACAGTTTTGAATAGAGAGACTTAATTGAAATAGTTTTATAACAAAGTTTAACCGATGAAAACAATTTGAAGGAGCATGCATACCAATCTCAGAACCAAAACAAAGTCAGCATCACACCAAGGACCAAGAATAGTCCAGCAAACACAAGCAAGGAAATGGGATTGGAGGGACAAATATGGAGCATATGAAAGAAAAACATGTAGCAGGCAGGAACATATATGAGCACACAATCAGAAACTCTTACAGGTTTAGAGGATCAGGGGGGACAGTAGGGTATTGGATTAGATTAACATATCAACACCAAACAACTAGGACCATGATCAAACTAATGTACCAATCATGGGGATTCACATAAGAAACATGTACTAAGTATACAGAAACATGCTGGTCATTGACAAGTAAAGCATAACTTAACATGTAGAGGGAATTCAGGATCCTAATTACATGTTGAACAACAAAAATAGTAAATAAACGCATATCAGAAATACAAGAAATTGTAATAGTAATAGAAACATGTTGGTTTGAGGACTGAAATCTGAATTAGAACATACCAGTGAAGTGAAGAAAGCAAAAACACAAAGCAGAAATAGGAGAGGCGCAATAGTTAGCCTTGGCTTGCAGCTGGCTAACTTAGGATAGCAGCAAGTAGCACAGAAGAGAGAATAGAGAGTTTTAGTCATGAGAGAGAGAGAGAGTTGAACAGATTTTTGTTCGTATGTTATGCTAATGAATGAATGAGTATACATAGTTTGAAAGCGGGCGGAAGAATAAGGTAAAAATAATAGTTCAGCAGTAATTATAGAAATAAACGTTAATTAGAATCAATTTAGTATACAGACTTCCTTTAATTAAGGAATCATACTCAAACGGTAAGAAGCAGTGGCAAAATAAGGAAAGGAATCAAGTAAAGCTGCTTATAACACAATAAGCAAGTAGTACAAGTGTAATATAGGTATAGAGCATGCAATTAAGGTCAAGTTCAGAATCCTATTTAAGGAAAATATATACAAATTAGTTTGACAGCGGAATCAGCCAAAGAAATAAGGCAAGAGATATTTCAAATTCTGGAAATCAGTAAGGAGGTCCTCGAGTGAGGTTCTAATTACAGGGAATCAATATTTATCAAAGGAAAATATCACACATGAGCGGAGTAACATGCTATAGGCAAGGATAAACAGGAAACCATCCTTAATTAAAGGGATATCTCAAGAATCAGTAGAGAATATCATACAAGATCGATGAAGAACCAATCACAGGGATTCGAAGACAATACCAATTTAGGAGAAATTAGCATAAGCTCATGAGAATAAACAGATTAAACTCATAATAGACGAAAATCAGCAACTCTAACAAGCACACATAGGGTAAAAACATATAAATCAAGAATTCACATAGAGCATGACCTAAATTAACAGAATAGATGTAATACAGGCAGGAGAAGTGAAGTTTCAGCAACATTGGTGAACAAGAAATAGAATAGGATCACATAATAGGCAGGAATAGTTGCAACCAGACACTTTAATAAGTAAACATAGGGTAAAACCACAGAATCACAGAACGTTCATAAGAAATATACAGATTAATTGAACATAGCACCCAAGACGAACTCAGAAACTTAAGAAACATTAGGGTTTTCAACAGAATAACTCGGATAAAGGAGAAGGCTCAAACAAACGTTTAAACACAGTGAGAGTCGTAGATTAATACCAAAAAAATCAGAAGAAAAGCGTTTTTTGAAAAAGGGGTTAAAACCATAGTTGAAGATGAAGAGTTACTTTAGAAAAATCGGAAAAAACCTTTGAGGAAAACAACAAAAAGCTCATAATATAAACAGATCTAGAAAAAATCGGAAAATCTTAAGAGTTAGGGTTTCAGAGAACCCAGAGAAGATGAGAAAACCTTAAAATGTTACCGGCTTTAGCCGGAAAAGTCATAGATCTTACTCGAACGGCCGGAGGTGGCTGGAAAATGGCATGAAGGACCATGGGTAGGAGTTGAACTGCTCCAGGTTCACCTGAGGACCTCAAGGTAGTGTCAAACAGGCGTGGGGTGAAGCAGAGGCTAGGAGATGATGAGAGGCTATGGTTTCCGATGAGGGAGGTGGCCGGAGAAGGTGGACAGGGTCCATCGGAGAGGAGGGAAGAAGAGAAGGTTCTAGAGAGAACCAGAGATAGAGAGAGAGAGAGATAGAGAGACCGGTTGAGAGAGAATGAGAGGGGGGGGGATGAGAGGACGGGGTAGTCGAGTTAGGGGTTAAATTAGGAAGGGGTTGATCTGGACCGTTGATTCAAAATAATCAATGACTCAGATGGAATGAGGATTGGGCCGGGTAGGATAGGGTATTGGGCTTGGGGTTTGGTGGGTTTATTTAATTTGGACCAGGTTTAATTAGGCTATAATTTAAATAAGAATGACTAATTGTTAAATACCCATCAAAATTAGATAAATAATTAATAAAAATAGCTAATAATTAGATAAAATGAAATTAAAGCATAGGTGAAATTAAGGTAATTAACTAATATTTACAATATAAAATGACTGATTATTGAATTAAAATAGCATAAAGTGTACAATTAGGCTATAATTGCAAAATTATTGTAATTATAGCCAAACAATGCCAAATTGGCTAATTTGTGAAATAATTAAATCCTAATAGGATTAAAATTGATATATTGATCTAGGAAATACTTTGAAATTACTTGTAATGTAATTTATGAATAATTATTGGATATAAAGTACTGAATAAATTAGAAAAAATAAATTGATAATAATATGGAAAATTATGGAAAAATACCAATTATTATAAAAAGTGATTTTGAAGGTATATATTAAAATTTAAAAATAATTAAGGAAAAATTGGGTATCAACAGTTTGTACTGATCCTAAGGAAGGGGATGACATGCTGATCATGCAATCATATTAATTGCAAGTTTCACAGCAAAACCATAAGTAAAAGCAAACCAGAAACAGGATGAACTGAAGCAATAAAAGAACCATATTGTTTTTGGAACTTAAACTGAAATTAGAACATACCAGTAAAGAAGACAAACAAAAGTGAAGGAGCAGGAGAGCACAATAGTTAGCGTTGGCTTGCAGCCGGCTAACTCAGAATAGTAGCAAGTAGCACAAAGAGAGAGCAGAAAGTTTAAGTGAGAGAGAGAGAGAGAGAGAGAGAGAGAGAGATTTTAGAACCAAAGTGTTCGTGTGTTTGTGTTAATGAGAGAGTGTGTATATATAGTAGTTCGAAAATTAGGTAAAATAAGGCAAGAATCATAGTAGCATAGTAATTATAGAAACCAAATACTAATCAGAATACAAATCAATACGTAACG
>NC_031993.1:11508917-11593120 GCF_001879085.1 Nicotiana attenuata
ATCTAAATCTGTTCCCCAAAAGAAAAGCCTCTTCATCATCGCGACCGACCAGAAGTAAAATGGTCGTGCCACCTCATATCGAGGAGTGTATTCCCCCGCCGTGTGAAACAACCTCCAATTTCAAAATCGAGAAACTTGATTGACACCAGGCCGATGTGAGCCCATGTATCGATAGGGGTCGTTACAGACCTTGGTTTAAATGTCACTGCACTACCCTATCACCACATTCACTGCTTCAATTAATAAAAGACATTAATCTCCCCATCCTTAACTATCCTTTAACATGGGATATCTTCTTCCCGTTTGCCTTATGGCACATTTGGAAGAACAAAAACCACAATGTTTTTAACGATACTAACCTGTTTATTGATGTTAAGACAGTGTGTATGTGGGCTATGGAATTCATGTTCTGTGCGGGGACTACAACCCCACCTGCTCTTACCAAAAACATCCAAGTCAGGTGGCTTCCCCCACCCCCAGGATCCTTTCAACTTAATACTAATGGTTATTTTTCTGACAAGGATCAAAGTGGCGGTATTGGAGGTGTTATCAAAAATTCGAGTGGTGACTGGGTCTTAGGCTATCAAAAAAGATTCATGCGTTCAACCACACTCATGCTGAACTGAGTGCTTTAGAACATGGGCTGCATTAGTGTTTAATCATCAATTAACTCCCGTTGAAATTGAAACGAACTCTATTGATATTTGAACTATTAAACCACAAATTCCCTATTTTTCAGAATATTATTGATTCTTGCAGGTCCAAGTTGAAGAGGTTGGGGAATCCAGTGATCCAACATAGTTTTCAGGAAGGAAACAAAACAGCTCACGGTTTGGCAAATATAGGGTCCAAGCAACATCCAAGTGATCAAATATATATTAGAACTTATCCCTCTATGTTTGTGTTTTCACACTTCAAGCAAACAAAGAAGGCTTGTCGTCTACTTAAACAATCCCTATATCTATATGTTATAAGTTAGCTAGTTTTGAAAACTCATGTGTACTGGCTATTCAAAATAGCTGTAATGTGATGTCTCATGTCCCTGTAACGCCTTAGTTATTAATGAATATTTCCTGTTTTTACCAACAAAAAAAGTATATCTTTAATTCAGGATCTAGAGTCAATGGATTTAAAATAAGCATATTCTTATTGTATATTACATTTTGTTCCTTTTTGCATATGTTTATGTTGGTGAAATTACAAGTAATTACAGTTGAAAAATAAGATGAAGAAAAATAAATAAATATTCTTCAGGCTGAGGCACGGATATCTCGCTCTCTTTAGGGAGATTCAAGCCCACTGCTGTAGCATCTTCACCGGTCCAGCAGTAATACTCTTGACTTGTCCCCTCCAGGATACAACAGCCCGACAACATTGTATGACTCGAACAAACTCTGGACAAGTTGTTGAGTCCAAAGCTCCACCAAATATGAACACCTTCCTTCAACAAAATATAATATTCTCTTTTGTAGAGAATACGTTGGAGATTTAGATATTCTCCTTTTCTTAAGTCTCTTTTCAAAATACCAACCACACCTTTTTCGTGTACACCATAATACTTTTCTCATTCTCACTACCATATTTTTTCTATCTACAACACAAGGAAGAAACACCACTATTTATAGGTGTAGAATCTCTTCCATAAAATAAATAATAAGATAGTGGGATAATAAAATAGTAGAACATGGGTTGGTGGTTAAAAAATATAATCTTTAGTGGGTAATTAGTGGTAGATCATGGCATTAGTGGTTTCAAGAGTTACACCAAAATAATGACCACTTTCTTGCNATTTTCGCAACTGCTTTGGCTTGATTTCAGCAGGTTTGTTGCTGATTTTCATTGGGTAATTGGGCTATCTTTCAGCTCGTTGTTGCTAATTTTGGGACTGTAAGTGAGTTTGTTTTTGGGTGTTGAAAAGGAGGAATAAAAATGGTGTTTCAGCTGATTTCATGGCTGCGCTTTTCAGTTGATTTTTGGCTTTGTTTTTTAAGTGTTTAGGAGGTGAGTTTCAGCTGGGTTTGATGGAGGAAGTTTGCTGATTTTGATGGAGGAAAATAGTATTTGGTAAGAAAGAGGACTTATGATTTCTCTTCAAATTGATGCGCCTCTCACTGAGAAGAAAGCGATGGCTTCTCGATTTTTCCAATTCACTGCTTTCCCCTCGTCACTCTCTATCTATCTTTCTTCTATGTGTATTACTGTGTGGGTATTTCTTTCAATTGAGAAAACCAGAAGATCAAGTCCAAGAGGAAACGGTTGATGCCTCTTTTAGGGTCCAGGGGGTCTAGGTTACGGTGTAGGTTTAGGTCTCTTTTATAGTCTAAGTCTAGGGTTTTAGGGGTATTGGGTTTGGGTTATTATGGGGTAGGTCCGAAAATTAGGCCTAAAAAATAGGTTGTTTGAGCCCAAATTTATTCTTTCTCGATGAACGAGACTAAAAATACGACCTCATTTACTAATTAATCTTACTTAAGTAAAAATAAGACTAACCGTTAAAACAAACCTATTTTTTTTTGGTATTTTCAAATATCATATTAAAATAAATAAAAAATAAGGTACTATTTTTGTATATTTTTTTTAGCTTTATGAAAGGTACATAAAATAAAATATTTTTTTGTAATTTTTATTTTTGTGACTAAATAAAGTAAAAGAGTCAAAATTAGTTGAAATAACTATATTATGCCTAAACTAAATATTTACGTGCTAAAATATATAAAATCTTGGGGAGGATCAAAAATCGCATCTCTACAATATTATAAAGTTTTATTTATTAATAGCTTAAAGACATCTTTATTTTAGCTTATCGGGTTGTTTTGGTAAAACACTACCAAAAAAAAAACTGGAATTAGCTATGAATGTCGTTGCTAATCTGTCGCTAAATCGTCCGTAGCTAGAAGAATTTCTTGATAATCTATCACTAATCCGTCGCTAAATGAGATTAGCGACGGATTTTTCTGTTTAGCTATAGAATTTATCCGCCGCTAAAACTAGATTTTTTAGTAGAGAAAGAGTTGGCTTGCCTAGTTCCATGTTAGGCGCCATCACGACATCGTAGATTTGGGTCGTGACACCAGTATATTTGTATGCATATGTTTCACTGAGTTATGTGCTCAGTTCATAAGGATATTGAGTGGCTACTGAAGGTATTGTTAAAGTATTGACTTTGGTTGTGATAAGTAATTTCTCATTTCTTCTTTTGAAATGTCACGACCCAATTTCCATTTTAGGTCGTGATGGCGCCCAACACTATAGTTAGGCAAGCCAATCCTAAGAACTAGTGAGTTTTCAATTATTGTATTAAACATTCCCAACATTCCCCTAAACTTATATTTAAAACAGTCAATAATTTAGAATTCCATAACAATATAAATACAACCCAAAAATGGTAGTCTACTAATGTGTGTGCCAGGAACTAGTGTCACAAGTACTAGGGCAACTAGTAGAATCTACAAAAGAATACCACTATCCTACTGCCTGAAACAAATTAGACCGTACATGATAAAAACAAAAGAAGAGAAACTCTGGTATGCTGCTGAACGGCTCAGACGGGGGCAGCTCACCGTGAGATCTCGACCAGGAATCAGGAAAGAGCGCCAGAAGGGTAACTAGATGCACCTGCCTCAGATCCTATACATTTAAGTACAGAAGCGTAGTATGAGTACATAAACAACATGTACCCAGTAAGTATCCAGTCTAACATCGAAGAAGTAGTGACGAGGGGTCGACCAGACACTTACTAAGGTCAATATCAATAATATATAAGGTTTACACTAAGCATGGATAGCATGTATATAATGACATACTCAGAACAAGGAGCAACAATATATATATATATATATATATATATATATATATATATATATATATCAGATTCAGTCGTGTCATATAATAACTTACATTTCAAGGCATTTAAACAGAGTAAATCATGGTGAATTCCACATAAATAACATGCGCACATCATGCCGAGGTCGTACGGCCAGGTCCAACATAATAATAATTGTGCACTGCCAGAGGGTCGAATGGTGCGAACCATAGATGCATCTATTTCTACCGAGGCGATCAGCCCGATCCACATATAGCAAATATTATCAAGAAGGAACATAAAGGCGCATTTATAGTCAAATAAATTCATACAAGTTCTCAAGTAAGTGCGTACATTCGTTTATATTTATTTCAATCCCTAACATGTCCTAATGTAACGATCCGGCCGATCGTTTTAAGAATTTACGCCTTGATCCCCTATTAACTGTATTCCCCGTGTGTTTCTGCTATTGTGAGTTGCCGGGAAGATTTAATTGGAGTTTCGGAGAGTTTTGGGACACTTAGTCCCTAAATGAAACTTTAAGATTTAGAATTGGACCGTAGTCGGAGCAGTGTGAAGACGGCCTCGAAATGGAATTCCGTCGGTTCCGTTAGCTCCGTTGGGTGATTTCGGGCTTAAGGGCCTGTTCGGATTGTGTTTTGGAGGCCCGTAGCTTATTTAGGCTTGAAATGCCGAAAGTTGAATTTTTAAAGTTTCCGGTTCGATAGTGAGATTTTGATATCGGGGTCGGAATGGAATTCCGGAAGTTGGAATAGCTCTGTAGTGTTGAATGTGACGTGCTTGCAAAATTTCAGGTCATTCGGACAAGGTTTGATAGACTTTTTGATTGAAAGCGTAATTTGAGAGTTTTTGAAGTCCTTAGGCTTGAATCCGATGCTAATTGGTTGATTCGATGTTGTTTGAGGTGTTTTGAAGATTTGTATAAGTTTGGATAATGGTATATGACTTGTTCGCGCTTTTGGTTGAGGTCCCGGGGGCCTCGGGGTTGTTTCGGATGGTTAACGGGAAGTTTGGAGTTGGGAATTTGCAGTTGAAACTTCTGAGTCTGCTGTCATAACCGCACCTGCGGCTTGGGGACCGCAGGTGCGGCACCGCAGAAGCGGCTGAGAGACCGCAGATGAGGCCATGTGAGGGAGGGAAGTTTCCGCAGGTGCGGTAGTTTGAGCACACCTGCATGAGCGCAAGTGCGGTAGAAGAAGCGCAGGTGCGGCCCAAGGGAATTAATGAAATCTCGCAGATGCGCACCTGGGACCGCACGTGCGGAAGTCCTGGGCCAAAACCTATATAAAGGTTCAATCGCGATTTTTGCCCATTCTTTCACCATTTTCATTCGGATTTTGAGCTTTATGGGAGGTTTTTGAGAGAGGATTCAAGGGAGCTTCAAGGAGGTAAGATTTTTGGAACCTAAACTCGTTATTATGGTGATTTTTATCATTGTAAGCATGAAATTTGAAGGAAAATCAGTGGTAAATTGGGAGTTAGGGCTTGGTTAATTAGAGAGCTTTGAGTGGTGATTTGAGGGACCATTTGAGGTCCGATTTTGGTACTTTTGGCATGACTAAACTCGTGAGAGTGTGAGGATCCCGAATTTTGTAAATTTTACCCAATTTCGAGACGTGGGCCCGGGGTGCATTTTGGTTATTTTTTCCTAATTTCGCATATTAGCTTAGAATTTATTAGTTAAATTAGTTACTTGAAGTGTTATTTATATTATGCAATTACTTTGAATAGATTTGGGTCATTCGGAGTCGGATACTCGTGGCAAGAACGTGGTATAGATTTGATTGAGCTGGTTCGAGGTAAGTGGCTTGTCTAACCTTGTGTTGGGGACATTCCCCCTAGGATTTGGTATTGTTGTTATATGAATGCCGTGTACGTGAGGTGACGAGCGCGTACACGTGCTAATTGTTGGAAACCCGTTTCTCATTAAGTAAATTAACTGTGTTTCTTTCTTCTTGAACATTACTTGTATTTTAAGCCTACTGCGTAGTTTAGGGAAGCATGCTTAAGTGTATTAATTGTCCTATCTGCTTAAACTCTTTATGTGAACTCTGTGCAGCATGCTAGGTTAGAATTACCTATCCATTTTGATATTAATTGGTTTGAGTTGATTATCCTTGTGTTGTTGCTGCGTGTTCACATTGGGACTACGGGCGATTCCCGGTAGATCCCCCTTGTCTGTTTATTTGGGACTACGGTTGTGGTATTCCGGTAGATCCCCCTGCACAGTTATATGGAACTACGGGACTGCACCAGGTAGATTTCCCCCAGTAATGGGTATTTACATTTGGGGGCTACAGGATGGTATCTGGTAGATCTCCGGTTGCTGGATATTTTCATTTGGGGGCTACAGGACGATATCCTGGTAGATCCCCAGTTGCTATCTCTGTGTTGAGCTGTATTCTTTCTGCGATATTTTCTCTGTTGTAATTGTTGTTATTCTTATCATTATACTGTGTTACTTCATACTGTTTCGCTCGTGAATGAAATTGTGGATTCTTTCCTTAATATTGTTGTCTTTTTATTTTGGGACTACGGATGAGTATTCCAGGAGATCTCCAGCACATATATTGAGGATACCAAGAGATCTCGGGATACCAAGAGATCCCTAGCACACATATTGAGGATACTGAGAGATCCCCGAGTATTTACGTTTGGGACTACGGGACGGGATCCCAGGAGATCCCCTGTTGATGTTTCTGTGTACTGAGTGTATATTTGTCTCTAGTTTCTTCTCATTTTCTGACATGTTTTGATTATACTGTTGCACCTTACACTATCTTACCTTGCTTTATGTTTTATAACCGGTAGGGCCCTGACCTTCCTCGTCACTACCCGACCGAGGTTAGGCTTGGCACTTACTGGGTACCGCTGTGGTGTACTCATGCCCTTTCCTGCACATGTTTTCCGTGTGCAGATCCAAGTACATCGACTCAGCCATATCGTTAGCGAGGCGAGGCGATCTCTAGAGACTTTGAGGTATATCTGCCACGTCCGCAGACCGAGGAGTCCCTATCTACTCTCTCTTTTCGTTATAGCCCTTCTATATTTCTTCTTTTGTTTAGACACTCTGGAGTTAGAACACTTTGTAAATATTCCATAGCTTGTGATTTCATGAGATTCCGGGTTTTGGGAAATGTAGTTTCAGTTTGAGAGTTTGTATTGTTGTGATGACCCAAAATGTCATCTTTAAATTAAATAATTATCTCGGTATTTAAAGACCTTAAAAAGCGTTATTAATCATTCCTCGACTTGTGTGCGCAGTCCGTATAATTTTCTGGAGGGTTTTTATGTGTGAAAAATGGATTAAAATGTGAATTAGAGCTTTAAAACTCAACTGAGTTGACTTCGGTCAATATTTTAGGTAAACAGACCCGGACCCGTGATTTGACGGTCCCGGAAGGTCCGTAGAAAAATATGGGACTTGGGCATATGCCCGGAATTGAATTCCGAGGTCCCAAGCCCGAGAAATGAATTTTTGAAGAAAATTGTGTTCTGGAAATTTCTATGAGATTTGGAAATGAATTGTGATTAGAACTTGACGGTATAGGGCCCGTATTATGGAAGAGTGAGACGAGTTTGGACTTTATTCTGCTGCCCAGGGATTTGTTCTTTGCGTTCGCGGTCCTCCTGTCGCGTTCGCGAAGAACAAAATTTCCAAAAGTTATTTTCCAAACTCTTCTCGGACAGCCTCTAGTATAATGGCCATAACTTTTGCTTCAGATGTCCAAATGTCTATTCTAATATGTTTCTGGAAACTAGATTCAAAGAGCTACAACTTCCGTTTTTGAATCAACTCAAAATTTATTGTAGATTGAGAGATATGAGCCTCCGAAGTAAGACCCGCGCAACAGAATTTCTTCTTCTTCGCGAACGCGAGGCCCTCTTCGCGAACGCGAAGAACAAAATCCCAGAAGCCAAATCCTTCTTCGCGAACGCGAGAGGACCTCGCGGACGCGAAGAACAACACCAGATACCAGCTTCAGCTATTGCAAAACAGCCCGAAATGATCTGAAACCACCCCGAAACACACCCAAGGCCCCCGGGACTTCAACCAAACATGCCAACCAATCCTAGAACATCATTCAAACTTGTTCCAATCTTCAAAACGCTCAAGACAACATCAAAACACAAATTTTACATCGTATTCAAGCCTAAGAATTCCAAAAACTCTCAAATTACACTTTCGATCAAAAAATCTATCAAACCTCATCCAAATGACCTGAAATTTTGCACATAAGTCACATTCAACACTACGAAGCTACTCCAACTTCCGGAATTCCATTCCAGCCATTGGATCAAAATCTCACTATCGAATCGGAAACTTCAAATTTCCAATTTTCTCAAAAACGATCCGATTCAGGTCGTTTCAAGTCCGTTTCTTACCAAACTTCAGAGACTTATCTTAAATGACATATAAGACATGTACCGGGTGCCGGAACCAAAATACGGGCCCTATACCGTCAAGTTCTAATCACAATTCATTTCCGAATCTCATAGAAATTTTCAGAAAACAATTTTCTTAAAAAATTCATTTCTCGGGCTTGGGACCTCGGAATTCGATTCCGGGCATACGCCCAAGTCCCATATTTTTTCACGGACCTTCCGGGACCATCAAATCACGGGTCCGGGTCTGTTTACCCAAAATGTTGACCGAAGTCAACTCAGTTGAGTTTTAAAGCTCTAATTCATATTTTAATCTATTTTTCACATAAAAACCCTCCAGAAAATTATACGGACTACGCACGCAAGTCGAGGAATGATTAATAACGCTTTTCAAGGTCTTTAAATACCGAGATAATTATTTAATTTAAAGATGACATTTTGGGTCATCACATTCTCCACCTTTAAAACAAACGTTCATCCTCGAACGTACTAAGAATTATTCTTAGGTTACCAAATTGATGATTTTTCTTTTACACAAATACTCGCGGTTGATCCCACATTACCACATTCGACATGAGTTCGATAACACCATTTCAATTGAGATTATTTCCTTTATCCATCTTTATAATCTTTAAAATCAAATTTCTTACACTCCAATCATTTCCAGAAAGTTTCGGTTTTCACATCAACACACGATATTAGTCTCGACTGGTTATAGCAACTCGTGCCTACACACGCATCAACTTTTTAATAGCGCTTAACGGTTGTTACATCCTCCCCCACTTAGGGTCATTCATCCTCAAATAAGAAGTAGAGTCCGCTCTCAAACACATAACGTAACTTATCTTTTTCTTTGCACATCTTAATGTCCCAAATTTTTCGAAAATTTCGGCAGAGTCTCCCCTGTAATTGGGCCTATCCACCTGCTAGAGTAACACCAAAATAACTCCTAACAACACATTCACAACTCAACAAATCACCATAATGTATTTATCAATAACACCAATCTCCGCATTACAAGTGTGACACTATCATAAAGATATTTTGACATGGAACACATCATATGTATGACCTTAACCACATCTCTGGTTTTAATAGTTGTACATAATCGATTACAAAATTGCCAATTAACTTCATGTTAACAAATTCTTGTTTCAAGCTTTCACTTTACTAACAACGTAGCGTGAAGACGTCATAATTATTTGCCCAAATTAATGATTCACAATTAACGCCACCTGGGCTCTCACCTTGTAGGCTAAAACTCAATAATTACAACACAATTTGGTAAATTATGCACAGAGATATTCATACAAGAATTTTCAAATAAGCCTCATAGGCATGTATCCTTATAAGTACTATATTACAAATTTTAATTTCATAAAGGGAGAATTTAAACACATAAACTTTTCACCACAAGGACCTCGTCCTTATATAACATCCACCGTAGCTTGTAGCTCGGTTTAAATATTTCACATCATGTAAAAGTACGAGGATCTCGTCCTCAACTCCATACACAAGTAATATGCACATTGTGCCAACTGAAATTTTCCATTTCCTTTCTTTCTTCTTCTAAATAAGTTCCGTTAAACAAAATCAAAACATATAAGGAACCCTCACACCGATAGGGAATAAAATTCGCAATTTAAATCAATTTTCCTGAAATCACATCAAAACCCACATCACAACTATTTTTAGTGACTAACACATAATGATAGACATGATAGCTCCATATAATATCCCAATAGGAGTATTCACATAAGTAAATTTAAGATTACGAAGCTCACTCATGAGTAGAGCATATTAAGAGGACTTGCCTCGATACTCATAACTGAATCAAGTTAAGGAAATTGTTCCAATATGATAACTCGAGTTCGTACTTGTAACGACTCCATCTAGCTCGGGTGAGGCGGTTTTTCGAGAGATTTTCAAGGAAAACATCGGGGTAAGTGTTCTTAACTCAATTTTGGTTAGATTACTCGAATCCATCGTTGTTTTTAACATTTAATTGGTGGTTTTAGTTGGTAAAATCTTGAAAAGCCTCCTGGTTCAATTTGAAGATTTGAGGGTCGAGTTGATGTCGGATTTTGGTAAAATTGGTATGGTTAGACTCGTGGTTGAATGAGTTGTTGGATTTTGTGAGTTTTGTCGGATTTTGAGACGTGGGCCCCACGGGCGATTTTGAGTTAAATTTCGGATTTTTGTTGGATAATTAGTATTTTCATATGGAATTAATTCGTACGATTTATATTGAGTATATTGAATTATTATGACTAGATTTGAAGCTTCGGACGAATTCGCGAGGCAAAGGCTTGTTGGAATTTTGAATTGGTTGCAAAGCGAGGTAAGTGTTTGGTCTAACCTTAGCTTGAGGGATTAGGAGTTGTGTCATAATTGTTATGTGTTATTTGTTGAGTACGACGTATAGGCATGGTGACGAGTATCTATACGTTGGTGTCAAGCATGCCCGTGAGTCTTATACTTTGATTAGTGTGACTCCTATTTGACTTAACTAAAGAGTTTTGCCTCTCCTATTGTCACATTATATTTTCATAACTACTTGACTCGTTTTGATTTCCTCATTATTGACTTGTATATTGTGGGATCGTTGCTACGTGTTAGTTTTCCAGCTATTGAACTGTTCCCTTTATGCCAGTATTCTTTTTTGTGGTTATTCCTTTGAGCTGGTTCTACCATTTTCTCGTGATTTACAGCCCATGAGTTGATTTACTTGTCTTACCTTGTATTATTGTCATTTATTGTTGTTATATGTATTGCGGTGATGTTCAGTCCTTCTGTTGTGATGTAACTGTTGATTCTGTTGGTTGCGTTGTGTATTTATTTTGGGACTACGGATGTGGGATTCCAGTAGCTCCCCCTTGTTTGTTTACTTTGGGACTACGGGTTAGATTCCCGGGAGATCCCCCTGCACATTTACTTTGGGACTACGGGTTAGATTCCCGGGAGATCCCCCTGTACAGTTATATGGAACTATGGGAATGCACCCGGTAGATTCCCCCAATACTGGGCATGTACATTTGGGACTACGGATCGAGATTCTGATAGATCCCCGCGCATTATGAGTTGGACTACGGGACTACACCCGGGAGATCCACTGGATATTTATATTTGGGGACTACAGGAAGGTATCCTGGGAGATCCCCGGTTGTTATCTCTGTGTTGAGTTGTACTCCTTCCGTGATTATTTTGTCTCCGTTATAATTGTTGTTATCAATTCAAGTGTTTTAATGGTTTAGATTCCTTTACGGCTGTGATCCTTTGTGTGGGAATTCATAGTGTTGACAATACCTCGCCCTATTTGTTTCACATATATTCAATACTTCAAATTTCAACAACTGTTACATTTTTAACTCAATTGATTTCTCAACTAAATTTTTCTTAAACCGTTTGCGGTTGTACTTTACTTAAGAAGGAATTTCTACTAAGTCAATTTATCAAATCCCTAGGTAAAAGTAATAATCCATTCGATGTTGTATTCTAATTGAAACATGGTACTTTATTTATTCAAATAATTTCTAAAAATAACTTCATCTTTTCGTGATGAGTTTCAAATGGGTTTAGAAGTTGTACTCTACTTCTTGTTAAGTAAATGAGGCTCCGTGAACATTCTTAAATTGTATTGGGTTATGGACCCTATGAACTGAGTAACCTGAGAACGTTGTTGCGCAATGTGAAACAGAAATATGTGGGTACAAGGTGCCGGGGGAAATATATATTATTTATGATTATGAAATGAGGCGTCATAATGTGACCTTTACTCGAAAGAGTTATATTCGAAAGATGTTTGTTTGAAGGAAATATATTTGAAAGATATTTATAGTTGATTAATTGATTGCACTTGTATACATTATTCGTTGAGCAATATTTATGGTGTTTTTGTTGCCTGCTATTTATATCACTACATGATCATTATTGTCATCATTGTTATCCGCTTCCTGTTATTCTTGTACGCTATATTGCACAAGTTTATTTGGTAGTCTGGTCCTAGCTTCGTCACTACTTCGCCGAGGTTAGGCTAGGCACTTACCAGCACATGGGGTCAGTTGTGCTGATACTAAACTATGTACTCTTTTGTACAGATCCCAGTGTTGTAGACTTCCGCAGTGAGATTTGCTGTTTCTTGTTCATCAGACGACCCGAGGTAGTCCTGCAGGCGTCCGCAGGCCTTGGCTTCTCCTTCTATCTACTATTCCTGTTTCCTTCATGTATTTTCAGAGACAGTGCTGTATTTATTTCTTTCAGACCTTTATTTGTAGTACTCTTAGACAGTCTGTGAAGTTGTGACACCAGTCTTGGGTAGATTTTGTTATGGATTGGTATTGGCAGTATTATTTAAAACTTTACAATGCAGCCTTCCGCTTCTTCAATTCTGTTGTTATCTAATTGTTGGCTCTTAACTGTTATCGGATTAAAAATGGAAACAAGGTAAATAGTTCAGTTGGTTGGCTTGCCTAGCTTTCACTAGTAGGCGCCATCACGACTCCCGAGGGCGGGAAAATCCGGGTCGTGAAAATTGTATATGCCAAGCGGCATCTTAAATGTTTCATTATTTTATTCCGCAGTTTTTTGGGCTAGTTTTATTTTGTTGTTTCTTTTTCCGCAATTTGTTAGGCTTACCTAGTCGTAGAGACTAGGTGCCGTCACGATAGTTCACGAAGGGCGAAGTGGGGTCGTAACAAGTTGGTATTAGAGCTCTAGGTTCATAGGAGTCATGAATCACAAGCCGATTTATTAGAGTCTCGTGGATCGGTACGGAGACGTCTGTACTTATCTACGAGAGGCTATGTAACCATAAGGACACGTGCTACTAGAGGTGACCGGACACCCGCACCCCTTGCGAGAGCCGTCAGAGGTCGGGGCCGGGGTAGAGGCCGAGGACGCGCACGCGGTGCAGCCACAGCACCCATGTGAGCTGCTACAGAGGAACCACCAGCAGTTCCAACTGGAGCCCAGGCGCCTAATACGCCTACTGCTACCACTACTCCAGCACTTCAAGAGGCTTTAACCCAGTTCCCGAGCATATTTGGTACATTGTTTCAGGCAGGATTAATTCAGATTGTACCAACCACTTCACAGACCGGGGGAGGGACCCAAACTCCCGCTGTCCCCACTCTAGAGCATCGAGTCGCCATTGGTCAGGTTCCAGGTGTCATGGCGACACAGCCTGTCCCAATTCAGCGGGTGGTGAGGATCTATCACCGGGTAGAGGACAGACGAGGTCAGGAGAGAGAGTATAGGGAGACGAGGAGACCTCGTAGACCGGAGAGATCCACTGGCCCTTATTTTGGAGGAAAAGTACGGCATGGTGAGGTTTTGTGGGTCAGCCAGCTCAGTTTGCGTCTCAGACTTCGCATAGTGTTTCAGGTGTTCAGGGGTCTCAAAGTACCCGTACCGCACATTTCCCACTGCCACATCACGCGCGAGGTTGTTTTGAGTGTGGTGACATGCGCCATGTGGTGAGGTATTACCCTAGACTAGGGAGGGGTGCGCATCTACAGACTTCTCAGCCACAGCGTGCTCCGCAGAGTTTCCAGGCTATGATTTCAGCACCGGTTGCTACCCCACCTGCCCCGCCAGCTAGAGGTGGAGGTCGGGGAGGTAGAGGTTGCCTTAGAGGGGGAGACCGGGCTAGATACTATGCCCTTACTGCCCGTACCGAGGTTGTCGCCTCCGATTCTGTCATCGCAGGTATTATCCTTGTCCGTCATAGAGATGCATCAGTTTTATTCGATCCAGGCTCCACTTATTCTTATGTGTCCTCTTATTTTGCCCCGTATTCGGGCGTATCTCGGAATTTCCTTGAGTTCTCCTGCTTATGTTTCTACTCCTGTTGGAGATTCTCTTGTTGTGGACCACGTTTATCGGTCGTGTTTGATTGCTCTTAGTGGTTTTGAGACCAGAGCAGAATTATTGTTGCTCAACACGGTAGATTTTGATGTCATCTTGGGCATGGACTAGTTGTCGCCCAATTATGCTATTCTTGATTGTCATGCCAAAACCGTGACGCTGGCTATGCCAGGTGTACCGCGAGTAGAGTGGAGGGGTACCTTAGATCATACTTCCAGTAGAGTTATTTCGTTCTTTAAGGCTCAGCGTATGGTTGAGAAGGGGTGTGACGCATATCTAGCTTATGTGAGAGATGTCAGTATTGATACCCCTACAGTTGATTCAGTCCCAGTAGTGCGGGATTTCTCTGATGTGTTTCCAGCTGACCTTCCGGGCATGCCGCCCGATAGAGATATTGATTTTGGCATTGATCTGTTGCCGGGCATTCAGCCTATTTCTATTCCTCCGTACCGTATGGCTCCTCCTGAGTTGAAGGAGTTGAAGGAGCAGTTGCAGGAATTGCTTGATAAGGGTTTCATTCGGCCCAGTATATCACCAGAAGGGTGCTCCGTTCCAGTGGATGGAAGAGTGTGAGGAGAGCTTTCAGAAGCTCAAGACAGCTTTGACTACAGCCCCAATTTTGATATTGCCTACCGGTTCGGGGTCTTAAACTGTCTATTGTGATGCCTCGAGGATTGGCCTTGGAGCGGTATTGATGTTGGACGGTAGGGTGATTGCCTACGCATCCAGACAGTTGAAGGTTCATTAGAAGAATTATCCTGTCCACGATCTTGAGTTAGCTGCTATTGTTTACGCCTTAAAAATCTGGCGTCATTATTTGTACGGTGTGCCTTGTGAGATTTATACTGATCACCGGAGTTTGCAGCATCTGTTCAAGCAGAAGGACCTTAATTTGCGTCAGAGGAGGTGGTTAGAGCTGCTGAAGGACTATGATATCACTATTTTGTATCACCCGGGCAAGGCCAATGTGGTGGCCGATGCTTTGAGTCGCCGAGCGGAGAGTTTTAGGAGTTTGGCTTATTTACCAGCAGCAGAGAGGCCCATGGCGATGGACGTTCAGGCCTTAGCCAGTCAATTTGTGAGATTGGATCTTTCGAAGCCTAGTCGGGTCCTTGCTTGTGTGGTTTCTCGGTCTTCCTTGTTTGATCGTATCCGAGAGCGGCAGTTTGATGACCTTCATTTGTGTGCCCTCAGGGACCGGGTTCTGCAGGGCGATGCCAAAGATGTGACCATTGGTGATGACGGGGTATTGAGGATGCAGGGTCAGGTTTGTGTACCCAATGTTGATGGGCTTCGGGACTTGATTCTAGAGGAGGCCCATAGTTCGCGGTACTCCATCCATCTGGGTGCCGCGAAGATGTATCAGGATTTGAGACAACACTATTGGTGAAGGCGATATAGTTGGGTTTGTAGCTTGGTGCCTCAATTGTCAGCAGGTGAAGTATGAGCACCAGAGACCGGGTGGATTGCTTCAGCAGATAGAGATTCCGGAGTGGAAGTGGGAGCGGATCACCATGGACTTCGTAACTAGGCTCCCACGGACTTTGAGGAAGTTCGATGCCATTTGGGTTATTGTGGATCGGCTGACCAAGTCTGCGCATTTCACTCCTGTGTGTACCACTTATTCTTCGGAGCGGTTGGCGGAGATTTATATCCGGGAGATTGTCCGACTGCATGGTATTCCAGTTTCTATTATTTCAGATAGAGGTACTCAGTTCACATCACGGTTCTGGAGGGCCGTACAGCATGAGTTGGGTACTCGGGTGGAGTTGAGTACAGCATTTCACCCTCAAACAGACGGACAGTCCGAGCGCACTATTTAGATTCTTGAGGATATGCTCCGTGCGTATGTGATTGAGTTTGGAGGGTTTTGGGATCAGTTCTTGCCATTGGCGGAGTTTGCCTACAACAACAGGTATCAGTCCAACATTCAGATGGCGCCGTATGAGGCTTTATATGGTAGGCGATGTAGATCCCCGGTGGGTTGGTTTGAGCTAGGTGAGGCTAGATTATTGGGCACAGGCTTCGTTTAGGATGCTTTGGAGAAGGTTAAGGTGATTCAGGATAGACTCTGTACAGCCCAGTCCGGACAAAAGAGTTACGCGGACCGGAAGGTTTGTGATGTTTCCTATATGGTCGGAGAGCGGGTTCTGCTTCAGTTTCGCCTATGAAGGGCGTTATGAGATTTGGGAAGAAAGGGAAGCTGAGTCCGAGGTTTATTGGCCCTTTTGAGATATTGAGGCGTGTTGGGGAGGTATCTTATGAGCTTGCCTTACCTCCCAGCTTGGCAGGAGTTTATCCGGTATTTTATTTTTTGATGCTCCGGAGGTATCACGGTGATCCGTCGCACGTGTTGGATTTTAGTTCAGTCCAATTGGACAAGGATCTATCTTATGTTGAGGAGCTAGTGGCGATATTGGACAGGCAGATTCGAAAGCTAAGGTCAAAGAACATTGCATCTGTGAAGGTTCAGTGGCGGGGTCAGTCGGTCGAGGAGGCGGCTTGGGAGACCGAACAGGATATACGTAGTTGTTACCCTCATCTCTTCACTACCTTAGGTATGTCTCTATGCTCGTTCGAGGACGAACGAATGTTTAAGTGTGGGAGTATGTAACGACCCGGCCGGTCGTTTTAAGAATTTACGCCCCGATCCCCTATTAACTGCATTCCCCGTGTGTGTTTCTGCTATTGTAAGTTGCCGAGAAGATTTCATTGGAGTTTCGGAGAGTTTTGGGACACTTAGTCCCTAAATGAGACTTTAAGATTTAGAATTGGACCGTAGTCGGAGCAATGTGAAGACGGCCTCGGAATGGAATTCTGTCGGTTCCGTTAGCTCCCTTGGGTGATTTCGGGCTTAGGGGCGTGTTCGGATTGTGTTTTGGAGGTCCGTAGCTTATTTAGGCTTGAAATGCCGAAAGTTAAACTTTTGAAGTTTCCAGTTTGATACTGAGATTTTGATATCGGGGTCGAAATGGAATTCCGGAAGTTGGAGTAGCTCCGTAGTGTTGAATGTGACATGCTTGCAAAATTTCAGGTCATTCGCACGAGGTTTGATCGACTTTTTGATCGAAAGCGTAATTTGAGAGTTTTTGAAGTCCTTAGGCTTGAATCCGATGCTAATTGGTTGATTCGATGTTGTTTGAGGTGTTTTGAAGATTTGTATAAGTTTGGATAATGGTATATGACTTGTTCGCGCTTTTGGTTGAGGTCCCGGGGGCCTCAGGGTGGTTTCGGATGGTTAACGGGAAGTTTGGAGTTGGGAATTTGCAGCCGAAGCTGCTGAGTCTGCTGCCATAACTGCACCTGCGGCTTGGGGACCGCAGGTGCGGCGCCGCAGAAGCGGCTGACAGACCACAGATGCGGCCATGTGAGGGAAGGGCAGTTTCCGCAGGTGCGGTATTTTGAGCGCACCTGCGTGAGCGCAGGTGCGGTAGAAGAAGCGCAGGTGCGGCCCAAGGGAATTAATGAAATCTCGCAGATGCGCACCTGGGACCGCAGGTGCGGGGAAATGTCTGCAGGTGCGGAAGTCCTAGGCCAGAACCTATATAAAGGTTCAATTGCGATTTTTGCCCATTCTTTCACCATTTTCATCCAGATTTGGAGCTTTTTGGGAGGTTTTTGAGAGAGGATTCAAGGGAGCTTCAAGGAGGTAAGATTTTTGGAACCTAAACTCGTTATTTATGGTAATTTTTATCATTGTAAGCATGAAATTTGAAGGAAAATCAGTGGTAAATTGGGGGTTAGGGCTTGGTTAATTGGAGAGCTTTGAGTGGTGATTTGAGGGACCATTTGAGGTCCGATTTTTGTACTTTTGATATGACTAAACTCGTGAGAGTGTGAGGATCCCGAGTTTTGTAAATTTTACCCGATTCCGAGACGTGGGCCCGGGGGCATTTTGGTTATTTTTTCCTAATTTCGCGTATTAGCTTAGAATTTATTAGTTAAATTAGTTACTTGAAGTGTTATTTACATTATGCAATTACTTTGAATAGATTTGGGGCATTCGGAGTCGGATACTCATGGCAAGAACGTGGTATAGATTTGATTGAGCTGGTTCGAGGTAAGTGGCTTGTCTAACCTTGTGTGGGGGACATTCCCCCTAGGATTTGGTATAGTTGTTATATGAATGCCGTGTACGTGAGGTGACAAGTGCGTACACGTGCTAATTGTTGGAAACCCATTTCTCACTAAGTAAATTAACTGTGTTTCTTTCTTCTTGAACATTACTTGTATTTTAAGCCTACTGCATAGTTTAGGGAAGCATGCTTAAGTGTATTAATTGTCCTATCTTCTTAAACTGTTTATGTGAACTCTGTGCAGCATGCTAGGTTAGAATTACCTGTCAATTTTGATATTAATTGGTTTGAGTTGATTATCCTTGTGTTGTTGCTGCGTGTTTACATTGGGATTACGGGCGGTTCCCGGTAGATCCCCCTTGTCTGTTTATTTGGGACTACGGATGTGGTATTCCGGTAGATCCCCCTGCACAGTTATATGGAACTACGGGACTGCACCCGGTAGATTTCCCCCAGTACTGGGTATTTACATTTGGGGGCTACAGGACGGTATTCTGGTAGATCCCCGGTTGCTGGATATTTTCGTTTGGGGGCTACAGGACGATATCCTGGTAGATCCCTGGTTGCTATCTCTGTGTTGAGCTGTATTCTTTCTGCGATATTTTCTCTGTTGTAATTGTTGTTATTCTTATCATTATACTGTGTTACTTCATACTGTTTCGCTCTTGAATGAAATTGTGGATTCTTTCCTTGATATTGTTGTCTTTTTATTTTGGGACTACGGATGAGTATTCCATGAGATCCCCAGCACATATATTGAGGATACCAAGAGATCCTCGGGATACCAAGAGATCCCCAATACATATATTGATGATACCAAGAGATCCTCGGGATACCAAGAGATCCCTAGCACACATATTGAGGATACTTAGAGATCCCCGAGTATTTACGTTTGGGACTACGGGACGGGATCCTGGGAGATCCCCTGTCGATGTTTTTGTGTACTGAGTGTATATTTGTCTCTAGTTTCTTCTCATTTTCTGATACTGTTTTGATTATATTGTTGCACCTTACACTATCTTACCTTGCTTTATGTTTTATAACCGGTAGGGCCCTGACCTTACTTGTCCTACCCGACCGAGGTTAGGCTTGGCACTTATTGGGTACCGCTATGGTGTACTCATGCCCTTTCCTGCACATGTTTTCCGTGTGCAGATCCAGGTACATCGACTCAACCATATCTTAGCGCGGCGAGGCGATCTCTAGAGACTTTGAGGTATATCTGCCACGTCCACAGACCGAGGAGTCCCTATCTACTCTTTTTTTTTTGTTATAGCCCTTCTGTATTTCTTCTTTTGTTTAGACACTCTGGAGTTAGAACACATTGTAGTTATTCCATAGCTTGTGATTTCATGAGATTCTGGGTTTTGGGAAATGTAGTTTCAGTTTGAGAGTTTGTATTGTATATGCCGAGCGGCATCTTAAATGTTTCATTATGTTATTCCGAAGTTTTTTGGCTAGTTTTATTCTGTTGTTTCTTTTTCCGCAATTTGTTAGGCTTACCTAGTCGTAGAGACTAGGTGACTTCACGATAGTTCACGAAGGGCGAACTGGGGTCGTGACACCTAAGTGATCTCAGTGGGAAGCAAGAACGTAAGCAATTGCAAGTATGGCATGACACGGGTCCTAAACTACCCGGACAATTAGCATAATAGTAGCTACGCACGGACTCTCGTCACCACGTACGTACGTAGCCCCCACAGACAATCACATACATTTATTTAATTCACCTAGGGGCTTATTTCCCTCTTACGATGTTAGAGAGGAGACTCACCTTGCTCCAAAGCTTACTTCCAATATCAAGAACGCGCTCAAACCCTCAATTCGGAGCCGAACGATCCAAAACTAATCAAACAGGGTAAGAACTAGTCAATACAAGCTCAAGAGTTCATATTCTAATTATTAAGTAATTTCCTAATCCTAAATACTAGTTTTCTAAAATCCATCCCCGGGCCCACGTGCCCGGATTCCGGAAATTCTCGAGGGAAGTTGTTACCCATAACCTAAGGATCAAGAATATATGATTTTTACTTTATTTCATAAAAGAATTCGTGATAAAATCTTGTTTTTATCAAAACCCTAGGTCTTACTTTTAAACCATAATTTTTACTAATTTACAAGGTATAATCTACCCCTAAACTATGTATTAAACTCACATTATATAGAAATAACTTACCTCACAATGCTAAGCCGAAATCCCCTCTTTGGAAGCTCCCAAATCGCCCAAACAATGAGTGAAATGTGTCAAAAATGACACATTCCCGTATTAAATGAAGGCACTGCCTTCAGCGATTTCTGCACCTGCGGTTAGGGGACCGCATTTGCGGTCTCGCTTCTGCGAGGGAAGGTCCGCATCTGCAGAATTGGACCAGCTTGAGTGGGACCGCATCTGCGGTCCAGGGGACTCTTCTGCGCTTCCGCTTCTGCGGAAGAGGAGCCGCATCTGCGGTTCCTGGCTCCTCCCCCTTGGGCCGCACTTGCGAAGGGTGACCGCTTTTGTGGTCCGCACCTGCGACTGGCCAACCGCAGGTGCGGTTATGATAGCAACCTATAGCTTCAGCTCTTTCCAAAATTTTCTAACTCAACTCGAGCCTCGTCCAATTGACGCTCGGGGCCCTCGGGTCCCCGCCCGAACATACCGACAAGTTTAAAACCATAAAACGGACTCGCTCGAACCCTCGGAACGCCCGAAACAACACTAAATCTAAGAATCACGCCCTAAAACCAATTGAATCAAACTTATGAACTTCAATTTCTTCAATTCACATCCAATGCGACGAAACACACTTATACTACACGGATTGACACCAAAGTTTGCGTGCAAGTCTTAAATGACAATACGAAACTATTCCCGGTCTCGGAATTCTGTTCGGACCTCGATAACACAAAAACCCACTCCAAACCAAATATTTAAGAACTTCAAAATCCTTAAGGAATCAACTTTCACTATTAGGTGCCAAAAACGCTCCCGGGTCATCCAAAACCCGATCCGGACATACGCCCAAGTCCGAAATCATCATACGAACCTGTTGGAACCTTCAAATTTAGATTCCGCGGTCGTTTACTCAAAATAATGACTGAAGTCAAACTTGGCCTTTTAAGCCAACCTTAAGGAACCAAGTGTTCCGATTTCAACCCAAACTCTTCCAAATCCCGAACCAACCATCCCCGCTAGTCATAAATCGGTAAAAGCAAGTACGGGAAGTCTTATTTAGGGGAACGGGGTACTAGAAAGCAAAACGACCAGTCGGGTCGTTACATTCTCCACCTCTTAAATAAAAGTTCGTCCTCGAACGGGTTTAGATTCATACCTGAAGTGCTGAATAAGTGCGGATATCTGCTCCGCATGTCCTCCTCGGACTCCCAGGTCACCTCCTCGACTGGTTGGCCCCTCCACTGGACCTTTACTGCAGAAATCTTCTTGGATCTCAACTGGCGATCCTGTCTATCCACAATGGCAACCGGTTCCTCCTCGTAACCCAAGTTCTCATCTAGCTGAATAGTACTGAAGTCTAACACATGAGACAAGTCGGCGTGATACCTCCGAAGCATAGATACGTGAAAAACTGGATGGACTCCCGATAAGCTGGGAGGTAAAGCAAGCTCATAAGTAACCTCCCCAACTCGCCTCAACACCTCAAATGGGCCTATAAACCTGGGGCTCAACTTGCCCTTCTTTCCGAATCTCATAATCCCCTTCATCGGTGAGACTTTCAAGAGAACCTTCTCGCCGACCATGAATGATACATCCCGTGTCTTCTGGTCTGCATAACTCTTCTGTCTGGACTGAGCTGTGCGAAGTCTCTCCTGAATCAACTTTACCTTCTCCATGGCATCTCTCACAAATCCGTACCATACAACTTAGCCTCACTAGGCTCAAACCACCCGATAGGATAACGACAACGCCGACCATATGAAGCCTCAAATGGAGCCATCTCGATGCTGGACTGATAACTGTTGTTGTAAGCAAACTCGGCCAAAGGCAAGAACTGATCCACTGTCCTCCAAATTCAATCACACATGCTCTAAGCATGTCCTCCAGAATCTGAACTGTCCGCTCCGACTGCCCGTCGGTCTGCGGGTGAAACGTTGTGCTGAGCTCTACACGGGTCCCCAACTCACTCTGTACGGCTCTCCAAAAATGGGAAGTGAACTGAGGGCCTCTATCTGATATGATGGAAACAGGCACACCGTGCAACCGAACTATCTCCCGAATGTAGATCTGAGCCAACCTCTCTGAATTATAAGTAGTCACTACCGGAATGAAGTGTGCCGACTTGGTCAACCTGTCAACAACGACCCAAACTGCATCAAACTTCTGTAATGTCCGCGGCAACCCAACAACGAAGTCCATAGTAATGCGCTCCCACTTCCACTCCGGTATAGGCATCTGCTAAAGTAGGCCACCTGGCCTCTGGTGCTCATACTTAACCTGCTGGCAATTCAAACACCTAGCCACGTGCTCCACTATGTCTTTCTTCATCCGCCGCCACCAATAATGCTGCCTCAGGTCACGGTAGATCTTCGTAGCACCTGGATGAATAGAATACCGCGAACTGTACGCCTCCTCTAGAATCCTCTCCCTCAAGCCATCGACATTAGGAACGCATAGGCGACCTTGGAGTCGCAGAGCACCATCCTCGCCAATAGAAACCTCCTTGGCACCACCCTGTAGCACTGTCTCTCGCAGAACTGCCAAATGCGGATCATCGAACTGCCGAGCCTTGATCTGCCCCAATAATGAAGACTGAGCAACAACACACGCAAGGACTCGGCTGGGCTCAGTATCTAGAGTCAATAGATTTAAAATAAGCATAATCTTATTGTATATTACATTTTGTTCCTTTTTTGCATATGTTTATATAATTCGAGCTAGAAGGAATAAGTTAAACTAAACCCACCGATCGATCTACATGTGGTAACAACAGATTCTTATAGCTGTTGGCATGTAAAATGAAGTTGGTTATAAGTTCAATTGTAAACGGATTTATTTTAAAATTAAACAAATACAATCAAACTCCTCTGTAACAGTCATCTTCTATAACAACACTTCATTATAATAGTCAAGTTTTCTTTCGAACCAATACTTCATGTTATGCTATAATGTTCTCTCTAACAACATTTTACTATAGCAGCCAAAAATATCCAAAACAAACAAGGTTGTTGTAGAGAGGTTTGATGGTATATGTTATATGCACATATGCCTGCTTGGATCGGCATATAATTAATAGTAATACAATTGGTATTCATATTATTATTTTTCTCATATTAATATGAATAGCCATAATATAATAATTGATGTCCACTAGGTACTCTCAAGTCTTTATCAATTGCAAGCTGGCCATTTTCCAACATTTTAAATCTGTCCAGAAAATGTTGTTGGATTCCTCTGCTATTTTTGCAAGCTGGTGTTAACTTTACTAAAGCTTTTGCAAACCCTACTTGACTTTTAAGCATCCTCACCTTATCAAAATGGTCCAATTTTCCTACATATAATAATTGAAATCTTGAAAAGTTGTCTTATATAAAGGTCATTTCGTGGGCCTTTTTTTTGTTGAAAGCTTGATTTACAGTTGAAAAGAAACGAATTTGATACTAAGAAAAAAGTTGTAATGACAAAAACTTTCAATTAATTAAGATATAGTAATGCCACTTAAAGCGATTCAATCCACCTCAAATATAGATTTTAGAAGCACCAACTACCAAGTACTACAATGAATAGGTGTAAATATTATTTAAGGCAAATATCATTTTAAGGCAAATTATTTATATCTATCACCCGTAAAAGTGTATAAATTTATATATTTTTTGATCACAAACGTATATCTATACAAAAAATGTATAAAAGATATGTATTTTCGGCTATTATTTTTAGAGCGACTATACAGTGTCACTTTTCAATGTTTAATTTGTTAGAAGGGTAAACACTTTTTCTCAGTTCTCACTGATTAAGTTTTCTAAAATAGCGATGTAAGAACGTTTTCTTTTTTCGGTTTGTGAGGTAATTAATTGGAAGCAAAAAATCTGTTTATGGTGGAAAAAATCGACGATAAAATAAATAAATATGAGATCATTTTTTAATCTATTGATATATTTAGACATTGAACATTCTTTATATACCATGTCTTGTTTCTTTTTATTGAGTCGAATGTGAAAATATTTTAATTACGAGTAATACTGAAACTCAAAATCTAAGACTTCTATGTTAGGTTTTCAACAGTATCATTACATCATTGAATATTAAATAGCAATGATTAACCAACAAAGACACATATATTAGAAATCATAAGCTTGTTTTTATACTATTTTTATTTTATCAACAACCACTTTCTTATAACCAAATTGATCTCAACAACAAAGAATTAGCTTCATTATGATTCACTTGCTTTTTTTTTTAAGTAATTCTCATTCCACTTGAGTTTTAAGAGCTTAATTTGAACTTATATTGAATTAAATACTCTTAGAGATCATCATTTTAACATGTTTAAACCTCGATCAACTCACCGTCTACTCGAGACCAACAACAACAATAACATACTCGTAAGTGGGGTCCATCTACTCGAGATGGAAGAAAAGAAATTGTGTATCATATATTCATATTTATGCTTGCATGGAGCACAAAATGGTGGATGCTAAAAGGAATAATAGATTTAAATAGGGGTATTATCACTTTTAGCTCGCATCAGAAATTATTTATATATGGTAGCCCAAAAAGTGTATAATTTTTGTATATAACATACAGAATTGTTATATATAAAAATTATACAAATTTTATACACTCTTTAGGCTATTATTTTTTCAGCGGCTATACAGTGGCATTTTTCTATTTAAATTGCTACACCAAAGAATTAAATTATAAAAAAGAATAATCTTTTATATCATGAAAATGACAATGATTAACAAAGTGCTTTTATTATAAAATATTTAACGAATTATATAACAAGACAGTAACCAGTCATCTGGTCACCAAAATTATTTTCTCTATAAACTTTTCTATTAAAAGTGAGCCTTATGCATTGTTTTTTGTATCTATGATAATAACATGCAAAAGGATAGCCAGATGGATCCAAACTTTGTTCTGGAAACTTGAAGAAGAACCCCATTAAAAGGTGGCATGGGCCCAGACAACGGCCCACAGAATGGGCCCACTCTCTTGTCAAGATTACATAATTGAGCATCCAGCTGCATTCTCTTCGCTGAAATATTCATTGCATTTGCTTACGTAACAGCCTTTTGGGAGCCCATATGGAACAGGCCCGGGCCCGTAACCATACGAATACGTATCGTAGCATGGGCCCGGTGGTGGGGCGGGTTGTACTGGTCTTCCGTACCAATGATAACATGGGCCTCCATGATAGCATTCGTAACATTGCCCACAACAACCATATCCTGAAGGAGGCTGTTGCGGGTATCCATGTTGCGGGTATCCTTGTACTGGCATCACTATCACTGGCTCTGGAGCATATGGTGGTGGTGCTTGTGCTTGTGGTTGTGGTGGTGGAGCTACTGGTGCGGGTTTAGGAGCTTCCTTAGGCTTCTCAGGTTCTTTGGGCTTCTCGGGTTCCTTGGGCTTCTCGGGTTCCTTGGGTTTCGCGGGTTCTTTTGGTTTTTCCGGTTCTTTCGGCTTCTTAGGCTTCACGGGCTCATTGGGCTTCTCGGGCTGCTTGGGCTTTTCTGGCTCTTTAGGCTTCTCAGGCACTTTGAGCTTCTCAGGCTCCTTAGGCTTCTCAGGCACTTTAGGCTTCTCCGGTTCTTTAGGTTTTGCGGGCTCCTTGGGCTTTTCGGGCTCTTTGGGCTTTTCAGGAGCCTTAGGCTTTGAAGGCTCTTTGATCTCGATACTCTTGATCACTCCCCCTCCTTTGCAACACAATTTGTCACGAATTCTTTCAGGATTGCAACACAATACAGTAATGGTGATAGTATTGGCCTTCTCATCATACACCTGATCTCGAATTTCTTTTTTCCAAAATATTTAATACCACACACCAAAAAGGGATAAAAGAGAAAAAACCAAACTCAGTTCTCATCCATACATATTCTTGTCCTTAATAGTAGTATCCTCATTATTCATTGAAATATAAAAATGAAAAAGTGAAATTTCAAAGGAAAATTTTGCTGTAAATTTAGAGTTGCAAAAAGGGACTCACGAGGGAATTTGCAAAGAATTTTCTTGACCTTCTTGTAGCAGCTTGAGCATTGAAGATCAACCTTTAGCACCATTATAGTGGTCTATTTAACAAAAGAATTGTAAGTTATTGGTCAAGAAATATACTATTACAAATTTAAACAGTGACATATATAGCCATAAATTCTAAGAGATTTCAATAAATGCAAAAATATCATGCTTGAAATTCAAACATGTTACCTAATACCATTTTGAACCATCTTTGTTAATTACTACACAAATCTTCCCTTATTTAAAGGCGATTCGGTAATTTACTTTATTAGTACAGTATAATTTTCGAAGGAGGAAAAATTGAAGGAGATTGAAGAGCAAGAATACCTTCTCAGTGTTGTCACCACCCATGGTTTGAGAACTAAGACTCTGTTGAAAGTGATGATAGATCAGAATTCACATAAAAATGAATTCTTGGTGATAACTACTCTATAGGTGGGGGAAAATGGGAGGGGAAGAAAGAGAAAGAAAAGGGTTTAGTTTTATAGTATGAATATGAATGATAAAGAGATGGCTTAGGATAGAGAAAGTATAAAGTTAAAATTCATGAGATCACCAACATTGGCAGCCTCTATTGGTGGTGGGGTATATGGGGGGGGGGGGGGGGGGGAGCCTTAGATAAATAGCTCATTATTTTTGTTGTTTGTAATGGTAGTATATCTTAACTAGTTTGCCCATACTTTGATTAAAATAAGGCAGCTCGGTGCATGAAGTATTCCATGTTCACGCAGGGTCCAGAGATTGACAGCACCCCAAGGAGGTGTGACGTATGCAGTCTACCCTGAATACTTTGATTATTATGTTAATTAAATATATGTTATACGTCTCACTAGGTACAGATGTCAGGCAAGTCGATCCATCAAAACTTAGATAAATTGGAAAAAAAACACTATATCTTCACTAATTTGCACGTATTTCGACTAAAAAGACAGTACGATGCACGAGGCATCCCGCATTCACGTAGAGTTCGGGGAAGGGCAACACTGCCAGCACCCCAAGTGGGTGTGACGTAAGCAGCCAACCCTGAATACTTTAACTATTTTGCCAATTAAATATGTGTTATACCTCTCACTAGATACAGATGTCAGGCAAGTCGATTCATCAAAACTTAGGTAAATTGGAAAAAAATCGCCTAATTTTTTTTTTATTTTTTTATTTCAGCTGAAATTTGAACTCGGATCTCTCATATTAATTGCTCACTATATACTCTTCATTTGCATGTGATATTGCTTTGAAAGTCACATTTCTCCTTCCCTTTGTCTATAAGCAATAACTTTTTTTAATTGTAATAGTAAATAGTACTAGTACTAGTACTAGAAAGGTAGAGACTAGGGAAAAGAAAGCTTTAGTTTGGTTAGTGAAATAATGGAATATGCACCCCACATGCTGCTAACTAACCCTATATTGTGGTTTCTTCAGATTTGCGTATGGTCAATTCTCAAGTGCCTTTTAATGCTTCAAAATTGGAATACTTTTCATATAAAAAAAGTAATTCCTTATAATATTACAATTTTTTTTTAAAATCTAAATTATTACAGAAATTTACGTGATAAAATGTTCATATAAAATAAAACAGAGAATTATCTTATGATAAACGCAATCTTAGAAAAAGTATTTTGGCGCAACTATAAAAGTGTAGTTGTCGTACAGGTGATCGCCAGAAGATTACGAGTTCAATTTGTGAAAATAGCTTCTTATATAAATACAAAGTAAAACTACAAGATTAATTTTATGATCAAGGTGAGCAAAACTAGGTTTTCTATTAAGATGAAATTTATGACCATTTAATTTCTTGAGTGCTTAACTTGATATTTCATTCTTTTCTCAGTTCTCTCTCTCCATCATTCATAACTTGGACTAAAATAATATTAGTTTATTCTCTATTTCCTTCTCCAATACCATGAATTTATTAAGATGAATTTAATAACAATCAAATTTGTCGCTTTTGCACAGTACAGATAACAGAATCCAGTACTAGTTCATTTAAAGGCTTGAATTCCCTCCACATGGGTAGTCTCATTCCAAATAAAAAAAGTTTTCTAGCAAGAGCGAATCCAGAATTTAAGTTTATGAGTTCCTGTTGTAATATCAAATTAAATACAATAATAATTAAGTTTAGAGTTAAATATTATAAATATTTAGTAAATTTTTAATAGAAATACAAGATCTACGCAAAAGTTATTGAATTCCGGAGAACTCATATACCACTGTATCTAATATTATTTGTTAAGGATACTTGTATGTGTTAAATAAAAAGATGCGAAAATATTTGTTTTAAAGAGTTTTAAGTTCTATATGCGTAAACAAATTAAGGAATTTTTTAAAGAGTTTTAAGTTCTATATGCGCAAACAAAGTAAAGCAATGCGTATTTATTATTTAATATACAATAATATCACTTGTAAAAGTAATATATGTATATTTTAGTGATCAGTATTAAGCAGAAACCTGACAAAAATGATTGACCGCTATATATATTGCAAATAAAATTATGTTAATAAGAAAATAAGTTCTAGCAAAAAAGAAGAAGAAAAGGTTTCTTTTTTAAATAAAAACAAATAGAAAGAAGAAGAAAAGGTTAGCATCATTAATTGAATGTACCACATATGTAGTCTAATAGATTTGTTTTTTTCTTTCTTTTAAATGTATAAAACTCTTCTTCTTTTTTTGTCGGTGCATTTACATAACACTCTTCATATTATTTTATTTACTTTTTCTTGTAACTCGCGTTACATCCCCTCAGTTTAATTTATTTTGGATCATGCATGGGTTTCACTATTATTTTTTACTTGATGGAATTGTAATAACAAGTTTGTAAGACCTATGTTTTAAGAAATTATGTACGAAATGAGTTCACACTGCAAATTAATAAGACTTGTGTCGCGACCCGGATTTCCCACCCCTCGGGAATCGTGATGGCGCCTACTGATAGGAGCTAGGCAAGCCAATTAATTTAACACTTTTCTCATTATCATTAGCAAAACAAAGAAAGAACGAGGCAATTAACATAAAAGCGGAAATCTCGAAACATAAATAACAGAAACCAAGTACGGAATTTCACATACACCTCTACCTAGATCTGGTGTCACTAACTCACGAACTTCTACTGAATGCTAAATACAAAGTCTGAATGAGTATACAGTACTGTCTGATCCGATACAAGGAAAATCAAACGAAAAGCAGAGATAAGAGAGACTCCGGGCCATGCGGACGCCAGCAAGCTACCTCGGAATCTCTGGACTGAAGTAAGCTCCCAACGCTCCTACTGCTGACCAAAGGCTCCTGCTTCGGTACTATGATCTGTGCAAAAAGCACAGAAGTGTAGCATCAGCACAACCGACCCCATGTGCTGGTAAGTGCCTGGCCTAACCCCGGCGAAGTAGTGACGAGGCTAGACAGGGCCTACCAAAAACAACCTATGCAGATAAATGTATACCAGGCAACAGAAACTAACAACAGAGAATATCAACTAAAAAGGGGAAGGGGGCATGCTCGGGAAAAATACAGCGAATACAGATCAGTGGATATAACGACGAAACTATCTCAATATCTTAGCTCATATATATATAAGTGGTCGGCGCGCCACACGATCCCATTTCTTAATTCATAAGTGGACGGCGTGCCACACGATCCCATTCTCATAATATGTAAGTGGTCGGCGTACCACTCGATCCCATATTATAGTATATAAGTGGTCGGCGTGCCACACGATCCCATATTATAATTCAAAATATCTGACTTTGTAAAGAAGGCCCCATTAGGGGAATTCGACAACATAACACTTTAACCCGGCAAGGGTACAGCTAACAGCCCAAATATCCCGACAAGGGAGAGTACATAATAATAGTCTACACGTCCCGGCAAGGGAATAATCACAACATATTCTCTTTTGAATCATTTCTTTCTCAACTATCACATTCTTGTTCGAGCCAACGCTCCAAAATATACCAATCACAATTCTTCCTCAACCGTTTACATTATATGAAATTTATCAATTAAACAAGAAAATTGTGTCACATCATTCGAATTAAAAGCAATTAAGACTCACGGTCATGCTAGACTCCGGTGCATAGATAACCGTCACCATGCTTATGCACCGTACTCCACATTTAGCAAGTAGCAAATAACATCCTAATCCTATTCCCTCAAGCCAAAGTTAGAACAAACACTTACCTCGGTCCAAGAATAGCAACCAACTCTCTAATACCGCCTTTCCTCTACAATCCAACTCCGAGACAATGATATCTAGGCATAATTAGTTCAATAATATCAATAAGGGCTCAAAAACATAATCCCATAGCCTAGAAATGAAATTCCTATCATTCTTCCAAAAACACCAAAATTCGACACCGGTCCCACATGGTCCAAACACGAGGCTCGGACCAAAACCCAATCACCCATAACCCCACGAGTTCAAATATATAATTTATTTCAAGATTCGACCCCAAATTGAGGTTGAATCACCCAAAATTCTCAAAACCCTAACTCTACCCATAACCCTTAATTTCTACTTTGATTTCATGATTTAGGGCTAGGAAATTAGTAATTAGATGAAGAGATAATGAGGGAATGATGTTAAGATTACTTACCCAAAGAGTTATGGAGGAAGGAGAGCTTGAATTTCGTCTATGGAGGGTTTAAGAGAAGAGCTCGTGTGAAAAGTGAGGAAAAATCCCGCAACCATTCTGTTTTAAGCTTTTAAAAATCACTGGGCGCTTTTGGTCTATGCGATCGCGGGGAAATTGATGCGGTCGCATAGAGGAGTGGGAACTTAGCTTCCGTGATCGCAGAACAATTTCGTGCGTTCCCATAGAAGAAGGGAAACCAGGACTTTGGGGTGAAGTTTAAAGCTGTGCGATCGCGTAGAGGTGAGTGCGATCGCATTGAAGAGACTGGTCAGACTATGCGATCGCGGGACAACTTATGCGATCGCGTTGAAGGAATTTGAAAATGCCCGGAGAAGACACTATGCGATCGCAAGAATGGAATCGCGATCGCAGAGAACAAATTCTCTGAACACTAGCAGCAGAAATTCTGCAACAACTCTAAGGCCAAAAACACCCCGAACTACCTCCGAAACACTCCCGAGCCCTCGGGGCTCCTAACCAAACATCCACACTAACTCAACAACACTCTACGAACTAACTCGACCAATCAAACCGCCAAAATAACATCAAAATCATTGAATCAAACCCCAAAATCATTATTTTTCATTATAAGTTCATAAACTTCTAACTTTAGATATTTAGGCCCGCACACATCAAATGACGTCCGATTTCGACCAAACTTTACAGAAAGCGCTTAACACATATTTAAGACTTGTACCGGGCGTCGGAACCAAAATACGAACCCGATACCATAGTCTTTTAATCAGTTTTCATTTCCATTTTCCTTAAGAATTTCAGAAAAATAATTTCACAGAAAAATTTATTTCTCGAGCTCTCGACCTCGGAATCGACTCCGGACATATGCCCGAGTCTCATATTTTTCTACGGACCCTCCGGGACCGCCAAATCACGGGTCCGGGTCTGTTTACCAAAAATATTGACCAAAGTCAACTTTAGCAATATTAATATCAAAATTCTTCAAATTTTTCACAAAGTTCACATATTTCAACATAAAAGCTTTCCGGCTTCGCGCCCGGACTGCGCACGCAAATCGAGGCAACCAAAAGCGAGGTTTTCAAGGTCTCGGAAGCACGAAAATAGGAGGAAGTCCGGTGATGACCCCTTTGGGTCGTCACAACTTGTTGTATGTGTATTTTTTTTGTAGAGTTCAATGGCCAAGAAGTCTTGAATTTATTTTATGTGACATCACCTATTAACTAGTAAATAAAATGAAATTAAAGAATCTTGAAACTATTAAACGCATATAAAGTACTAGTAGACAAAAAGAAATAATAGAAATGTCTTGAGTCTATTTAATGAAGTCTCTAAATAGGGAGCAACACTAATGGCCCACTGGTCTTATTCATATGATCATGGACTAAACAGAAGAAAGTCATTTTTATATTTTGGGTGAAATTAAAAAATAATCAGATTTACAACTGGCCATTCAAAAATAGTCCAATTTTAAAAGTAATCGATATTTAGTCACTTTTTATGTAAAGATAAATCTGAGCGAAAACACTGTTCAAAACCCGGAAAATACGCCAGCATATTATGCTGGAGTTCCAGCATAAGTATACTTGAACTCCAGCATATTATACTGGAGTTCCAAGATAAGTATGCTGGAACTCCAGCATAATATGATGGAGTTCCAGCATAAGTACACTAGAACTCCAGCATAATATACTGGAGTTCCAAGATAAGTATGCTGGAACTCCAGCATAATATGATGGAGTTCCAGCATAAGTACACTAGAACTCCAGCATAATATACTGGAGTTCCAGCAAGTATACCGGTCCAGCATAATATACTGGAGTTTGGAGCACACACCGATGCACCGAACTCCAGTATATTATGCTGGACCGGTCTCTGCTGCAGCAAAATAGTGGCTATTTTTCATTGACTTGGTAAACGCTGACTATTTTTGAATGGCCAATCCAAAAATTGGCTATACCGTGCTATTTTAACTTATATTTTGGCTAGCGAATACATTAATTTCGGCCAGCTGGCCAATTTTATATTTTGTCCTTTTATATTCTCCATTGTGAACAACAACTCAGCTAGTCCACACTCCACACCAGGACATCAACTTTTAGTTCCTATTTCTCCTTTTTTCTTCTTATTTAGATATTAATTTAGGTGAATTATCTCGTTTAAAAGTTAAAAATATTAAAGATAATATATATTTTTAATTATTTATGTCTTTATACCACCACCTCACCAGAATAAATTCTTTTTCTTCGACCAAGCATGTAATTTTTTTTTTTTTTTTTTTTTTTTTTTTGTGTGTGCGTATGAAGTGTGGCTGCAAGACTAAATTCAAAACCTTTAATTATTCTGATAAAATATCAAGTTTGAGTGAATCACTTCATATATAAAGTTTAGAGATAACACTTCTTTTTTACTACATTTTATGTCTTCAGACGTTATTTTTTGAAATTTTAAGTCACTTAACTAATAAGTGCGGGGGAGAGTAATTAGCACAATGATTGTGCTGATATATAAAGTCCAAGTATATTGCATCACTAAGTCACCATTGATATCGACACATCTGAGATCGCCAGTGCTCGGGAGTTCCTCTATTCAATCATTTTTCCTTCCTTTTATTTCATCACTATCTTTAATTAAAAATGTCTAGTCCAAGGGTATTGCATCACTAGCTTTAGTTTGTTACTTTGCTACATCTTATCGTTATGATGTTTTTACGTGGACCCAAATGTTTTTTCCTGTGTTTTCATCCGAAATTCGGTACCTGTATTGAGACCTCGACTAATCCGGCTTCGCGCCACATAAGGCCAATTAAAGGGGAAAGCGTCTCGTACATGACTTTTTTTTTTCTTTAATTAGAGCTCAAACCCAAAACTTCTTGTTAAAGGTGTATGAAATAAGAAAAATAAGTAATATATAACCGAGGGCAAGATTCAAGTCCCAATTTTTTCTTTTTCCTTTTTTTTTTAAAAAAAAAGGAAGCTAGAAAACTTTATTGAGAAACTTGATGATTTGTTTTCTAACAAAATTTAACTCTAAGAACATACGAGTTCCTACTTATCATTCCTCTCATGTAAAGGATTCTTGATTGTCAGTGCATAGTGCAAAAAAATAAATAAAGAATAACCAGAATTACAACTGGTAAATGGAAAACAGCCACCATTTTTAAAGTAATCGAAATTTAGCCACTTTTTTCATGTAAAAACAAAATCTGAACAAAAAAACCCTTAATCCAGAAATATTCCAGCATAATATACTGTAGTTAGAATTTTTTACATATGTGCTTCCAACATAATGTGCTGGAGTTGCAAACATAATATGCGAGAAGTTTATATGCAAGAGCTCCATAATCCGGCATATTATGCTGGAACTTTCCGTGTATTGGAGTTCCAACATAATATGCGGCAAGTTTATATTCAGGAACTCCATAATCCTGCATATTTATGCTGGAACTTTCCGTATTTCAGCAAAATAGTAACTATTTTTTAATAATTACAAACGCTGGCTATTTTTCAATTACCAGTCCGAAAACTGGCTAGCCCATGCTATATTCACTCGAGCCTCCTTTTTCAAACATTTCTTTTTTCCGGTTTGGCCATGTAGAGCAACATCTATTGATTGTTGCAAAGCTAAATCCATAAGATTATGAAAAAAACAAGAGAGAGAATCGGAATTGATCAATTGTGTGTTAAAGAAAGAAGGGCCAAATGAGAAAGATGGCAAAGTAAATGGAGGAAGTCACAGTCAAGCTTTGCTACCATTAAAACTTCTAAGCATTACCTCTACTGCCTTTTGCTTTTAACTGCAGTATCCATGAGCCACATGCTTGACTTCTAATATGTTGCTACTAGTAGGCAGCCCGGTGCACTAAGCTTCCGCTATGTCGGAGGTCCAGGGAAGGGCTGGACCACAAGGTTCTATTGTACGCAGCCTGACCTTGCATTTCTGCGGGAGGCTGTTTCCACGGCTCGAACCCCCGACCTTCTGGTCTATGTTGCTACTAATATTTGAGTTATTTAAGACTATCATAAAGACAGGTTTGCGAACTTTCACCTCTGTATTGACTTGTAAAGCACCACTGTCACGTATTTGGACAGAAACCGGTTAGTTGAACCAAGTGCTACCACAGAAGGAGTACTTCTTCCTTTCTGCATGTAGAGATGGTTAAGCACCACGTGCTGAGGCCTCGAAAGCGGCGGTGGAATTTCCATGTGAGATGAAGGGACATTAAGCAAAGTCATCTGTAGATGGGGTGGCACCACAGGCGGCTCCTTTGCGTAGTCCTCAGCTCCAAGGTGCAAGTTATTGTAGCTGGAATCTGGGGATTGAGGAGGTTCAAAACCAGAAATGCTTTCAATGTCTTCTGGAACGTAATCCTGCACTTGCATCAGCAAAGACAACGTTTGTCAAGTTATAGCACGCCGAAGCAAAAGAGTAACTAATTGCACTAAATAAAGCACTTTAACACATCTCTCTTCTGAGAGAGAGAGAGAGAGAGAGAGAGACAGAAAAGCATATGATGTAATCATCTCGATTGTATTGATTATGCTGCGATGTAATTTTGGTGATCCCCCAGACGGGCAAAGCCACTGGCCTGTTCCATTAAGCTTAAGAGAGAAAAGAAAAGATATTACATAACAGCTGTGCTTTTGATGAGCCAACAATCTGCAAGTCCACTTAAGATTTCTGCTACTATCTTATGGTATATATATTCTTTTCTTCTTCTCTTTTGTATTTTTATTTCAAGGTAGGTGATTATGCATTAAGTAGGATAGAGGAGCCTTGAAAGAGTTTGTCCAACCGAGCTTTCAGGACAGGGGCAGAGCTAGCCTTCAACTTACGGGTTTGGCAGAACCCAGTAGCTTTGGCCCAAACCCTGTATTTGTGTTAAGAAATACACTTAGTATGTACAAATGATTTTATCCAGAACCTAGTAAGCTGTATTTTCAAGAATCTAGAACCCATATACTCAAAATCCTGGCTTTGCCTCTGTTCTGGAGAGCGTGGAGGAAGATGCAACAAACTATACCAGACTACTACATGTTTTTTACTAATTTTAGAAAATATCAGATTACTACATAGTTAGCTAGTTATGCCCATCAAACAAGTCTAACTTTCATCAGTGTGTGGTCTTCACCCCATCGGCATACCCAATGGTGAAGGGATCAGAAACTGATGAACTCAGTTTAGAACTATCAATACATCAAATGATGAGAATAGCCAGTAAAGGCAGCTACGCAAGTTGAGTAAGACTTCTATGATTCATTCGAGCAAGCTTTGGCTAATACTAATTAGAGAACAACTCGTGTCATCAAACAAAGTCGGGCCAATCATGCTTGTACGTTTTCTTTTTTCCTTTTGATATGGTAAACCCCAAACCCCGCCCCTCAAAACCGCTCCTACCCAGGAGTCAAAAGTGGAACTCTCACTTTCGCTCCCTTGTACTCAAAACCAACCTAAGGTTGGGTGAACCACATGACAAAGGCGGGATAGCCTAGTGAAAAGAGCCCTCCACCTCCAACCATGAGGCTGCCACTGTCCCCTGAAGAGGGAAGTTCGCAGCGCTGGTGTTTACCAAATAAAAAAAGGTTGGAGCGGATCAAGCTTGTCTTGCTACATATTTTGCCGTATTACTCCACAAGCGGTTTTCACCTAAGTGCTAGAATGCGCTTTTATTCACATCAATATCCACTAGAAATAAAAGTAAGTTATGGACATCAAAATGAAAAAGAAAATCACAGAATAGTGGAAGTGACAAAATCTAAAGAACTCAAAAACAGCCAAAATAATCTTCATTGCAAAGTGGGATATCGGGGTTACATAGGATAAGTAAAGCATTTACAAGCCCATAATAAACAGCAGCAGAATAACATGTGAAAAGCTGATCTTTATCTGCTAAACCTATAAAAATAATAAACAAATTAATTAAACATATCAGGCTTATAGCTGAAAAGATGCACGATTTGGTGGACGACAATGATCAAATAATAGAAAAATATCTCTGAGGCCATTTGCTTGCAGGCAACCAGTATGATGAACCGTGAACCAATACTGAATAGAGAAGAAACAGAGAATAAAAGAAGGATCTAGTGTGGGAAATCATCAGTAACACCTAAATTTCCCTGAAAATAACCCCCACGGTCAGGCTGAGTAAGGCACTAAAGAAGAAAAAAAATTTCACCAAAGGAAAGTTCATCTCTTCACTCTGAATCTGAAAAACATGGATATCATTTTTAGATTTTTTTGTTTTAAGATTGAACATGGATATCAACACTTTAGCTTTCCCCATCCAAAAGACTACCCCGACACAGCAAAAAAAGAAGGTATCTAGTATTATGCAAAGGATTCGTTAAACAGGTTCTCTGCAAAATTGAGCAAAAAACCAAAATTATTTTTTAAAAAATAAATTAGAAATTACAGAAGGATATCGAGGATATCAAAAAATAAAAAAGGACCTATTAAATACATTAAAACGTTTAATACTTTTCACAACATTCCTCCTCAGCTTTTTTATTTTTTTCCAGCCATGGAGGCAAGGCGAGGGGGTTTCTCTTAGAAATTTCTCAGATCAATTTTGACCGAGTAAATGAGTTAACAACCCCCTTTAAGCAACATGATGATGCATACAAAATAGCATCCGCATAGATTAAATATGTCCAGAGATGTTGCACATGTTCCCATCAGAGTTATAATTAGGAGTACTTTATTTAACCGTAATTAGTGTAAATACATGGGTGGTGTGATTCTAAAAAACCATAATGAACTCTACTTGTCTATGATTTTCTTTGAGAGAAAAAAAGACATATACAGACATTTGCTTTGTGATCTCTCACCGTACTTTCTATTGCACAGATATGAACAAACTGAGTTGAGCTTCTTTTTTCTTTTGACAAGGTAAAGTATTCTACTGATGATTAGTACCAAAAATGTCCTTCAACAAACTGAGTTGAGCTTAAATGTAGAAACATGGTGAGTGAGGATTCGCATAGCCAACTCCAACTTGTTTAGGACTGAGGCAAAGTTGTTGTTTGTTGTAGTAGACATGAACAAACTAGAAAATTGTGAAAAATTGTGTCACAGCTCAGGTTCTTTTTTTTTTTTGTGTGTGTGTGTGTGGTTGATGCTAAGATATAGTGAGATTCAGCAGAGATTCGACCTAGACTATAGAGACACATGAAATCTTTTTCCATATCATTTCTGAACACCAAATCTTTTTGACAGCCCAAAACCACTGGCATAAGTGCAACTCATGAGAAGCTTTGGATCTATGAAGAAGAGCCATACGCAATTTCAGAAACCTCTTAATTCGAATTATCTACACCTGTATATAAGGATGAGCCATAAAGACAACTCCTTCAGAAGTGTCAGTCTCAGTGTCATAATGTGAGTTCTCATCAAGTTTGAAGTCAAATTCACATTTGAGATGCGAGTTCAATAAGTAGACACTACTTACTACAAGTAGGCTCAGCTCACGAATGCATCACAAATCACTATTTTATGCACATTGATGTAACAGAAACTTGTATTTATGTATTCTTCCATGGCATTACACGCTACACAGCTTGACTTGGTGCAGTTAATTTGACTAATATCTTTTTTATAATTGAGAAATTCCCAGGCTCATTGGTGCACGGTTTGAAACTCGGTGAAATGGGCCCTCTCCTCTACCCTTCTCCACTTAAATACCAGGTTTTAATTAGCAGCAAGGTTCGAATCCGTGACATGCACCTAACTCACACATCACGTGTTGTGCTCTTACCGCCTAGGGGACTACTAACAAAATTTCCAATAACAAAATTCAGGAACATCTTCAAATCAATCCAAAGGGAGCATGGATTTGACATATATTTAATCAATTCCTATTGGATCTTTAGTTTCCAAATATGAAAATGCACGGGAGAAAAATATTATTGATTAATATTCTATGTTACAATGAGCCCTATTTATATGTATACATAACACGTAACCTACTCCTACTATATAAGGGACTAGGACTAATTACATATATTCACATAACTATTCTAACACTCCCCCTCAAGCCGGGGCATATAAATCATATGTACCGAGCTTGTTACATATGTAGTTAATACGAGGACCAGTGAGGGACCTGGTGAAAATATCTGCAAGTTGATCATTCGACTTCACAAATTTTGTAGCAATATCTCCCGAGAGTATCTTTTCTCTAACAAAGTGACAGTCAATCTCAATGTGTTTAGTTCTCTCATTGAACACTGGATTTGACGCAATGTGAAGAGCAGCTTGATTATCACACACAAGTCCCATCTGACTAATCTCGCCAAATTTCAACTCCTTGAGCAACTGTTTGATCCAAATTAGCTCACATGTCGCCATAGCCATTGCTCGATATTCTGCTTCTGCACTAGACCGAGCAACCACATTCTGTTTCTTGCTCTTCCAAGATACCAAATTTCCTCCTACTAAGACACAATATCCAAACGTCTATCAGAAGGTGATCCTGCCCAATCAGCATCTGAGTATCCAACGGTCTGCTCATGGCCTCAATCCTCAAACAATAAACCTTTGCCCGGAGCTGATTTTATATACCGAAGAATGCGGACAACTGCATCCCAATGACTATTACAGGGAGAATCCATAAACTGACTCACAACACTCACAGGAAAGGAAATGTCAGGTCTAGTCACTTTGAGGTAATTTAATTTACCAACCAACCGCCTATATCTTGCAGGATCGCTAAGAGGCTCCCCTGCCCTGGCAGAAGTTTAGAATTCGGATCCATCGGAGTGTCAACAGGTCTACAACCTATCATTCATGTCTCCTCAAGAATATCTAAGGCATACTTCCGTTGTGAGATCACAATACCTGAGCTAGACTGAGCGACCTCAATACCCAGAAAATACGTTAATCTGCCCAGATCCTTAGTCTGAAAGTACTGAAAGAGATGTTGCTTCAACTTACTAATACCATCCTGATAATTGCCGGTAATAACAATATCGTAAACATAAGCGACCAGATAAATACAGAGATTTAAAGCAGAATACCGATAAAACACAGAGTGATCAGCTTCACTACGAGTCATGCCAAACTCCTGAATAACTGTGCTGAACTTACCAAACCAAGCTCGAAGAGCTTGCTTTAGACAATAGAGGGACCGGCGCAACCGACATACAAGGCCACTAGACTCCCCCTAAGCAACAAAACCAGGTGGTTGCTCCATATAAACCTCATCCTCAAGGTCACCGTGAAGAAAAGCATTCTTAATGTCCAACTGATAGAGAAGCCAATGGCGAACAGCAGCCATGGAAAGAAAAAGGCGGACTGATGCTATTTTAGCCATGGGAGAGAAAGTATCACTGTAATCGAGTCCAAATATCTGGGTATACCCTTTGGCAACAAGACGAGCCTTAAGTCGATCCACTTGGCCATCTGGACCAACTTTGACTGCATACACCCAACAACAACCAACAATCGATTTACCCGAAGGAAGAGGAACAAGCTCCCAAGTACCACTCGTATGTAAAGCAGACATCTCGTCAATCATAGCATGTCGCCACCCGGGATGAGACAGTGCTTCACACAGTGTTTTGGAAAGCGTTAAGCGCAAAAAAGCGACGAGGCCTCGCTTCACAAAAGCGAGAAGCGCGAAGCGATGCGCGCGCTTTTTTGCTCTGAAGCGCTATTTAACACATAAATAAAAAAATAGGCATAGATAATCAAGCTGGATCTCTTTTTTGGCTTGATGCCATTGAATAATCAAATTAAATTTACTACAATCAACAACCAAAAAAAAAACAATTAGGGCAGAAAACAGAGCATAAAGCAGCATAAAACAGAGCACTTTTAATAACATAAGAAGAAGAAGTCGTTTAGGGCAAAAAATGAGCGCTTAAAAAGTGAAAAAAAATTGAAAGAATAATAGAAGAAGAATAACAGAAGAAGAAGAACAATAACAAAAGAAGAAGACCAGAAGAAGAAGAACAGAAGAAGAATAACAGAAGAAGAAGACCAGAAGAACAGAAGAACAGAAGAAGAAGAAGTTGAAGAAACTTACTGAGATCTGGAGAAGAAGTCGTTGGAGCAGCAGTGGTCGTCGATGGAGTTCGCTGGAGAAGAAGTCCTTGCGTATGTTTTGTTAACAGAGGGTTTATTTGCCAAAAAATTTTTAAAAAGCCCTAGTTGATGCCTTGCGCTCGCTTAAGCGAGCTTTTTCTTTCTTTTTCTACTGGCTCGCTTCTCGCTTAAGCGAGAAAAGCGCACGTTTTTTGAGTGTGAGTCGCCTTTTTAGCAGAAAAGCGCTAACCCTACGCCTCGCCTCGCTTCATCGCTTAAAGCGAGAAGCGAGCGCTTTTAATAACACTGGCTTCACCTGTAGACTTAGGGATGGAAACACAGGACAAAGATGATACAAATGCACAATGGGATGATGACAGACGATGGTAACTTAAACCGACATAATGGGGATTAGGATTAAGTGTGGATAATATACCTTTTCGTAGTGCAATCGGTTGACTAAGAGGAGACAAGTCCGCAGTATTAGCAGGGTCAGGTGCAGGACGTGAATCAGCTGGGCCTGATGCTGGGCGCGAACGACGATGATAAGTCAGGAGTGGTGGAGCCGTAGAAGGTTGAACTGGACTAGGTGGTGGCATTGGAGCTATAGTTTGTGGCACTGGACTAGTTGGTGGCACTGGAGCTATAGGTGGTGGAGCTGCAACTGGAGCTGTAGGTGGTGGAGCTGCAACTGGAGCTATGGAGGAAGATGAATGGGAGATAGTGATTGAATCTCCAAAAGACGGAACTGGTAGCACCTCAAAAATATCTAAGTGATTACCTGGACCTGTGAAGTATGATTGGGTTTCAAAGAAGGTAACATCAGCAGACATAAGATACCGTTGGAGGTCAGGAGAATAGCATCGATATTTCTTTTGCGTTCTCGAGTAACCTAGAAATACGCACTTAAGAGCACGAGGAGCTAACTTATCTTTTCCTGGAGTAAGGTTATGAACAAAACATGTGCTCCCAAAGACACGGGGTGGAAGAGAGAACAAAGGTAAGTAGGGAAACAGGACAGAGAATGGAACTTGATTCTGGATAGCTGAAGATAGCATACGATTAATACGATAGCAAGATGTAAGAACTGCATCCCACCAAATACGCAACGGAACATGAAATTGTATGAGTAGGGTACGAGCAGTTTCAATAAGATGTCTATTCTTTCTTTCAGCTACCCCATTTTGTTGGGATGTGTATGGACAAGATGTTTGATGAATGATTCCATGAGAGCTCATAAACTGCTGAAATGGGGAAGACAAATACTAAGTGATTTGGCTAAGCGACTAACGGCTATGAGATTAAAAGGACTACCGGGAACATAAAGAACTGAATTTAAAGGTAAGGAAGGAAGTTGACTTGCTTGACCTATTGCAGTTGCCATGGTTTGAGACCCATTGCCCATTGTGACTGTTGAAAGAGATTGAGAATATGAAATACTAGTAAAAAGAAATTTGTTACCAGAAATATGATCAGATGCACCTGAATCAATGACCCAAGAGTCGGAAGAAGAAGATGATTGAGAGACACAAGTCACGCTATTACCTGTTTGAGCTACAGAAGCTATCTCAGAAGGTATCTGCTTACGTGCTTTATATTGAAGGAACTCGATATAATCTGATAAAGACACCATATGAACATTCGAAGTATAGGATCCAACAGTATTTGAGCCAAAAACATCAGATCTGAGTGACATTATAATGAACTTACGAGAGATCAAAGCCAAATATCTGATGAAGATTACCAATAGTGATGAGATACCCTCAAATCAAGCAATTAGAAATTGGAACCAAACTATTATAATAATCGGACACTGTTGTACTTCTCAGATCTTCGTCGGAAGCAAATTGAAGTCAACAAAATGGTGAAATTAAATGACTGAGGACGGAATCAACAGGCGACCTTTGTATGTGAACAAGGTGGCCGGAAAAGTGAGCAGAACAGTGACAGACCACTGCTCTCGCCGGAAAAACCATTGCTCTTGCCGGAAAACACTTATCCGGTAACTGAGAAACCACAAAATCTAGAAGGGTCAAGTCGGAAAAGGCAGACGACCAGCCCAGAAGAAAATCCATACTTGAAAGATGCCGGAAAACGATCTCACGCGCCGGCACGTGAGGTGACACTCTCGCCGGAACCCTAATTGCCGGAGGCGCGTGACGGCACGTGTGACGTTATCTGCCGGAGATCACTGGGGTTTGGTCGCCGGTGATAGGAGAACCTTGTGGTGGTGTTGGAATTTGCACAAACCCCACTGAAACTCAGATTGACGTAAGCAGCTGCTTAAGTCACCGAAAAATTGCACGGTGACGATTGATTTCTTCCCAGATGTCGTTGGAATGACGCACAACGATAATTATCTCGCCAATGCCTGATACCATGTGAGAATGCACGGGAGAAAAATATTATTGATTAATATTCTATGTTACAATGAGCCCTATTTATATGTATACATAACACATAACCTACTCCTACTGCATAGGGGCTAGGACTAATTACATATATTCACATAACTATTCTAACAGAAGAAACAGTACAACACAAAACTAGACTTAGAAATCAATGAATTCCTGAAGATGTAGTAACAGCGATGACAACAAGATGACAAATAATGACAAATATACCTTCACGTCTAAAAGGTTGTAAGCGTTCCCTGCTTCATCCTGAATACATGGCAAGTCAGGGGAACACCGCCACTGTCCATCAACTATAAACCTATATTGGTAAACCCCTGAAGGAAGCACCTTCAAAATGGTGAAATCTTTCCCTGATTTTTGCAGAGGCATCCTGGAACAAGAGTTTGAAATTTTAACGTTAACTTGCAATCTTGAAGTCTATGTAGAGATAACGGATGAGAAAATTGTGCTTTGAGGTAGAACGTGGATGAGAAAATTAAACTTCTAACCTTGACTTCCAATTATCCCATGAACCCTCCACAGCAACTTCTTTGCCGTCATGTGTCCAAGATATCAGGGTTGGAACTCCTTGCTCGTCGGTTTCTTCATACTCAGAAGCGGTTTGCGGCCATGAAATGCTTGGGCCGTGCCCCTCATCGGGTCTCTGTAGAGGAACCACTGGCATCTGGGGCAAACATTTGAAAACAAAAAACGTCGATCATATAAATTATCTTTTTTGGAGGAAGGTTACGAGTAGATCATACAATTTATCTCTTATAAGATAAATCAGACTAAGAACATGATGAACCTTAATTATACACTAGTAATCTTGTAGAAATCAATAAAACATGAGAGATATAGATTCCAAGCTAGCTGATAACAGAAATCAACATTAGTCAAACTTCTAAAAGTGGAAAGTGTAGTTTAGCAATTGCTTCAGGAAGCTCTTCTCAGTTTCAAAGATTTTACTTTTGCTGCTTAATTTCAAAGTTTATATCTGGTGCTCTTGGTTTTACTAATTCAGAAAATCCTCTAGGAGAAAACTCTATTTAAATATAAAAAAATTCCCTTTAATCAACTCCCTTCACATTTCTTAGATAATTTGTCATATAGAATGAAGATAACAAAGGTGTGTCTTGAATAAACTAGTTGAGCTTATAGACTTGACATTTCAAAAATCATTCAGACTTCAGAACCACATCGTTTTCATCAATATATACAGCACTTTATAGTGATAACCTTTATTGTTTTCAACCACTATTGTATTGAAATAGCTCCAGTCTAAGTCTACTTGATTCCTCAAACTTCAAGCAATTAGATGTACAAAGATTAACACAACAACTGACTATGCGGCAATTCTAAACTAGTTTCAGCCAATTAAACAGGAAAAAAAATATTACTTTACACCTACATAAGCAACAACAACTACTATGCCTCAATCCTAATAGAAAAAAGATTTCTCTACACCTACATGCAATTAGATAGAAAAATAATAAAACTTTACACCTAAACAAGAAAAAAACAGCTACGCTGCGATCCAAAATAGTTTTAACCAATTAAACAGAAATATATTTGAAATTCACACCTACATAAGCAACAACTAATATGCCTCAAATCCTAATTAGTTGAAGTGGGCTACATGAATCCACAATAAGCATTCCACTTCATATAAACTCTTTCATTCCAATACTGAAACCATGAGAATACTAAGATAAAAAGAAAACTAAAAAGACTACCCCTCCGCACCCCAAGAGTGTGGCTAGTAGTCAATAAAATGCGAGGAGAATCATGAGGTCTCATGGTCAAATCCCATCGGAGGCAAAAATATATGGGATGATTTATTCTCATTTACCTAAGCCTCATGGGCAGAGTTACTTGATACATTGCTGATGAAAGGTTGTAGGTACCCGGTGAAATAGTCGAGGTACGTGCAAGCCATCCGGGACACCCTGTTATAAAAAATGACTATCCCTCCACCCCACATTTCCAAGAAAGGGAAACAAATGACTAGCCCTCTAGCTAAGAGTGTGGCCTAGTGTTCAATAAAGTGCAAGGAGAATCATGAGATCTCAGGCTCAAATCCCATCGAAGGCAAGAAAGTGCGAGATTATTTCTTCTAAGCTGCCTAAGCCTAGTGGGTAGAGTTACCCATTACATTGCTGACGGAAGATTGTAAGTAACTGGTGAAATAATCGAGGTGCACGCATGCAGTAGCAGAGCCAGGTTTGTCAAAAAATTTAAAAAGTAAATACACGAAGAAGCCAAGGGATTCATCAAATAGTATATATACATAAAAGAAATTACTGCCTTCAGGTTGTCCCGAATACCAACATTATCAGGAAAAAAAATGACTATCCCTCCACCAAAGGCAAAAAAAATTAACAAACTGACCTCAGGTCGAAACATCAAAGGTGAAGCAGAAGCCCTAGGACTGGACGGTGGAGATTGGCCCATGAACTCTCCATCAACCTGCTGAACGGCCATGATTTCTTGGGCCCCACCAGAATCAACCTCCTCAACCCCAGATGGGATAATATTGCCTCCACCTTCTTCTAAATCTTCTCTTCCATTAACATTCCCCATTTATTCTAGTATTTTTAACCACAGAAACAGAAAGAAATAACCCACTTTGAATCTACAACAAAAGAGATTCTTTATACCATTATATATGATTTATTCAAAGAATATTGTACTGTGTGAATTAATTATATATGGAGGATCTAGAGACAAAGGGTGCTTAGATTAGATGAAATTGTAGGATTTGATTGGCTTTTGTTTTTGTGTATGATTATGGAATTAGATTAGATTAAGTGCAGATGAGTGAAGTGAGGAACACAAAAGAAAGCCTGAAAAAGGAAAGGCTGAGGTTAAAGATGATATTTAGGTGTACCAGTTGGAACTAATTACTTATGGTTCAATGGATTTAGTGAAATAATCATTGTGTTAATTTATCTTTTGAGTCATATATAATTAATTAATCTTCATATAATTTAATACATCAAACAATAATATTACGTGTTTGTTTAAAAAAGGGAAAAGGCCCAATATATCACTCTAGTTTAGGATATTATCTATAGTTAACCTTTGTTATAAGATAAATTTGGCCGAATAATATAACGGAGGTTAAATATAGATAATATTAAAAAATAAAGGGGTAAATTTGAATCTTTTCCCTTTAAAAAAATTTCAAAATTTTCAGAGTTTTTTTATTGAAAAAATATTTTTATGATACTCTAAAAGAAACAAGAATCTTTTTATGCTCACACAAATTTTCAATGAGATTCCAATTATCCAAACTTGTTTGTGGCTAATATTGTATCAAGCCTCGTTTTCTCCAATATAACTAATTTTAAAGGTGAATCTCTTATACGTGTAGGCGCGAATCTACAATATAAGCCATGAGTTCGGCTTAACTCGAATTGGTATATGTTAAATTTTATTAAATATATAAAATATTCAATTTTGAATTTAATAATTAGCACATGAGGTCATTATCCTAAAATTTCGAACTCATAAGATTAGTTCCTAGATTCGTCTTCACATGTGTGGACTGTGGTGTTTTAACACTAAGGTGTTGTTTGGTAGAATGTATTAGGAAAAATTATACATGTAATAACTTTAGTATTATTAACCCCTTATTTGGTAGTGTTTTTCAACTTATGTCACGACCCTAAACCCGGACCCGATCGTGATGGCGCCTCTCGTGAAGACAAGGCCAGCTGACACACTCTCACTTCATTCTTAAGCAATTAAATAATAGAACTAAGTCTAAATCATAATAATAAATCCCAAAATAAGGTAGATAATACTATTGCGGAATAGACATAGCTCGACATCGGGGTATCACAACTCACGAGCATATACTAAGGTCTAAATACAACGGAAATTCTAAAAATGCACTAAATACAGTATAATGAAATCAGGAGGGAGAAAAACAGTGCTGCGGACGTCGGGCAGCTATCTTGCTAAACTCCGATGACTCTGCCTCTGAGCAACCAATACCCGCTACCAGGTTCAGAAATACCTGAATCTGCACACAAGGTGCAGGGAGTAAAGTGAGTACTCCAACTCAGTGAGTAATAATAATAAATGCAGACTGAGTAATAAGAAATCACGTAAAGGCACATCAACAGGCTATAAAGAAGCAGTAAAAGCCAGTAAAAGCAGTGAAACATGGAAAATATGTAAAGTCACTTTAGTTCAATTTAAACTTCTTCAAAATGCCTTTTTAACAGTTCAACAAGTGAGTGACAGGCATCTATAAAAGATAAACACGTAAGGAACCGCCCCTCGGGCACAATATCAATAGAATCAGCCCCTCAGGCACAATACCAACAGAAGCAGCCCCTCGGGCAAACACATGGAACAATACCAACCCCTCGGGCATAATAACAGCAGAATCAGCCCCTCGGGCAATAACATAGGACAATACCAGTCCCTCGGGCTATATCTCATATCACAATGGGTACCCGCGCTCACTGGGGGTGTACAAACTCCTGGAGGGGCCCCTTACGGCCCAAGCGCAATAACAAGCCATCTCGTGGCATAACCAATCCGGCCCTCGGCCTCTCATAATAAACAGAATCATCACTCTGGACCCAACTGCTCACCTTACTTCTATGCGAACGTGGCATGAACCTCGCGAACGCGATGCACAAGACCCCAGCCCTTCGCAAACGCGGAGCCTTCCTCGCGAAGGCGAAGGCTAAATCCTCAGCCTCACCAGCTAACCCTTCGCGAACGCGAGGGCTTACTCGCGAACGCGAAGGTCATTTCTCTGCAACACTGAACAGCAAAAATTCTGCAATTTTTCACAATATGAAATGGTTCAATTGACCACCCGAAACTCACCCGAGGCCCTCGGGACCTCAACCAAGCATGCCAACATATCCCATAACATCATTCAAACTTGTTCCAACCTTCGGAACGCTCAAAACCACATTAAAACACCAAATTTGCATCGGATTTAAGCCTAAGAATTCCAAAATCTTCTAAATTACGCTTTCGATCAAAAAGTCTATCAAACCTCGTCCGAATGGCCTGAAATTTTGCATACACGTCACAAATGACGCCACAGACCTACTCCAACTTCCGGAATTCCATTCCGACCCTTATGTCAAAATCTCACCTATCAACCGGAAAACGCCAAAATCTCAATTTCGCCAATTCAAGCTTAAACCTTCCACGGACTTCCAAAATATATTCCGATCACGCTCCTAAGTCCCAAATCACCTAGCGGAGCCAACCAAATCATAAAAATGCCAATCCAAGATCATATACGAACAAGTCAAAACTTGGTCAAACCTTTCAAATTTTAAGCTTCAAACTGAGAACTGTTCTTCCAAATTCATTCTGATTACCCTGAAACCCGTGCACCAATAAGCAACAATCCGAACGTATTCAAATCATGAAAAGTGACTCAATTGAGAGAGCTGTACCGCAAGCTCACCAGTACCACCACACATAATGCTGAGAACCCGTCACACATCGTAGAAACAGAACACATGAATCTAACCCGAAGGATCATACCTCCACATTACTTTGCTGAAATGCGCGACCCTATCCAAACACTGGTCCGCATGAAACACCTCAAGTCATCATGCCCAAAATCATCAACCAAGCGCATTTTGATGCCTAGCACCCAAAAGTGAATCACCATAACCATGGAGAAGCAACGACGCAATGCCACACCAGTCCGAAGGAACATGTCCAATGTGCAACAAATCATGCAACACCCAAATACCCGTCTCATTCAAATTCCGCTGTAAAGCCCAAATGAAACCGCACCATATGTGCATATAACCACCAAATCTCAACTCCTTGTAACACAGGAGAGTAACTCATAGATCACGAATAAGCTCAACAACAATCGAATGGCACATCTCTCAACAATAGCAATTCGGAGTAAAATCTAACCAGGTGCAGAACACACAACCATGTTGGACCTGCCAATGAACCCCAATTCAACTTTGGTCACCCACAATAGATAATTAACTCTTTGAAGGTTCACAATGACTGAATCATAGCACATACTACCCTCTAACCAACCTTAGCTGTTTTCTCACAGTCCACAACCACAAAGCCATCTAATCACGGAACCTCTCAGTCTCACAATCCATAAAGCACACGAATCGCCATATCTGATCCCGGCTACACTGCCCGAACGTCTAACACACATCCGATACTCGATTATTCCACGAGGGATACTCCTATAATTCTTCTGTGCTACCAAGCCAACTTGAATATCGATAGTCGATCCAATAAAAGAGTGCCACAATACTAATGAAGTATCCTAAATTCAAACACATTACCCTTTCTAAAAATGTATACCATCATCAAACCACACCAATTAGTAACATCATTTACCTACTCATCTGAAACTGCCCGTGTTGCCTAAGAATTTATGACCTTCCTTCCAGAACTGAACTGTGACCTTACACATGCAGATCTCACCCTACACGACATACCGCATATTCCATACCATCCTATGATAAATATGAGAACTTCATAATCCATTGCAATCCACAAGCAACTACGTACTTCCCTAGCCAAGAACTCTCCATTTGATCCCATCTAGGAGAAAATCACTATACATCCCATGCTTCTCATACCAGTAGAAGATATACATCTCTAACCGTGGTAGAAATTATCAAGAACTCTACGAATCCCCTTTCGCACAAGACCGAACCATCAGAACTGACTCCTTCTAACTCAACCAAGCTACACAAGCCATCAAAACCTAAGAGTATTGCCACGAAACACCTGTGGAAACCCACCGCTTCATAAGCACTCAAGAACCGATCATATCCATTACCATGCCAATCCGCCCTACTACCAAGCTATCCCATCTATCCGAGTTCCCTTCTGATTTCCTTTTGATTTACCTTCAACTTGATACTCTTTCTTGCTATAACACCATAATTCCTCAACCCAGACATCATACGGGACCCAAGCATAAAACCACACCGTCTAAGGCTCATAAGCCGCTGAATACTCTCTTAAAAATTCCCAAAAGGACCACATTCAAAATACCTACCCTGAAAGGACTTCCTGCGAATCCAAGGCCATTACCTTTACCTTCCTGATACTGTTATATAGAACCCCATAATGATATAGAAATACTACTAGTCTTGACACCTTCCAGTGCAACCTTAGTTTCTAGCAACACATACAACTTGGAAATCTCCAATTATTACATGTAAAATCTTGAACCCATTAGAACCACTCTCGAGAGTTATCCACTTTACTCAAACCGCAATTAGACTGATTAAATGAACCAAACAACTTGTGCCTCATTAGCATTCCGACACCGCAGAGTGTAACTTCACCTTAATGCAACCAAGCAACTTCCTGTTCTAGGCACCGTACATCCTTTACTACTAACAACTCAAGTCATTCCACGATTCTCATACACCCATAAAGCATGACATAACCTTTATTGAAATTTCCTTTACTCGAGTCATCCCCGGCCTCAACCTCCGTAAGCCATAACTGATTCACAAATACGCCTCAAACTGGAACCATCATAGCACATAACCGTGCAATCAACTAATCAATAGCAGACTCCCCCACTTGGCTCGAAGCCATAGATCAAAACACACAATAACTCACAATGAATATACTCTATTACTGCCATTATACCGTAGTGAGATTGAACTAATTCCTCATAAGCTCGTGCAACACAGATCATCTAGTACTTCAAATCTTCTGCAATTCTCGCATTCACCCTCGTAACAGTCAAGCCCACTCTCTTAAGCGATCAAAATTCAAATTGTAACACACATATTCACTGGTAAAGGAGATCTTCCAACAACAACATAAGGATCGCACAAACTTCGGAACACTCCGCAGGAGATAACCCACCTGCTTAGCCTCAAACTAACATCTCTTTATAACCTTCCACCGTCAAAAACATTACGCAGTCATTTAATCTTCCTGAGTCTGAACTCATATCACAACGTGAAATTTACTTCACTTCCCAACTAGGCAACATGAAAAGATCCTTCATCACACCCACAACTCGGGGCTATACATCAGATCACGATGGATATCAAGCAACAGATAGTTCTTGCTGCCCCAAAGCAGACTCTTCTCGTCTCATTCAATTCATATGAACACATCTCGCAGTCACATCACACTCATCACGTAACTATCCAGTCATCACTTCCCTTAATAGGGACACAATCGAACATATAGATCCAAAAATACGCGCTCGCGCAATCAACAGCTCAGGGCTCAAGCTATAGGCAAAATCCGGCCTCAAGTCCTCCAAACTGGCCCAACATCAACACACAGAGATCACATCTCGCCCCTCATCAGGGAATCACAAGCCATCGACGCATATCTGATACTGAGCGCTCATGCGCGCATACGAACGCGTGGAAGGAATTCAAAGAGTTACATTTCAAGCTGAATCAAGGACGCACGATAAGAGTTCAAGAATGTGAAGTTTTTCCTAAAGGTTCTGCAGCCTCTCGAGGATAAATACAGACGTCTCCGTACCGATCCGCGAGACTCTACTAAACCTGCTCATGACTCGTGAGACCTATAGCAAAATGTGAATTAACATTACCATGATTTTTAATACATGAATAAATATATACATAAAGATAGAATTCACCTTTCAAAACCATTTTCAAATGCTTTTCAAAGAATGTGGAAGGTATTTTTGTAAACAAATAATTTATATTAAAAATAAGCAATGCATGTTATTTTTAATGCACCAAACCAAACAGTTGATAAAGATAATTCTAGCATAAGAAATCTCAGCATTACGAATATACCTTATTCAGTACTATTCTTAAAAATTATCACAATATTAATTATATAAAATAGAATCTTAAAAAAGGGCAGATTTGTTATAATGTATTTTGTCTCCATTAAAATATTAGGTTAAAAGAAGTGTTACAAAAATATCAAATAACGGACGTAAGTGTAATATCCAAAATCATAAGAGAGGTCAGTGTGATGGAGCGAAACGTGAGGAGAGGTTTATGAAATTATCCGTAAATTCTATTAAATATGTGGAATACAAAATTTCGAACTTATGCTTTGTTGCACGTGTCTATTTGGAAAAGTCGTTTTCCTAGCAGAAACACAATGAGCAAAAGTGTCCACCATTGCCCACACAACTTATTATGGTGTTCGTTTCAAAATCAATTTAGTGCCTAGTCATACTCTGAGCTTAATCACTTACATTCCATATGATTCAATTCTTCTTTATATCCAATCTATTTATGTATGGATTAGATAAAAAAGGAAAACTGGTCTCCAATGTGCACATATAAATGTGGTTTCTATTTGCAATTTATTTTCAACTCTAATACAATGTTCCCATTCTAAAATATGTCATTTTAGGTAGAAGCACTAAATAATAACAACGTATAGGCCTATACAAATGTTTTTTTCCCCGATAATATTGATGTCTCGGTCAACTTAAAATCACTTCGATTATTTCACTGAGTATTTGTTACTTCTTGTCAATACAAGTATCGAGTAACCTGGACCAACAAAGCTTAGGCAATAGGCTATACACAAATGCTTAGTGGTTCAATCTCTAATTTGCATCTTAAATATAGTTTTAGTTTGACTAGATTTGATTCTACTTCATTTCTTTTCCTTTTTGTATCTCTAGAAATTTATAGCGGTTTCAACGAAATACACCAAGTTTAGATATCTCCGTGTGACACTTCAATAAGTAGAAGAGAGTTCCAAAGACCAAGCAAAAAAAGGCAGCCCGATGGACAAAGTATCCCGCGTTTATGTAAGGTTCAAGGAAGGGCCGCACCCTAGGAGGTGTGATGTAGGCAGCCTACTTTGATGCAAGCATCAGTGTCTGATTCCATGGCTCGAATCCGTAACCTATATAGGTCATGCGGAGACAACTTTACCGTTGCTCCAAGGCTCCCCCTCTTCCAAAGACCAATCAAACAAACATAAATACACAAATAATTCTTGTACACTTATTGCATTGTCTACAGCTTCAAAAATATAATCTGAAAGCCAGTACTTCCATCACTGAACACTTTGGATCTCATTGTTCTCATGTTATTACATCATAATATAAAAGAATTGAACCTTTATAAACCTCATTGAAGTCACAGTGAATCAAACTTCGTATCCATATTTCTTCCTTTTCCCCTTTGGGGGAGGGAAAATCAATTTTTAGCTTCCTCTCACATTAGGAGTCGTCGCTGCCGGTTGTTCTAACATTGCCATTCATGTACAAATAGGTATTCTTCTGAGAAAAACTGGTCACTGTAGGAACTGAGGAGAATCCAGTATACCTGCCCTCCATCTTCGCCGAGCATATGTCAGAAATGTATCTTAGAAGCTCATGTCCATGGACAAACGGTTGAGCTGCATATTGTTCAAATGGCATCCACTGCAAGTAGAAAAATACAGAATAGGATAGAAAAAAACATGAGCGTGGAGCGTGGAGCGTGGGGCGTGGAGCGTGGAGCTGGGAACTGCTAATTTAGCGCAATTTAACTATGCCAATCTACAAGTTTGCATATAATTTTCTAAGAGCAAGTTAGATGGATCCAAGTTAATTTTCTCACTTCATCTCAATTAAAGCTCATGTCACCTGTTTCTACTTGATTACTTTGTCCGACATCAAACTGACAAGAACGGAGCTAAAAACACTTCAAAAAGAATGCAAGATTTGCCAGATGAGGAAAAAGATGTTTGTTAAGGGAAAACAGAAAATGGTAAAGCCTCGGGTATGATTATTTTTAGCAGCATTGACATAGGAAGTCCTAGATCTGATACCTGGGCTGCCTCTATTTCTGCGTCCTGCTTCTGGATATCAAAGGAGAGAGGTTGTAGCATGCAGACAAAGAATAGATCTGACTTGTCAAAGAATGATTTGTGGCTTTGCCTGCAATTTAATAACATCATCTTTCAAACACAAACTAAGCATCTTAGTCTAAAATGCAGAAACGGTAACAGACCGAACATGTAAGGGACAATAAAAGGTTTTACATGGACAACAAAAGGTTTCACACTCATGTAAAAAGAAGATGACTGAAGCATTTACTAACATCGTGATCCTCTCAATAACTATGTTGTAGGCATTCCACAATCAGAAGGGAACAAGAGCATAACCACCAAGATTATACATACATATTATCAAGAATGTAATCACACATTAAAGATATAATGGAAACTTAAACTACTTTTAAGTGAAAGACAACCTGAATGCCAGTATTTCTACAAATTTTGCATTAACCTGTATCAATGGATACAAAGTGAGTGTTGTTACTAAATCCTGAAACAAACTAGAATATGGAATAACTAGTTTTTAAATTTAAAAATAAGAAATTTCATCGGAATTCTCACTCACCCCTGTCTCTTCTTTTACTTCCCTGACAGCTGCATCACATATATCTTCACCCTGTGAATAAAACGTCAACATAACTGCAGCTATTCTTGCAGCGGATACTTTTGTTTTTTTCCCCCTCCATTTCATTTAATTTGACTTTCTTATATGCCACAGAATTTATCATCCAAACATACCTCATCAACAACTCCTGTAGGAAACTTCCACACACCGGTTCCACGGAATCGTCCGTTCTTTTCTTGGACAACTAGCACCTAAGATTTTAAAGAAATTATTACTACAAGTACTCGAATAACTAACATGTACTAACCACATATATAGCCAGATAGATACTATTACGTACAGAAATAAATGTAAACTGAATACTATCAGTATTATGTACGTGGAGAAAGAAAAACCCTTTTCCAGAAATAAAAAGAAAACTGAAAATGGCTCAAGTGGGCAGAGAGGAGGTGGAGTAAGGTGGTCCGTATACTAACAATGGAAATTGAAAGAAAATAGAGGTATAAAAACCTGAGGTGCCATACGTACGAGAAGATATCTTCATGCAACCCACACTGAATAATCAGTCTGTATGGAGAAATTATTTCAGTGATGTTATATATATTCGATTTCACTAGATAAGTACCGTTAGTTTTCATTAATGCTCCGTGAATATAACCTTGAGATATAGTGATATACAAGTTTTGGCACATCTCAGGCATTCTCTCCCTACAGTCACTTATCTACAACATTTTGCTATCTTTAACTGTCTGTTTTCTATCTCTCTACCTTCTGCTTCTGTCTTTGGTGCAAATAGCAATTCTGTCCTATATTTGGTAATTAAGTCTAGTTAACTTCCAAGTTAACTAATTCATTCACCTTTAGGAAGAAACAACAAGTTATCTGACTAAATATATTGGCAGAGAATACCGATCGGCACATGCAAACACACATCAAAGCTGTGGATAGAGGTTAATATGGAGCAGCTAGGATAAGGATTCTGCAACAATGACCCATTCTTCTCATTTTCATCCTTTGCAATTATGCAAAAACTCATAAAATTAATTCAACATCCGTATAGAGCTTATTATGTTATCTTTACTTATTTATTTATTAATTAATATTTATTTTGGATAAGCAATATTCCATGATAGCTAAAGGTAATGACTACCCCTAGAGAAGGGTACACAAATCAGATAATACAACAACAACCCAGTATAATCCCACAAGCGGGGGTACACAAATCAGATAAAGCTTATAAAAAGAGACTCTCCAAAAAGTTTACCCAATTACTATCCTAATAGAGATATAGCGTAAACTCCACAGAATAAATTTAAAAAAAAGATATGGGATATAGATTATTTCATTCTTCAGAAGCTCCAGTTCATTTTCCTTCAAACTATCTTTACTGCATGAGGTGCAGATCCAGGTTTTCCCCCTTTTAATCTCAATTCTCCTATTTTGCAGCAAGAAAGCAGATGCTTCACTGTTTTGGAAATCACCTGAATGACTCCAAGTAGGCTATCAAGCAAATTACATGATTTGGTGGTAGAGGCATAGTGGATAAGTTTCACTGGTAGGCTTGCGCAAAAAATCACTATTTACGTGCTGCCTTCCATACAGAAGAACTCCTTCTTTTGGGATCGTAAACAGACTCGGAAGGAGAGTCCCTTCTGCTTCTCTTGAGAAATCATCTGTACGAGGAATTGACTTGAACTTGCCTTGAGGATAACCCGTCTCTCAGTCTCGTAAGTCCCTGGTTCTATCAGTTAAACTCCCCAAACACAGAATGCGCTCTTTTTCTGGCAACCTCGACTACAGAACATCAGTTTGCAGGACTGGAGTAAGGTTACTGAAATCTCACCTTACAAGGTCCCTCATTACACATCCTCATACCCAGAGTAGCATCTTCCCAATCTGCCCACATGTACCTAATTTCCCTTTGGAATCCCCCACCTGCGAGTCTGCGACCATGTACCTAATTTTCCCCTCTATAAAGTAATTTTGGCCAATTAATTCTATAACATCCATGATACTCACGTTGGACACAAATCTCGACCAATCATGAACATATTGCAGACTTGCCAAATAACAATGAAACCGTCTTCTTCTTCAAAAGAAGCCATGTAACTTCTTTGATCTGACGGACTATGATTTCTGTAGATCAGATCTTATTGTTACTCGTTTTCTTGTTCAGTAACAACAACAACAACAACAAACCCAGTGAGTTCCCACAAGTGGGGTCTGGGAAGGGTAGTGTGTACCCAGACCTTACTCTTACCTAGGGGCAGAGAAGTTGTTTCCAATAGACCCTCGGGTAAATACAAGATGAAAAGAATCAGTGGCAACAAGTGGTAACAACAACAACAACAAGGTATTAAGGAAACTAAAGCGAAAGAAAATCTTCAGTTGACCGTCATTTGTGCTCTTTTTTTTATGAATAGTAACATTATCTATGTATCCAATTAATGAAATAAACACATACAATCATGTACTTTTGAGGTGCATACTGAACAAAAATGGCTCATCAATCTAATCCCCACTAAAATTGGAAGCCCCTCCATGATGAAGCAGATTGTAGTTGTTCTTTCCTTAATGTATTATAATGATCGGTCTCTATTCTAGCTTTCCCAACAAAACTGAGTGCTTATATACATGACCATTAGGCAGAATCAGTAACACCAAAATATACCTCATTCCTTTCATTGATGACAAAAGCACCAATACCCACTCTATGTGTGGCATTTGCCGGAATAGTGTTAGCAGTTCCAGGGAGCCAATTCACAAGCATCAAGTATTTTGGTTCTGCGTGGTGGTAATAAAATCCTTCCTACAAAGAAACAGGATAATTGTATCAGAAATTGAGACAGGACCAATATAATTTAATCATCAAGAAGAGCCACAAACTTACCTTAACAGCAGGTTCAACAAGCGTTACAAGCTCAATAGGTAACTTGATCCAAACACCTCTTTTACCCTGCAAGCATGTCCACCTATTATCAAGGATGGAATTTGAATCAAAATTTAATGCACAGAAATTCAGAAGCCCAATCTAAAGGTAATCATCACCCTGCAAACTTAGAACTGTTCTCTTTTTCCAATAGTATCCATATAAGCATGACAGTACAATCAGCCTTTTCAAAAGACAGGTAACTCTTAGTAGACTCATGTTTCCTCACAGTTTAGATATGGAGCCCAGAATTTGGCCATGTCAAGTGACAGTGTGACACAACATTATTCAATCACCACTTCCTACTTTTAGCACATGAATGATCTGGTGTTCAACGGAGTGTATACTAGATGTTATGCAACATATTCCAAAGGATGAAGTCGCAATATGCACAATAGATAACATCATAAGATCAACATCGAAATCAGCTCAGTGTGATGTTCAATTAATAGCCTCATGGTAACACACAGAGTATTCTTTTTTTCCTTCTACTTACTCCATAAAAAAAGGACGTATTGCTAACAATCCAGCATGCAGATGTACCCCTCCACCCCTAGGGGGCGGATCCAGCCTATTACATGTGGGTTCCCGTGAATCCAGTAGCTTTTGTACATACCCTGTATATGTGTTAAAAAATTCACTAAATATTCATAAATTTTTTATTATGAACCCAGTTATTTATTGTATATCTACTTAAGGTTGCTATAAAAACCCATAAACTTTAAATCCTGGATCCGCCCCTGCGGCCCTACCCCGATACCTCTTAAACCTCTATGCAGTTCAGCATTACTACGGTCATGCGGTATAACAATCCTAAATTTGTGATAACTAAGATGTCCAGGAGCAACAATAAAAAATCTAAGATGTTTAGGAGCCATACAAAGAAATTAAATAAACATGTGTATGAAAGGAAATCATTTTTTGCCTCAGAGGACAAACCTAGCAGGATAAAAAGGAAAATATAAATCATCAACAGTATTATATGTTATGATAAAAGAACCTTTTTCCAACTTTATTGTTACTTTAGGGTGAGGAGACACCATTCAAAACCCTGGACCACTTACAATGAAGTAGGACAGACAACAAAAGAATTTTTCTTTTTTCAAAACATGGTGTTTGGGCCATCAATCGCCCACCTCAATTATTCCACCGGATACCTGCAACCTCCCATCAACACAGGCTACGAATAACTCTGCTCACCAAGACTTAGGGAAGAAATCAACTACTAGTATTTTTTGCCTCAGCTAGGATTTGAACCTGAAAAAAGAATCTTTTCTCAACTTATTCACGACTAAGGGGAATCCTACAAGATATGATCAAGAACTTGAGTGAAATTTGAAAATAGAATCTGAATAGTAACCAAAAACAAAATATCTATGTTCAGGTTCAAATCCCATAGGAGGCAAAAGATTTCTTCCCACCCAAGCCTCGAAGTGCGTATGAGCTGGCCCGAACACCACCGTCATAAAAGTAAATAACCAAAAACAAAATATACATATTAGTAATACCTGTTGTCTCCAATGAGAAAGTGAGGCTCTAAGCAAAGAAGCAAAGACAGAAGGGTCCAAGGGCTCATTAGTCATTTCCACTGTTACCCCACCATGGTCATCCTCTTTTGCATCTAATATTCTATCCACTTGTTCCATTTCCTTCTCCCTTGCCATTGCTGGAGTTACAGAGCAACTCACTGAGGACCTTGTGTGTAGGTAAATACTACACCTAATCTTGGTCAATTTGCCTAAAAATAGTCACAAAAATAAATTGGTTAGGCTTGTTCAAAACTTAAAAAAACACAAAAGGGTCAATTAAAGAAATAAAAATAGAACCTAATCTTGGAAAATTTGCCTAAAATATTCACAATAAATGGTTACACTTGCAAAAAGCTAACAATTTTTGTCTGATAGCCACTGTCCTCGACAATTTGCGCACATCTTAACTAATTTCACCTCCCACCCGCACAAATACCGGATAATAATTAAAAAACTGATAAAATAGAGCCTAATCTTGGACAATTTGGCTAAAATATTCACAATAATTGGTTAAACTTATAAAAAGCTGACAATTTTATTTTTGATGACCGGTTCCAGCTTAGATGCACCTCCGCTAATTTTACTGCACACCTGCCACCTCCTACCACGTCAAGTACCAGGTAGTAATTTAGAAAAAATGATAAAATAGAGCCTAATCTTGGACAATTTAGCTAAATTAATGACAATAATTGGTTGAATTTAGACAAGATAAAAAATTTCAGAAAATGGTATATTCCATATAGAAAAATAGAACAAGGGTCACCTTGATTTTTGCAGAAACTGATGACTGTTGTCGGATGATTAGAGAAGAAGTGACGTTTTGAGCTAAAAAATGAAGTTCTTGAGGAGGTGACATAGGAAAGAAAAGGAGTGCGACACAAAAATTTGATTATCATTTAATCAGATTATATGGGGAAAATATATTTAAAAGAATAATTGAAGAATGAGGATTTGCAATTCAGGAAAATTAGTAACGTGGAGTCAGAAGGAGAGAGCCTGTGATTTTCTTGGAACTTGATTGAAGGAAGGAGTCAAAAAACTGATTTTGAAAAATAATCGTGGAATAGTAGTGTACCAAACTCTTCACAATGTCAAGTGTTCAAATGAACCACACTTTTTTTTTTCTATTTATAGACTTATTAATAATTAGCTTCATACTCTAGTCATAATTTCTAAAATTAGTTATCTCAAATTATTTATTAGTTTACAAGTTTAAGACATAATCAATTGTTTTTTCCTCATTTTACCTTTAGTAGTAATTGTTCTTGAAATGAAATGGAGATGGTACATGTTATGAATCAAAATGACCAAAAGACTAAGGTTGAGGGCACACTCGGGAACTTAGCAAATTACATATGGGACCCGGGTTAGATGGAGCAGTGTGACGACCCGGCCGATCGTCTTAAGAATTAACGCCCCGATCGCCTATTAATTGCTTTCCCCAAGTCTATTTCTGCTAATTTGATTTGCCGGGACGTTCGGTTTTGAGTTACGGAGTGTTTTGGGACACTTAGTCCCTAAATGAGAGCTTAAGTGTTGGAAAAGTGACCATAGTCGGAACAGTGTGAAGACGACCTCAGAATGGAAATCCGATGGTTTCTTTAGTTTCGTTAGGTGATTTCGGGGTTAGGAGCGTGTTCGGAATGTGTTTTGGAGGTCCGTAGCTTATTTAGGTTTGAAATGCCGAAGTTTAAATTTTTGAAGTTTCCGGTCCGATAGTGAGATTTTGATCCGAGGGTCGGAATGGAATTCCGGAAGTTGCAGTAGTTCCGTCATGTCATTTGGGATGTGTGTGTAAAATTTCAGGTCATTCGGACGAGGTTTGATAGACTTTTTGATCGAAAATGTGTTTTTAGAGTTTTTGAAGTTCTTAAGGTTGAATTCAATGAAAAATAGGTGTTTTGGTGTTGTTTGTAGCGTTCCGAAGGTTGGAACAAGTTTGAACGATGTTTTAGGTTATGTTGGTGCAATTGGTTTGAAGTCCCGGAGACTCGGGTGAGTTCCGGGTAGGTTCCGGGATGTTATTAGGCCAAAAATCAAAGCCATTGCAGGTCCAGAATAGTTGCAGGCCTCAGAACCCACCAATGCGGTCCGCACGAAATCCAGTGCGTCCGCGGTGGGGGCTGTGCGGCTGCACAAAATGTAGTGCGGTCCGCGGTAGGGGGCTTTTTCACTGGTCCTACTTCGGGAGCTCATATCTTTTTATCTACAAGAAATTTTGAGATGATTCAAAAACTAAAGTTGTAGCCCTTCGTGTCTAGTTTCCAGAAAGCTAAACAAATCATAATTTGAACATCAGTAGCGAAAGTTATGGCTAAAATACTAAAGCCTATCACTGCAGTCAAGACCTGTGCGGCCGCCGTCGTTTTTGTGCGGACCGCACTGGTTTGGTGCGGACCGCGGTCGTTTTTGTGCGGTCCGCAGAGGTGGAAATCTGGGGGTTATCTATAAATACGAGATTTTGGGTTTTATTTGATATTTTGACCTAGAGAGCTCGGATTTTGGCGATTTTTCGAAGGTGTTTCAAGAAATTCATCGGGGTAAGTGATTCTAACTCAGATTTGGCTAGAGTACATGAATCTATCATTAAATTCATCATTTTATTCGTGAATTGGGATGGAATTTGGGGAAAAAAATTGTGCAATATTCCAAAAATATAAGATGATGATTTGAAGGACCAAACGATATCGGAATTGGATAATTTTTATATGGTTAGACTCGTGAGGATGTGAGGATTCTGGAAATAAAAATTTTACTCGATTCCTAGACGTGGGCCCAAGGGGCATTTTGGTCATTTTACATAATTTCGCGTACTAGCTTAGAATTTAATTATAGAATCAGTTACTTGAGGAGTTATTTACAATATGCAATTGAATTGAATAGATTTGGGCCATTTGGAGCCGGATACTCGTGGCAAAAGCGTGGTTTCTAGTTGATTTTGAGCCGGTTCGAGGTAAGTGGCTTGTCTAACCTTGTGTGGGGGACCTCCCCCTTAGGATATGATAAATGGTAATTGAATGCCTTGTACGTGAGGTGACGAGCGTGTACTTGAGCTAATTGTTGAAAATCCGATTTTACTTAAATATGTAGACTGAGTTTCTTTCTTACCTGCTTTATTCCATTTGCAATTATAGCCTGTGTTAGTTTAGAAAAGCATGTTTAGTTGATCTAAATTGCCTATTTGCTTAAGTTGCTTTGTTTATACTACGTGAAGCATGTTAGGCTAGAACTACCTGTTTGCCTTGTATTTTTTTTTTGAACTTCATTTCTGAATATCTTCTTGTTGTGACTGCGTATTTACATTGGGACTATGGATGTGGGATTCCGGTAGCTCCCCCCTTGTATGTTTACTTTGGGACTGCGGGTTCGATTCCCGATAGATCCCCCTACATATTTACTTTGGGACTGTGGGTTCAATTCCCGATAGATTCCCCCGCATATTTACTTTGGGACTGCAGGTTAGATTCCCGATAGATCCCCCTGCACATTGATAGTTGGACTACGGGACGGTATCCCGGGAGATCCTTCAGATATACTCAAATGATGGACTACGGGACGGTATCCCGAGAGCTCCTTAGACAGTTGATGAAATGGACTACAGGACGGTATCCTGGGAGATCCTCGTTGATGGTATTGATATTGAGTTGTTTTACTCCGTGTTACCTTATTCTCTGTGTATTATTTGTTGCCTTGTATAACCTGTCTTACTTCATAGTTGTACTCATTATTTCTGTTTATTCCATACTGTTGCAAGACTTATTATTATGTTTATTCTCAGTAGGGCCCTGACCTTCCTCGTCACTACCCAACCGAGGTTAGGCATGGCATTTACTGAGTACCGTTGTGGTGTACTCATGCCCCTTCTGCGCATGTTTTTTCATGTGCAGATCCAGGTAGCTCTACCCAGGCGTATCACCCTCGAGGCGGAGAGATCTAGTAGAGACTTCGAGGTACATCTGCCGCGTCCGCAGACCAAGGAGTCTCTATCTTATTCTAGCTTTAGGAGTTAGCCTTCCTTTCTTACTGTTGTTTTAGACATTCTGGAGTTAGAGCAGTATACTATCTTTCTTTTAGCTTGTGTTCCCGTGAGTTTTCGGGTTTTGGGATGATATCGTAGACTTCCGCGTTATTGAGTTGTATATGCCAAGCGACACCTATATACAGTTCTCTTCTAGCTGTTCAGTTTTAAATTATTATTTTCCGCAAGTTATATTGCTTCCGCATTGTTAGGCTTACCTAATCGTAGGGACTAGGTGCCGTCACGACATGTTCACGGAGGGCGAACTGCGGTCGTGACAAGTTGGTATCAGAGCTCTAGGTTCATAGGAGTCACGGAACACAGGCCGGTTTATTAGAGTCTCGCTGATCGGTACGGAGACGTCTGTACTTATTTACGAGAGGCTATGTAACCGTTAGGAAAATTTTACTTCATTTGATTCCCTGTCGTGCGAGATTTTTGACATCACAATCTTGAACTTCTGCCTTCTATTCTCTCACAGATGGTGAGGACACGTGCTACTCGAGATGATCAGGCACCCGCGCCCCCTATTGTAGCCGTCAGAGGCCGGGGCCGGGGTAGAGGCCGAGGACGCGCACATGGTGTAGCGAGAGCACCTGCGCGAGCTGCCGCCGAGGTACCATCAACAGATCCAGCCGGAGTTCAGGCACCTGACACGCCTATGGCTACTACTACTCCAGCTCTTCAAGAGACTTTGGCACAGTTCCTGAGCATGTTTGGTACGTTGATTCAGGCGGGATTGATTCAGGTTGTACCGACTACTTCACAGATCGGGGGAGGGACCCAGACTCCCGCCGCCCCCACTCCAGAGCAGCAAGTTTCCATTGGTCAGGTTCCAGGTGTCATGGCGACACAGCCTGTGGTCCCGGTTCAGCGGGTGGTGAGGACCTCTCGCCGAGTAGGGGACAGGTGGGTCCAGGAGAGAGAGGACAGACGAGGTCCGGAGGGAGAGTATAGAGGAGTGAGTAGACCTCGTAGATTGGAGAGACCCGCTGGTCCTTATTTTGGAGGAAGAGTACGGCATGGTAGAGGTTTTATGGGTCAGTCAGCTCAGTTTGCATCTCAGATTTCACACAGAGTTTCAGGTGTTCAGGGGCCTTGGAGTACCCCTACCGCACAGTTTCCACTGCCACGTCAGTCGCGAGGTTGCTCTGAGTGTGGTGACATACACCATGTGGTGAAGTATTGTCCTAGACTTGGGAGGAGTGCACCTCCACAGACTTCTCAGCCACAACGTGCCCCGCAGAGTTCTCAGGCTATGGTTACAGCCCCGGTTGCTACCCCACCTGCCCGTACCGTGGCTGTTGCCTCCGATTCTTTCATCACAGGTATTGTCATGGTTTGTTATAGAGGTGTACCGATTCTATTCGATCTAGGCTCCACTTATTTTTATGTGTCTTCTTATTTTGCTCCGCATTTGTGTGTACCTCGGGATTTCCTTGAGTTTCCCTGTTTATGTTTCTACTCTTGTGGGAGATTCTCTTGTTGTGGACTGCGTCTATCGGTCGTGTTTGGTAGCTCTTAGTAGTTTTGAGACCAGAGCCGATTTATTGTTACTCAGCATGGTTGATTTTTATATCATCTCGGGCATGGACTGGTTGTCGCCCCATTATTCTATTCTTGATTGTCACGCCAAGACCGTGACGCTGGTTATGCCAGGTATACTGCGTGTTGATTGGAGTGGTACTTTAGATCACACTCCCAGTAGAGTTATCTCTTTCCTTAAAGCTCAGCGTATGGTTGAGAAGGGGTATGCCGCGTATTTAGCTTATGTGAGAGATGTCAGTGTTGATACCCCTTCTGTTGATTCAGTCCTAGTGGTACGGGGTTATCCCGATATGTTTCTAGCTGATCTTCCGGGCATGCTGCCTAATAGAGATATTGATTTTGGTATTGATTTGTTGCCGGGCACTCAGCCCATTTCCATTCCTCTGTATCGTATGGCTCCTCCTGAGTTGAAGGATCAGTTACAGGAATTGCTTGATAAGGGTTTTATTCGACCCAGTGTTTCACCTTGGGGTGCTCCTGTCTTGTTTGTGAAGAAAAAAGGATGGTTCTATGCGTATGTGTATCGATTATCGCCAGTTGAACAAGGTTACAGTGAAGAACCGTTATCCTTTGCCTCGTATTGATGATCTATTTGACCAGCTTCAGGGCGCAAGGTGTTTTCTAAGATTGATTTGCGCTTCGGTTCCATCAGTTGAAGATTCGGGAGCCAGATATCTCGAAGATTGCCTTCAGGACTCGGTATGGTCATTACGAGTTCTTTGTTATGTCATTTGGGCTGACCAATGCCCCAGCCGCCTTCATGCATTTGATGCACAGTGTATTTCGGCCATATCTTGACTCTTATGTCATTGTCTTTATTGATGATATTCTAGTGTATTCCCGGAGCCGGGAAGATCATGAGCAGCACCTGAGAATAGTGCTTCAGACTTTGAGGGAAAAGAAGTTATATGCGAAGTTCTCAATATGTGAGTTTTGGTTGGATTCAGTGGCAATCTTGGGCCACGTGGTATCGAGTGAGGGTATTCGGGTGGATCCGGAGAAGATAGAGGCCGTGCAGAGTTGGCACAGACCATCCTCAGCTACAGAGATTCGTAGTTTCCCTGGCTTGGCGGGCTACTACCGTCGATTTGTGGAGGGGTTTTCATCGATTGCAGCCCCTATGACTAGATTGACCCAGAAGGTTGCTCCTTTTCAGTGAACAGAGGAGTGTGAGGCGAGCTTTCAGAAGCTCAAGACAGCCCTGACTACAGCCCCAGTTTTGATATTGCCTACGCATCCAGACAGTTGAAGATACACAAGAAGAATTATCCTGTCCATGATCTTGAGTTAGCTGCCATTGTTCATGCCTTGAAGATTTGGCGTCATTACTTGTACGGTGTGCCTTGTGAGATCTATACTGATCACCGGAGTTTGCAGCATCTGTTCAAGCAGAAGGACCTTAATTTGCATCAGAGGAGATGGTTGGAGTTGTTGAAGGATTATGACATCACTATCTTGTATCACCCGGGCAAGGCCAATGTGGCGGCCGATGCTTTGAGCCGCCGGGCAGAGAGTTTGGGGAGTTTGGCTTATTTACCAGCAGCAGACAGGCCTATGGCGATGGATGTTCCGGCCCTAGCCAGCCAGTTTGTGAGATTGGATCTTTCGGAGCCCAGCCGGGTTCTAGCTTGTGTGGTCTCTCGGTCTTCCTTGTTTGATCGTATCAGGGAGCGCCAGTATGATGACCCTCATTTTCTTGTACTCAAGGACAAGGTGTTACATGGCGATGCTCGAGATGTGACCATTGGTGATGACGGAGTATTAAGGATGCAGGGTCGAGTTTGTGTACCCAATGTCGATGGGCTTAGGGAGTTGATTTTAGAGGAGGCCCACAGTTTGCGTATTCCATCCATCCGGGTGCCGCGAAGATGTATCAGGATTTGAGGCAGCACTATTGGTAGAGGCAGATGAAGAAGGATATAGTTGGATTTGTAGCTCAGTGCCTTAATTGTCAGCAGGTGAAGTATGAGCACCAGAGACCAGGTGGATTGCTTCAGCAGATAGAGATCCCGAAGTGGAAATGGGAGCCCATCACCATGGACTTTGTATCTGGACTCCCACGGACCTTGAAGAAGTTTGATGCCATTGGGTTATTATGGATCAGCTGACCAAGTCCGCCCATTTCATTCCTGTGCGTACCACTTATTCATCGGAGCGGTTGGCGGAGATTTATATCCGGGAGATCATTCGTCTGCATGGTATTCCAGTTTCAATTATTTCAGACAGAGGTACTCAATTTACATCGCGGTTCTGGAGAGCCATGCAGCAGGAGTTAGGTACTCAGGTGAAGTTGAGCACAGCATTTCACCCCCAGACGGACGGACAGTCCGAGCGCACTATTCAGATTCTTGAGGATATGCTCCGTGAGTGTGTGATTGACTTTGGAGGGTCTTGGGATCAGTTCTTGCCATTGGCAGAGTTTGCTAACAACAACAATTATCATTCCAGCATTCAGATGGCACCGTATGAGGCTTTATATGGTAGGAGGTGTAGATCTCCGGTGGGTTGGTTTGAGCCGGGTGAGGCCAGGCTATTAGGCACAAAGTTGGTTCAGGACGCATTAGAGAAGGTTAAGATGATTCAGGATAGACTCCGTACAGCCCAGTCCAGACAGAAGAGCTACGCGGACAGGAAGGTTCGTGATGTTTCGTATATGGTTGGAGAGCGGGTTCTGCTTCGGGTTTCGCCTATAAAAGGCATCATGAGATTTGGGAAGAAAGGGAAGTTGAGTCCGAGATTTATTGGCCCATTTGAGGTATTGAGGCGTGTTGGGGAGGTTGCCTATGAGCTTGCCTTACCTCCCAGCTTGGCAGGAGTTCATCCGGTATTTCATGTTTCGATGCTCCGAAGATATCACGATGACCCATCGCACGTGTTGGATTTCAGTTCAGTCCAGTTGGACAAGGATCTATCCTATGTTGAGGAGCCAGTGGCTATATTGGACAGGCAGATCAGAAAGTTGAGGTCAAAGAACATTGCTTCAGTAAAGGTTCAGTGGCGGGGTCATCCGGTCGAGGAGGCGACCTGGGACACCGAGCAGGATATGCGCAACAATTACCCTCATCTTTTCACTACTTCAGGTATGTCCCTATGCTCGTTCGAGGACGAACAAATGTTTAAGTGTAGGAGGATGTGACGACCCGGCCGGTCAACTTAAGAATTAACACCCCGATCCCCTATTAACTACTTTCCCCAAGTCTATTTATGCTAATTTGAATTGCCTGGACGTTCGATTTTGAGTTACGGAGAGTTTTGGGACACTTAGTCCCTAAATGAGAGCTTAAGTGTTGGAAAATTGACCATAGTCGGAGCAGTGTGAAGACGGCCTCAGAATGGAAACCTGATAGTTCTGTTAGTTTCGTTAGGTGATTTCGGGGTTAGGAGCGTGTTCGGAATGTGTTTTGGAGGTTTGTAGCTTATTTAGGCTTGAAATGCCGAAGTTTAAATTTTTGAAGTTTCCGGTCCGATAGTGAGATTTTGATCCGAGGGTCGGAATGGAATTCCAGAAGTTGCAGTAATTCCGTCATGTCATTTGGGATGTGTGTGTAAAATTTCAGGTCATTCGGACGAGGTTTGATAGACTTTTTGATCGAAAATGTGTTTTTAGAGTTTTTGAAGTTCTTAAGGTTGAATTCAATGAAAAATAGGTGTTTTGGTGTTGTTTGTAGCGTTCCGAAGGTTGGAACAAGTTTGAACGATGTTTTAGGTTATGTTGGTGCAATTGGTTTGAAGTCCCGGGACTCGGGTGAGTTCCGGGATGTTTTTAGGCAAAAAATCAAAGCCATTGCAGGTCCAGAAGAGTTGCGGGCCTCAGAACCCACCAATGCGGTCCACACGAAATCCAGTGCGTCCGCGGTGGGGGCTGTGCGGCCGCACAAAATGTAGTGCGGTCCGCGGTGGGGGGCTGCTTCACTGGTCCTAATTCGGGAGCTCATATCTTTTTATCTACAAGGAATTTTGACATGATTCAAAAACGAAAGTTGTAGCCCTTCATGTCTAGTTTCCAGAAAGATAAAGAAATCATAATTTGGACATCCATAGTGAAAGTTATGGCCACAATACTAAAGCCTGTCACTGTAGTCAAGACCTGTGCGGCCGCCGTCGTTTTTGTGCGGACCGCACTGGTTTGGTGCGGGCCGCGGTCGTTTTTGTGCGGTCCGCAGAGGTGGAAATCTGGGGGGTGGTCTATAAATACGAGGTTTTGGGTTTTATTTGATATTTTGACCTAGAGAGATCGGATTTTGGCGATTTTTCGAAGGTGTTTCAAGAAATTCATCGGGGTAAGTGATTCTAACTCAGATTTGGCTAGAGTACATGAATCTATCATTGAATTCATCATTTATTCGTGAATTGGGATGGAATTTGGGAAAAAAATTGTGCAATATTTCAAAAATATAAGATGATGATTTGAAGGACCAAATGATATCGGAATTGGATAATTTTTATATGGTTAGACTCGTGAGGATGTGAGGATTCTGGAAATAAAAATTTTACTCGATTCCGAGACGTGGGCCCAAGGGAAATTTTGGTCATTTTACATAATTTCGCGTACTAGCTTAGAATTTAATTATAGAATCAGTTACTTGAGGAGTTATTTACAACATGCAATTGAATTGAATAGATTTGGGCCATTTGGAGCCGGATACTCGTGGCAAAAGCGTGGTTTCTAGTTGATTTTGAGCCGGTTCGAGGTAAGTGGCTTGTCTAACCTTGTGTGGGGGACCTCCCCCTTAGGATATGATAAATGGTAATTGAATGCCTTGTACGTGAGGTGACGAGCGCGTACTTGAGCTAACTGTTGAAAATCCGATTTTACTTAAATATGTAGACAGAGTTTCTTTCTTACCTGCTTTATTCCATTTGCAATTATAGCTTGTGTTAGTTTAGAAAAGCATGTTTAGTTGATCTAAATTGCCTATTTGCTTAAGTTGTTTATTTGTACTACGTGAAGCATGTTAGGCTAGAACTACCTGTTTGCCTTGAATTTTTGAACTTCATTTTTGAATATCTTCTTGTTGTGACTGCGTATTTACATTGGGACTACGGATGTGGGATTCCGGTAGCTCCCCCCCCTTGTATGTTTACTTTGGGACTGCGGGTTCGATTCCCGATAGATCCCCCTACATATTTACTTTGGGACTGCGGGTTCGATTCCCGATAGATTCCCCCGCATGTTTACTTTGGGACTGCAAGTTAGATTCCCGATAGATCCCCCTGCACATTGATAGTTGGACTACGGGAAGGTATCCCGAGAGATCCTTCGGATATACTCATATGATGGACTACAAGACGGTATCCCGGGAGCTCCTTGGACAGTTGATGAAATGGACTACAGGACGGTATCCTGGGAGATCCTCGTTGATGGTATTGATATTGAGTTGTTTTACTCCGTGTTACCTTATTCTCCGTGTGCTATTTGTTGCCTTGTATAACCCGTCTTACTTCATAGTTGTACTCATTATTTCTGTTTATTTCATACTGTTGCAAGACTTATTATTATGTTTATTCTCAGTAGGGCCCTGACATTCCTCGTCACTACCCAACCGAGGTTAGGCTTGGCACTTACTGAGTACCGCTGCGGTGTACTCATGCCCCTCCTGCGCATGTTTTTCATGTACAGATCCAGGTAGCTCTACCCAGGCGTATCACCCTCGAGGCGGAGAGATCTAGCAGAGACTTCGAGGTACATCTGCCGCGTCCGCAAACCAAGGAGTCTCTATCTTATTCTAGCTTTAGCAGTTAGCCTTCCTTTCTTACTGTTGTTTTAGACATTCTGGAGTTAGAGCAGTATACTATCTTTCTGTTAGCTTGTGTTCCCGTGAGTTTTCGGGTTTTGGGATGATATCGTAGACTTCCGCGTTATTGAGGTTTATATGCCAAGCGGCATTTATATACAGTTCTCTTCTAGCTGTTCAGTTTTTAATTATTATTTTCCGCAAGTTATATTGTTTCCGCATTGTTAGGCTTACCTAGTCGTAGGGATTAGGTGCCGTCACGACATGTTCACGGAGGGCGAACTGGGGTCGTGACACGTCCACCACAGGACCCAACTGTGGGGAACAGAGCGATGATCCTGGTGCCATCTCTGAGGGGGAACTCATCCCCTGCCAGGGAAAGGATGGAGAATGGTCACAACCCAACCCAAACTATTAATATGTTTAGTACCACTAACTTCATAATCTGGAACATCAGGGGTGGGAATAATGAGAATTTTAGAAGGAATTTTAGGGAGTTGATGGTTCACCACAGGCCATGCATGGTTACCCTCCTTGAGACCAGAATGCATGCTCATGCCTTCTTGATGAACGATTTCGAGTTTTCTGAGCTGATTGAAGTGCCAGCTGATGGCCAAGCTGGGGACATGGTGATACTTTGGGACCATACCAAAGTGAACATTCACAACTTTGTGCGTAGAAACCATGAAATACATGCAACTATTGAGGTACGGCCCACTAATTTTAAATTGTTATTCTCCTCCATATATGCTAGTACTAATGCCTTTATTAGAGATCATATGTGGAAAAATATGGAAAACATAGCAGATAGTCACAATGGACCATGGCTAGTAGGTGGTGATCTTAATGATGTGTTTAGTGCTAATGATAAAATAGGAGGTAGACATGTGAATCGTAGACGTGCCTTTAAACTTCGAAATAGTCTTAATTACTGTAATTTACAAGATCTTGGTTACAAAGGCTGTAAGTATACATGGTCTAATCGTAGATTTGCTAATAATAGTCGTATTATGGAACACCTTGACAAAGTTTTTGGTAATGATCAATGGATCCAGATTTTTCCTAATGCTTCTATAACTCATCTACCAAAGACTCATTCTGACTATAATCCCTTGCTCATTAACCTTATTCAAAAGCAATGCCATTTATTTGGCAAACCATTCCGCTTGGAACCCTTTTGATGCAAACACCCTCACTTCAAAACCATAGTCACTAACAATTGGTGTAATAATTCTTATACCCCAAGCATTATCCACATTTAAGGATACTGTCACCAGCTGGAAAAATAATACATTTGGAAACATTTTTAAAAATGAAAGACGTATCCTAGCTAGACTTAACGGTATTCAAAATTCGCCATCCTATCATTCTAGTACTTTCCTTCAATCTTTGGAATCCTCTCTGAAACTAGACTATAATAACATTCTTAAAATTGAAGAGGATTACTGGAGGCTTCGCTCTAGAATCCATTGGTTAAATGAGGGTGATGCAAATACTAAATTCTTCCATATTATGGCTACTAATAGGAAAAGGATCAATAAAATTGTTTTCTTCAAAAATGACCAAGTATGTGGATTGATAACCCTGAGGCCATCATTAATCATACAAGAGAATATTTTAAAAAAGCTTTCACAACCCAGCACATAAATAGTGATTGGAAAAGTATTCAGTATGACCCAAAATGTTTTATTATTCTAGATTTAACCTCATTAGATGATCCCATTACGAACTCTGAAATAATAAAAGCGTGTTTTTCGTTCAAACCTTATAAGGCACCTGGGCTAGATGGACTCCACCCTTTTTTCTTCCAAAAATATTAGAATATAAAATGTAAATCAGTTACAAACCTTTGCCAAGATGAATTCAATAGTGGTACAATTCCTGAAGGAATTAATGATACATTGCTTTGCCTAATTCCTAAGATTCCCAGTGCAATAACTTAAAAAAATTTCGACCCATAGGCTTATGTAATACTATTTATAAAATTATTACTAAGATCATTACTAATCGGTTAAAGCCTTTCTTAAATACTATTATTAGTCCCTATCAAGCTAGCTTCCTAAAAAATAGGAAAGCAGATAATGCTATTATTTTTCAAGAGCTAATTCTTAAAATGAACAAGTATCGTGGTAAGAAACATAACATGATTTTAAAAATTGACCTGGAAAAGGCCTTCGATTGTCTGGAATGGTCATTTGTCTATAGAGCCTTGAGATTTTTCAAATTCCCCCCAAATATCACTAAACTCATTATGAACTGTATTTCAACTAGCAGAATAGCCATCTTGGTTAATGGAACTAGAACTAGTTATTTTACTCCCAGCAGAGGTATTAGACAAGGGGACCCTATGTCCCCCTACTTGTTTATACTCTGCGTGGAGATGCTTTCCACCCGTATTAATCATAAAGTAGATCTAGGTTGTTGGGATCCTATTACCCAAGGCAGTAACAAACACCAAATATCTCATCTCTTTTTGCGGATGACCTAACCTTAATGACACAGGTTGATGAAAAAATTATAATTGCCATTAAAGATTGCCTAGACTCTTTTTGTTACCTGTCAGGGCAGTCCATTAACAGGTCAAAGTCTAAAATAATTACCTCTAAAAACTGCCCTAAAACTACTGAATCAAACCTCTCACAGTTTCTTAATATTAACATTAGTAAGTCTTTTGGGAAATGCTTGGGTTTTCCTATTACTAGCTCGAAACCTAAAGCCAAGGACATTCAATTTGTGCTTGATAACATGCTTGCAAGATTGGCTACTTAGAAATCTAATTGCCTTAACATGGCAGGTAGGTGTACTTTGGCTACTTCATATTTAAACTCCCTCCCTAATCATATAATGCAATACACCCTTTTGCCATCAATGATCCTTAGTAATATAGATAAGATTCAGCGCAATTTTATATGGGGTACTAACGACACCTCGAAGAAACTTCACCTTATATAGTGGGATAATATTACCAAGAATAGGAAGGAGGGTGGGCTAGGGTTACAAAAATCCAAGAGTAAAAACCTAGTAAACCTTGCTAGTCTCTCTTGGAAACTTCTTAATAACACTCATTCACCCTGGGCCAAAATAATTTTAAGCCTCCATAGTACTAGGAAAACCACTAAGAATTCTTCCTTTATCTGGAATAGTATAATGCAAGGCTGGGAAGTTTGTAGCAGAGGTATTACATGGCTGTCTCACAAGTCTTCAAACCTAAGTGTTTGGAATAGTCGTTGGATCCATCAAACTCCTCCCCTTCGCCAATGTATACATGGTCCTTTAACTCAATTGGACAATATCCTAACTATTAAGGATATCTGGAATAATAACAATTGGGATTTATCAAAACTTTCTATGATGCTTCAACCTAGCCTTATTAACAAAATAAAGGCCACAAATCCTAGTATTAAAACATGTGATACCCCAGCTTGGTCATTAAACACTAATGGTCTCTTCCCTAGTAAATCTTGCTACTCCCTAATAGGTAACCAAACTAAGAATGATAAAGACTTTATGTGGATTTGGGAGCTGAATTGACCCAACAAGTTGAAATTCTTATTATGGAAATGTTTTCATGATAGACTCCCAACAAGAAGCTTTTTACATCACATTGGTATATACATTGATCCAATATGTTCCTTTTGCAAAGTTCATACGAAAACAAGTAGGCATGTTTTTTTGGAATGCATGGCAGTGAAACAGTTGTGGTCTCGCTTAGGAATTGATACAAATAGTTGGAATACCGTGAATAGTTGGTTGACAAATATTTGTGACCATAACATTACCCTAAAAAGTGGCACCATTAGTTGGAAAGAATTGTTTCCATTAGTGATATGGACCATTTGGATTAACAGGAATAACAACTTATACAATAACTACACACACATGGATAGCCTCCACATTGCTTTTAACCTAGCGGTGGAATATAAACTTCTAACGGAGAAGGAAGTTGTTACTAAGCAAAAAATTCCAATAAGTATTAACTGGATTAAGCCGTCTAGTGGTCATATTAAGCTTAATATTGATGGTTCCTTTAAAGAGGCCTCATCTCTTTGCGGGTTTGGTGGCCTCTTCGGAGACAGTATGGGGTAATGGGTAGTTGGTTTTCAAGGGTCTCTGCCAGGAACAACACCACTTCAGGCAGAATTTATGGCCTTAAAAACTGGCCTCTACATTGCCAAGAAACAAGGGTTGACCAACTTAGAAGTGGAAACTGACTCAGCGGATGTTATTACTTGTTTGGATAATGGAATGATAATACTAAATGATATTGTTCATGAGTGCAGGTTATTAATGAGACAGGTGAAGGTTCAGGCAATCCAACACATCTTCAGGGAGCCCAACAAGCCGGCACACATGATGGCTAAGGATGCACTTAGTGGCAACATTGGCGGGGATCTTAATATTATCTACTATGCCCCTAATTTTGTAACCGCTGCCTTAACTTCAGACTATGAAGGCCCGACTTATCTAGTTAAGTATGTTAACAAAGATGTTTGCTCTAGACTAGTATCTTTTGGAAACAAAAATGTCCTTCAAGACATGCTATTGGACTGTAATAGCCAAGTAGGTTATGCCCTATCGGGCACTCTAAATGTTGTTAACTCTGCTATTATGTGATATATATAATAAGATCCCTTTTCTAAAAAAAATAAAAAATCTTATTATACCAAATGCAGAGGTAAATTAAAACCTTGTCGGATAATGTAATATTGAAAAAGGACCATATAATCTTGATTTCTTCTAATGTTCTAAGTTTCATTAGCTTAGCAGAGCTAATAGAGCAAACGTAATAAGTGTACAATTGAACTTTCTGGCCGTCATCTCTAAGAGATTTAATGATTTCTTACAAATGATGATAAGGTGGAAAAGCAACACATAATTAAGTACAAGAATAAATGCATATATTTCTCTTTTCTTAAGACATGAACGTTCACAAGTCAAAAAAACTACTGCAGAAATGGTTAAAAGGCTTGCTATCTCACAAATTTCTCGCGAACAAAAAACAACTACTTAATAAAAAGGGTGGACCGATTGTCACGACCCGGAATCCCCACCTTCGGGACCGTGATGGCGCCTAACATTTCACTTGCGAGACAAGTCAACGTTAGAATAATTTTTAGCCATTTTTAACAAAACAATTTAACTGATACCAATTAAACTGAAATAACTGAAATAAAGTGCGAAAAGTCATAACAACCGTAATATCTAGATACAACCCATATCTGGTGTCACAATTGCACAATCGACTAGAATAATACAGATAATGCTCTGAATGAAAGTAAAACTATCTGAAAGAAATAAACAACTAGGATAAGGAAGAAGGGACTTCAGGGCTGCGAACGCCGAGCAGCTGTACCTCAAGTCTCCATCCGAGCAATCTACTTACCGCCGCTGGGATCGACTCCAAAATCTGCACAAGAAGTGCAGAGCATGGTATGAGTACAACCGACCCTATGTAATTTGTAAGTTTCGAGCCTAACCTCGATGAAGTAATACGCATAATAGTAATAATAATAGGAAAGGAATACAGAAAATAAAGTAGTTAATTTATGAAATTAAACTCAATCCTCAAAAATCAATAAACCAGGAATACCAATCCTCAGAATCCCGTACGAAAACGCCGAAGCCAACACAATACAAGAAGGAATACAAAACACACAAACCGTTGCGGCGCGCAACCTGATCACACCGTATATATACGATCCTCCCTTATTTTACCATATGAATATCAATAATAACAAGTAAAATCCGTTGCGGCACGCAACCCGATCCTACCATATAATCAAAATCAATATCATAATCCTCCCTTATTTCACTTGTTGCGGCGCGCAACCCGATTCCACCATATCAATATCAATCCTCCTTTATTTCATCTGTTGCAGCGTGCAATCCGATCCATAAACAAAAATAAATAAATATAATAAATTCCACAAATCAATTCACAAGAAGCTTTACGAATAAGGAATATGGAAAAAAATCCATAAAGGAAGTCTCGTACAAAATTAAGAAGTGCTACAATTTATACTAAGCAACAAGACAAGCCGAATATATGACAGTTAAAGTGTACAAGTAAGGCAATTAAGGCAAGTAGAAATTAAATCATGGAAGCATGGTATAGAAAGAAATTAAAGTACGTAACAGTTAAGACATGGAATAAAATAATTAATGAAATATAAAAAAGCACGGAAACAAGTATTTTGACGGCGTATATACACTTGTCACCCCGTATATACGCCGCTACACATGTAATTCACATTGTACATAGCTCAAGTGTTTCTAATTTCCTCATATCAAGGTTAGACCCAACACTTACCTCGCTTCGCAAGCAAATCAAAGCTCTACCGGAGCCTTTCCTTTAAAATCAGCCTTCAAACCAATCGAATCTAACTAAAATTGACTCAATAATATCATATAGTGCTAGGGAAATCAATTACAATACATAAAGGTAAGATCTTTACACTTTTCTCAAAAAGTCAACAAAAGTCAATCCTGAGCCCGCTTGGTCAAAACCAGAGATTCGGACCAAAACTCATTTACATATTCACCCCCGATCCCGATTATGTAATTAGTTTCAAAATCCGACCTCAATTTGAGGTTTAAATCCCATTTTGGAACCCCTCCCCCCCCCCCCCTTAATTTTTCTCAATTCCCTAATTTTCTACCATGAAGGAACATAGATTAAGGCTAGAAATTAGTGGGTGATGATGGAAATGGAAGAAAATAAGTTAAAGTACAATAACCTATGAAAGGGTGATGAAATTTCTACTCCAAATTGCCTCTAGGCCGAGCTCTAATGAAAAGATGGTGGGAAAAGGGTGAAATCCCGTGTTTGAAATATTTTAAGGTCTGAGCGTCAATCCTTCTTCGCGTTCGCGAAGGGCCTGCCGCATTCACGATACGCAGCGGCTCGATTGGCCTTCGCGTTCGTGAGATGTCCTTCGCGTTCACGATGGCTTTCCCCCTGGCCATTGTGTTCGCGACCCAATGGTTGCGTTCGCGTAGAACATTAGCCTAGTACCCCCTCCCAGGTCCATAGCCATGCGCATTCGCGAGAAGTTGGTCGTGTTAGTGAAGGTTAAATCCCCCATTGCTCCGCGTTAGCGACCCATCTATAGCGTTCGCGATGAAGAAAACCACCCCAGCCCCAGTGTGCCGATGACAGCAGACTTCAAGAAAACTAGAAATTCTAAGTTCAAAATGGTCCATAGCCTATCCAAAACTCACCCGATCCCCTCGGGCTCCAAACCAAACATGCTCACAAGTGTAAAAACATCATACGAACTCGCTCACATGATCAAAACACCAAAATGACACCTAGAACTATGAATCGAACACCAAAATGAATGAAAATTTCAATGAAACTTAAGAACGTGCAATTTCTCAACCGGACGTCCGAGTCACGTCAAATCAACTCCGTTTTGCACCGAATTTTGCAAACAAGTCATAAATACTATAATGAACTTATGCCAAGTTCCGGAATCGAAATCCGCCCTCAGTAGCAACAAAGTCAACTTACGGTCAAACTTAGGAATTTTTTAAACCTTTAAACTTCTAGTTTTCAGCAAATTCTGATAAATTAGGTTAAGGACTTCTCAATTCGATTACAGGCATACGCCCGAGAACCAAATTATGGTACAGACCCACCGAGACCGTCAAAGTACTGATCTGGGTCGTTTACACAAAATATTAATCATAGTCGACTCAAATGAGTTTTAAGGCACAATTTCGCATTTTCATAAATTTTCTCATAAAAACCTTCTGGGAAAAGGACACGGACTGCGCACGCAAATCGATGAAGACTAAATGGAGTTATTTTGAGGTCTCAAAACACAAAAATAAAGGATAAAACTATAGGCCATCACATTCTCCACCTTTAAAACAAACGTTCATCCTCGAATGGACACAAAAAAGTCCTCGACGAAGTAGTGACGAGGCTAAGGCGGGTCACTTACAATAACCTGTACGCAGAATAGTAATAATAACAGGAATGGAATACGGAAAATAAGGCAGTTAATTTATGAAATTAAATCAATCCTCAAAAATGGTAAACCAGGAATACCAATCCTCAGAATCTCGTATGCAAACACGGAAGCCAACATAATACAACAAGGAATACAAAACAGACAACCTTTGTGGCGTTCAACCCGATCCCACCATATAAACACGATGCTCCCTTATTTCACTATATCAATATCAATAATAACAAGTAAAATCCGTCTTAGCGCGCAACCCGATCCCACCGTATCAATATCAACCCTCACTTATTTCACCCGTTGCGGTGTGTAACCCGATCCATAAACAAAAATCAATAAATGTAATGAATTCCGCAATTCAATTCACAAGAAGTTCTACGAATAAGGAATATGGAAGCAAATCCATAAAGGAAGTCTTGTACATAATCAAGAAGTGCTCCAATTTATACTAAGCAACAAGGCAAGCCGAATATATGGCAGTTAAAGTGTACAAGTAAGGCAATTAGGCAAGTAGCAATTAAATCATGGAAGCATGGGAGAAACCAACATTTTAATATGAGCATAATAAATGACAAGTAGCACACTAAGGCATATGAAGCAATTAACACGTGTAGCAGTTAGGACATGAAATACAATAATTAATGAAATATGGAAAAGCATGGAAACAATTATTTTGACGGTGTATATACACTCGTCACCTCGCATATACCTACACATGTAATTCATATAGCACATAGCTCAAGGGTTCTTAATTTCTTCAAATCAAGGTTAGACCCAACACTTACCTCACTCCGCAAATCAAAGCTCTACCAGGGCCTTTCCTCTAAAATCCGCCTCCAACCAATCAAATCTAACCAAAATTGACTCAATAACATCAAATAATGCTAGGAAAATCAATTACAATACATAAGGTTAAGATCTTTACACTTTTCCCAAAAACTCAACAAAAGCCAACCCTGGGCCAGCTTGGTCAAAGCCCGAGATTAGACCAAAACCTATTTATTCATTCACCCTCAAGCCCGATTATGTAATTAGTTTTGAAATCCCACTTCAATTTGAGGTCTAAATCACAAATTCGCAACCCCCCCCCCCCCCCGTCTAATTCTTCCCAATTCACTAATTTTCTACCAGGAAGGAACACACATTAAGGCTAGAAATTAGAGGGTGATGATGGAAATGGAAAAAAATAAGTTAAAGTACACTAACCCATCAAAGGGTGATGACATTTCTCTTCCAAATCCCCTCTAGGCTGAGCTCTAATGAAAAAAAAATGGTTGAAAATGGGTGAAATCCCGTGTTTGAAATATTTTAAGGTTTCAGCGTCAGGCCTTCTCCTAATTCGTGAAAGGCCTGCCGCGTTCACGATGCACAATGGCCCAATTGGCCTTCGCGTTCGCGAGATGTCCTTCATGTTTGTGATGGTTCCCTCCCCCCATCTCGGCCATCGCATTCGCGTCCCAATGGCCGCGTTCGAGTAGAACATTAGCCCAGTACCCCCTCCCAAGTCTATAGCCCTACGCGTTCGCGAGAATCGGGTCGCGAAGGGTAAATCCTCCATTACTCCGCGTTCGCGACCCAGCTATCGCGTTCACGATGAATAAAACAACCCCAGCCCCAGTTTCCCCTTCGCCGATCTCGAGAGTGGCTTCGGGATCGCGAAGCACAAAGATCAGGTGATAGTAGACTTCAAGAAACCACAAATTCTAAGTTCAAAATGGTCTGTGGCCTATCCAAAATTCACCCGAGCCCCTCGGGCTCCAAACCAAACATGCAGACAAGTGTAAAAATATCATACGAACTCGCTCGCGTGATCAAAATATAAAAATAACACCTAGAACTACGAATCAAACAAGAAAACGAATAAAATTTCAATGAAACTTAAGAACATGCATTTCTCAACCGGATGTCCGAATCACGTCAAACTCAACTCTCGTTTTCGCACCAAATTTTGCAGACAAGTCATGCTGTAATGAACTTATACCAAGTTCCGGAACCAAAATCCGACCACAGCAGCAACAAAGTTAACTTACGGCCAAACTTAGGAATTCTTTTGTAACGATCCGACCTGTCATTTTGAGCTTCTACACTTTGCTCCCTAGATCTTGGGCATGACTAGCCCCGTGTGATGTATTATGACTTATGTAAATCGTCGGTTTTAGTTTTCAGGGTAATCAGAACGAATTTGGAAGAACAGTTCTCAGTTGAAGCTTAAAAAAAATTTGAAAGGTTTGACCAAGTTGTGACTTGTTAGTATATGATCTTGGATTGGAATTTTTATGATTTGGTTAGCTCCGTTAGGTGATTTGGGACTTAGGAGCGTGATCATAATGTGTTTTGGAGGTCCGGAGTAGATTTAGGCTTAAATTGGCGAAATTGAAATTTTGGCGTTTTCCGGTTGATTAGTGAGATTTTGATATAGGGGTCGGAATGGAATTTCGAAAGTTACAGTAGGTCCGTTGTGTCATTTGGGATGTGTGTGCAAAATTTCAGGTCATTCGGACGTTGTTTGATAGACTTTTTGATTAAAAGCGGAATTAGGAAGATTTTTTGGAATTCTTAGGCTTGAATCCGATATGATTTTGGTGTTTTAATGTTGTTTTGAGCATTCCGAAGGTTGGAACAAGTTTGAATAAGGTTATGGGATATGTTGTCATGTTTGGTTGGGGTCCCGAGGGCCTCGGGTGAGTTTCGGGTGGTTAAACGGATCAAATTGCATGTTGAAAAGTTGCAGATTTTGGCTTCAGTTCTGTTGCAGGTTTTCGTTCTTCGCGATCGCGTAGAGCTTTGGTAAGGGGCACTCCAAGTTGTTCATCGTGTTCGCATATCTGGAGTCGCGATCGCGTGAGTTGTGCAGGTGATGAATCGCGAACGCGTGGGTTCATTCGCGATCGCGTAGGTGTAAAACCCTGTGCATCGCGGTCGCGTGGGTATATTCGCGATCGCATAGGGTAAAAATGGACCAGCGGAGTTTGTGCTTCACGATCGCGATGGTATTCCTGCGATCGTGATTAAGTAAATTTAATAGCTGGGCAGAATGTTTAAAAGGCCTGTTCCGCGATTTTGAACCTACGTTCCTCCATTTTTGTGCATTTTTAGAGCTTTTTGGAGTGGATTGAAGAGGGAATCAAGGAGGAACACTTGGAGGTAAGAATTTTGGACTTAATACTCGATCCTAATGTGATTTCTACCTATTTAATCATGGAAATAGTGGAAATAAACCTGAAAATTAGAAGTTAGGGCTTGGGAATTGGAGACCTAAATCTAGGGATTTGAGGGGCCACTTGTGGTCGAATTTTGAAGTATTTGATATGCATGAACTCGTGGGAAGATGAGGGTTCTATTGATGTGATTTTTATTGGATTCCGAGACGTGGGCCCGGGGGTGGGTTTGGTAAATTTCGGGAATTGTGTTGTAATTTGATTATTTTCGCATGGGCTTCGTTCCCTTAGCATATTTTGATGTCATGATTTTGATTTTGGCTAGATTCGACGCGAGTTGAGGTCGAGACGAGAGGCAAAGGCATCGCAGGCTAGAGTTTGGACCGAATAGAGGTAAGTAATGATTGTCAATGTTGTTCTGAGGGTATGAAACCCCGGATTTCACATTGTTGTGCTATTGTGAGGTGACGTACATGCTAGATGACGAGCGTGGGGTCGTGCACCGTTGGAGATTGTGACTTGGTCCATCCCGTACGACTATTAAGTTGCGTATTTTGTTTGAAACTACTTGATATTGTTATGTTTTGGGAAATATTATTGTGTTTTGGGCTAAATGCCGTGTCTGGGCCTCGTGCCAACTGTTTGGACCCTTAGGGGCTTTTTGCTACTGTTTCCTCGCACTGTTTGATTTGAAAGCATATCCTCAGTCATGATTTTTACCTGTTTACTTTTGATTCAGTTTTAATACTCTGTTTTAAGTATATGAAAGTTGTTTGGGTTGAGCACTCTGTTCTACTGATAGCCCGAATGGCTTGTAAGGCTGATGACTGAGAGGGACCGAGAGTCTGATTGGGAGGTTGATGACTGAGAGAGGCCGAGGGCCTGGTGGTATGGATCGGGCTGCATGCCACAGCAATATTATATATACTTATGGATCGGGCTGCACGCCGCAACAATATTATATATATTTATGGATCGGGCTGCACGCCGCATCGATATTGATATGCATATGGATCGGGCTGCACGCCGCAGCGATATATTAGATCGGGCTGCACACCGCACCGATATAGCGCTTGGGCTGTAGGAGCCCCTCCGTAGTCTGCACACCCCCAGTAAGAGCAGTCGACTAAATATATGGATCGGGCTGCACGCCGCAACGATGTATGGATTGGGTTGCACGTCGCAGCGGTTATTATGAGGTACCTATTGAGCGTGAGTACTGAGTGTGAGTGCCGACTGATGAGAGTTGAGCCTCGAGTGACTGAGAGGCTTGCCTGAGGGGCTATATATATATATGAGTGGTGCTTTTCTTGAGGGGCTTGTTTTTATGAAATTACTGATTTCATTTATCCTTAAAGTGAGTCTATATTGAATATGTTGAATTAAATTACCGATTTCACTCATCTTTATACTGAGCCTCTATAGAAAATGTTAAATAAATGTCTTGAACAATTTTCATTGAAACTGGAGTTTTTACGAGATGTTCAGAATTTGATCACTGATTTGGCTTTGTTATTTCCTCTGGCACTTTTCCTTTTTTGAGATGTATATGCTTTATGTTTTGCCCGAGGGGCTGTATACGAACTAAGTTTTTCCCGAGAGGCCGATTATGATTTTTATCACTTTCACTATGAACTACGCTGAACCACTACTGAACTGTTAGAAAGACATTTTTCAAAGGATTTTTACTGAAATCAGAGTTTTAACGAGATAATTTGATTGGTATCCTACTTTGGAAACATATTGTACCCACTGTGGTGCTATGACGTGGTATACGTGATTTCTTATTGCTCAGTCATTATTTACTTTTATTACTTACTGGGTTGGCGTACTCACATTACTCCCTGCACCTTGTGTGCAGATCCAGATATTTCTGAGCTCGGTGACAGATTCACTGGAGATAGTAAGGTAGCTGCACGGCGTTCGCAGTCCTGCCTTCCCCTCCCTATCCTTATTATTTTATATTTCAGGCTTATATTGTATCAAGCAGACAGTGTTGAATAATGCTGTATTTTGGGCCGGTCCCGGGCTGGGCCCGGCCCACAATACACCTTTAGTGTTGAATTGTATTTAGTGGCTCATGACTAGTGAGACCCCGATGTCGGGCTTGTGTATTTATTCCGCACTATTCATTTAGACTTACATCAGGAAATCGTTGATTAATAAATGGTATAAAAAATGACTTTTATTGAATAATGGTTAATTCAGGAGTTGTGTCGGCTGGCCTAGTTCCACGATAGGCGCTATCACGACCGGGTCGGTTTTAGGATCGTGGCAAGTTGGTATCAGAGCCTAGGTTACATAGGTCTCACGAGTCATGAGAAAGTTTAGTAGAGCCTCGCGGATCGAGGGGAGAGATGCGATCTCTGTGCAATGATGTTGGGCTAGTCTGGAGGATTTGAGGCCGGATTTTGCCTATAGCTTGAGCTCTGAGGTGTTGATTGAGCAAGCGCGTGTTTTCTGGATTTATATGCTCGGTAGTGTCCCTATTAAGGGAAATGATGACTGGATAGTTACGTGATGAGTGTGATTTTACTGCAAGATGTGTTCATATGAACGGAATGAGATGAGAAGGGTCTGCTTTGGGGCAGCAAGAACTATTTGGTGTTTGATTTCCATCGTGAT
>NC_031993.1:11593220-11645774 GCF_001879085.1 Nicotiana attenuata
TGCCTTGTAGACTGGAAACCTTTTAAGTACAAGTCCCCAACTTTAAGTATCTGAGGCATGCTTTCCTGTTGTAATATCGTTCCATGACTTGTTTTTGTGCTGCCATTCTTATTAATGCAGCTTCTCTCCTTCCTTCAAGTAAATCTAGATTGACCCGCATCTCCTCATCATTAGATTCTTGTGTCGCTTGTGTGAACCGTGTGCTTGGCTCTCCTATCTCAACTAGAATTAAAGCCTCAGCTCCGTAAACCAATGAAAACGGTGTTTCCCCTGTGCTTGTTTTTGTTGTTGTGCGATACGCCCATAAAACACCAGGTAGCACCTCTGGCCAATTTCCTCTTGATTCTTCCAAACGCTTATTTAAATTATTGATAATAACCTTATTTGTTGACTCTGCTTGCCCATTACCTACCGGATGATAAGGTGTGGACGTAAACCTTTTAATTTTCCAACTTTGAAAAAATTTTGTGATTTGAGCTCCTATAAACTGAGGACCATTATCACATACGATCTCCTTCGGTACGCCGAATTGGCATATGATGTTTTGCCAAATAAAGTCTTTCACTTCCTTTTCTCGTACATGTTTGAAGGCTCCTGCCTCTACCCATTTAGTAAAATAATCAGTTAGTACGAGTAGAAATTTTACATGTCCTTTTGCTTGTGGTAATGGACCCACGATATCCATTCCCCATTTCATGAATGGCTATGGTGCGATGACCGGATGTAATAATTCCGCGGGTCTATGCATGTTGTTACCGTACCTTTGACATTTATCACATTTGGCCACAAAACTTTCCGCTTCTTCCTCCATTTTTGGCCAGTAGTAACCTACCCTGATTAAGGCTCTTACCAATGATCTTCCTCCGGCGTGATTTCCACAATGCCCCTCGTGTATTTCCCTCATTACGTACTCTGTTTGAGAAGGTCTGAGGGATCTAGCTAAGGGGCCACCGAACATTTTACGATATAGGTTACCTTGATTTAAATAGTAGCGAGCAGCCTTTTTTCGAAGTGCATGGGCTTTTTTCTTGTCATCAGGGACGGTTCCATACTGCAAAAAAGCAACAATCTCGTTCCTCCAATCCCACGTTAAATTATTAAAATTTACCTCATTTTTATCAGGGTCGAGAGCTGAATGAAATAAATGAATAACCGAAGCGTTTGCATCGCTTGCCACGTCAGCTGCAGATGCGAGATTAGCTAAAGTGTCTGCTTCAAGATTTTCATCCCTTGGTATTTGTATAGCTTTCCAGGTTTGAAATTGTTTTATTAACTCCCGCACCTTTTCTAGATATTGCTGCATCCTTGCTTCCCTGACTGTATAAGTCCCCAGCATTTGATTAACCACGAGTTGTAAATCGCTTTTGATTATAATCTGATTTATGCCAAGTTCTCGTGCCAATTCTAAACCTGCAATCATAGCCTCATACTCTACCTTATTGTTAGTTATAGAATGACATTTAATAGCTTGCCGTATGGTTTCACCCGTAGGTGGTACCAAAATAATCCCTAAACCTGCTCCTTTTATATTAGATGAACCCTCGACGAACAAAGTCCAAGTTCCTGGATTAGCTCCATTAAGCACCCGTAATTCTTTTTGTGCTTCTAATTGCATCCCCTGACTAAAATCAGCCACGAAATCAGCTAACACTTGTAATTTTATAGCAGTTCTAGGTTGGTATGTGATTTCATATTCACTTAACTCTATAGCCCATTTGGCCAACCTACCTGATAACTCATGTTTATGTAATATATTACGTAAAGGGTAGGCAGTTACTACAGCAATTGGATGACACTAAAAGTAAGGTCTTAATTTCCTAAATGCCATGATTAATGCAAGTGCAAGCTTTTCTAATTGAGGATACCGCGTTTCCACATCTAACAGAGATTTACAAACATAATAGATAGGGGATTGTTTACCTTGTTCTTCTCGAACCAAAACAGCACTTACCGCTACTTCTGAAACAGCAAGGTAAATGAGCAGTCTTTCCCCAACCTTTGGTTTTGCTAGCAAAGGTGGATTTGATAAGTATGCTTTCAAATCCCTGAGTGCCTGTTGACATTCCTCATTCCATTCGAAATGATCCTGCTTTTTAAGGGCTAAGAAGAATTTAAAACATTTCTCTGATGATTTAGAAATGAATCTTCCCAAGGCTGCAATCCTCCCTGTTAATCTTTGAACTTCTTTCTTGCTCGAAAGTATATCAGGGATTTACTCAATGGCCTTAATCTGTGCAGGATTCACCTCAATACCACGGTTAGAAATAAGAAAACCCAAGAATTTACCTGACGCAACACCAAATGCACATTTTTCGGGGTTTAACTTCATATTAAATTTTCGCAAAATCTTAAACGTTTCAGACAGATGCGATATATGATCTTTTGAATACTGAGTTTTAACAAGCATGTTGTCTATATATACATCCATAGTCTTACCTAAATGCTCTTGGAACATTTTGGTAACTAACCTCTGATACGTTGCGCCTGCATTCTTTAGACTAAAGGGCATTACTTTATAACAGTAAGTCCCCCTGTCTGTTATGAAGGAAGTTTTCTCTTCATCTCCTGGATCCATTTTAATCTGATTATACCCTGAATATGCATCAAAAAAACTTAATAGTTCATGACCTACAGTTGTATCAATCAATTGATCTATATGTGGCAGTGGAAAAGAATCTTTAGGGCAGGCTTTATTAAGATCTGTGTAATCTATGCAAACCCGCCACTTACCATTCTTCTTTGGAACTACAACAGTGTTGGCTAACCAGTTAGGATACTTTACCTCACGAATAGAGCCAATTTTTAGCAATTTTTGGACTTCTTCTTGAATCACCTGATTCTTGAAAGTTCCTTGCTTTCTTTTCTTTTGCTTGACTGGAGGATATGAGGAATCTTCATTTAGTTTATGAGTCATCACCTCCGGTGGTATCCCTGTCATGTCAGTATGGGTCCAAGCAAAACAGTCTGCGTTAGCTTTTAAAAATTCAATAACTTACGCTTCACCTCCGGGCTAAGATTGGCTCCTATATACACTTTTCTCTCTAGCCAGTGTATAAACAAAACCACAGCCTCCAGCTCTTCTATCGTCGTTTTGATGTTTTCATTTTCCTCTGGTTCTTGAATGGAATCGGGCCTTGAATCTACATCTGTTTGTTCTTGTTCAGTGGAGGTTGACGCTATGTTATCCTCAACTGAATTCTGTAATTTCTATTTTTCTTCACCCTTCGTACTTGAATCTGCCACGGAGTTGATGTTCCTAGATGTCTGTTGATCTCCTCTGATTTGACATATTCTCCATGGCGCTGGAAATTTAATGACTTGATGCAAGGTTGAAGGAACAACGTCCATTTCGTGGATCCATGGTCTCCCAAGAATCATATTGTAAGCCATCTCCATGTCTACTACCTGGAACTTTGTATCTTTGACGACTCCTTCAGCAAATGTGGTGACCGTTACCTCTCCTTTCATAACGACGCTGGAATTATCAAACCCAGATAGAGTATGTGCCTTTGGTATTACTTTTTCTTCAGCTTGCATCTCACGTAATACTCTTAATAGAATAATGTTTACGGAACTACCTGGATCAATCAAAACTCATTTTACATTAGTATCGTATACAATTAAAGATATTACCAGTGCATCGTTATGAGGAGTTAACACGCCATCTGCATCTGCATCACTGAATGTAATGTTATCTTCTTCTAAAACTTGTCGCACCCGTTTTCCTTAGGTAATTGTTACTTTGGAAATTTTGTTAGCAGCAGTATATGACATACCATTGATGTCTTCACCCCCACTTATAACGTTGACAGTTCTTTTGGGAGAAGGTGGTTTTGGAGACTCCTGCTTGTTCTTCATGTATGTCTGTTTACCTTTCTTACTGAATAACTCAGTGAGATATCCTTGTTTTAACAAATGATCAACTTCACCCTGTAAAAACCTGCAATCTGCTGTTTTATGCCTGTGATCGCTATGAAATTCGCACCAATGATCAGGGTTTCATCTGTTTGGATTTGATCTCATTTCCTTGGGCCACCGTACCTTATCTCCCATGCTTCTTAAAACAGCCACGAGCTCAAAAGTACTCACGTTGAAATTATAACCGCCAAACCTTGCCTTTAGACCTCCATCATTGTCTCGTGACTCACGTGCGCTTCGGTCACTCCCAAATCATGATGAGCCTGACTCTCTATTCCTTGATCTGTGATCGTACCTCTGATTATCCTATTTTGACCGTGAGTCTCTTCCCGCAGGTCCCATGTATGGCTCGTACCTATTTTACCGGATCTTTTTTCGGACTCTGAACGTCTCGAACTTCCCTTTTCTTCTTTTTGAAATCGTGGAACAGTATCTTCCTCAATCCTCAGCTTCGTGCTATACCTGTTATAAACATCATTCCACGTTGTAGCGGGGAATTCTCGAAGGCTTTCTTGAGTTTTCTCGTAGCTTCCGAGCTTTTTCATTCAAATTACTTGTGAAAGCTATAGCCGCCCAGTTGTCAGGTACACGTGCACATGTCATTCTTTCACGTTGAAATCTGTCCACGAATTTCCTAAGTAGTTCTGAGTCCCCTTGCTTGATTTTGAAAATATCCTCCATTCTTTTCTCTACTTTTTGAGCTCCCGAGTGTGCTTTGATGAAAGAATCTGCAAGCTCAGCAAAAGAATTTATTGAATTTTTGGGTAAAAGAGAATACCGTGTTAGTGCTCCTTTGGTGAGTGTTTCACCAAATTTTTTGACTAATACTGATTCAATCTCCTGCTTAGTCAAATCATTGCCTTTTACGCCCGTTGTGAATGCATTCACGTGGTCTCGTGGGTCTGTCGTTTCATCATATTTTGGAATATCAAGCATTTTGAACTTTTTTGGAATTGGAAGTGGAGCAGCACTTGGCTTCCAGGGTTGTTGCGAATATCTATCCATATCTACCCCTTTGATTATGGGTGGCACCCCGGGTATCTGCTTTATGCGCTCACTTTGCTCCTTGAGCTGTTTCTCCAAGGTTAGTACTAAATTTTGTAAATCGGAATTAAATACATTACCTGGTTCTCTGTCCTGAGATTCGCTGGGAGTTCGTCCACCGCCTGAGTTAACAAGCCCGAACAGAAGGGTTTTCCAAAGTGTTGTTATTTGGAGTAGTTGGGTTTGCAACAGGTAGCTGATAACAAGTGCCTCAACAGCTTTATTGACCTGAGCAGCAATTAATTTCTGCAAAGCCTCATCAACAGCTTCAGCATTTTCAATTGACCATGCTCGTTTATTTGAGACCCATCAGGAGTACCCTCACGAGATTGTCGTGGTGAGCCGTGTGGAGTAGAAACTCGAGCGTTATATTGTTGTGGATCTTCCTGATTTTGTTGATTCATTTGGTTTCCTTGAGTGTTATCATTGTTGTTCGACATAGTTGATGCAACAAGGAAAGTTAAGCGAAAAATAGATTATCAGATTCCCGGTAACGGAACCAATTTGTTTAACCAAAAAAATGGGATTTTTAGTCAAAGCTAGAATTTAGAATAACTCGGGTTACTGATAATCAAGAAAATGAATGAAAAGAAGTAATTCTGGATAGCAAGATGATAATCAAGAGAAAACAAATAAATCAATGTCTATTCCAATAGTCTTTCGTGTCCTTACAACTGATCATACATCTCCCTTTTATAGATACCTTTGGAAATATACGTTTTCCTTATAATGAGGCTATTATGAGTAATTAAAGACATTGAATTTACGTTACACAATCATTACATTTAAAACATATTCTCTAACGTATTCAGCATTTAACACCCATAAAATGACGTATCCGTACTCTTTTCCATTGTCAGATTCATTCCTTCTGATTCTCGAATATAAATAACTTAAATAGGTACGGGCGCCGAGTTATTTGTCTGATTGCCCGTGCCTCTTCCTCTTTCTTTGCTCGCTCCTGTTGCACCTCATGACTCTTGGCTAATTGCAATTCTTTGACCATTTGACCAATTCACGTGTCTTGACACGTCACCTTTATATATAAATATAATTTTTCCCAATACAATGCAGTAGCTGAAAAAGTGTATAATTTTTGTATATAACATACAGAAAATATATATATATATATATATATATATATATATATATATATATATATATATATATATATATATAAGTGGCTATACAATATCTTTTTTCCAATAAAAAAACCTCTCGGACATGGAGCGATTTCCTCTTTAATGAATCATACATATATAAAATGAATAAAAAGGAAGGATTTATTTTCGTTGAGTTCGAAGCCTAATCATTAGTATGAATTTAACTTCAATACAGTACTAACAGTATAAAAGAATACAGAGGAATCCAGGATTTAAACTTTATGAGTTTAATATGCGAGTCTTTTAGCATTAAACCCATTATATTTTTAAGATTAGGGAAAAGGCCTAAAAATGCCATTCAACTAACATAAATGGCATATCTATGCCATCCGTTAAAAGGTCGCCCTATTAATGCCACTAGCCTTATACTTTTGGCCTATTTATGCCACTAATGTTATACTTTTGGCCTATTTATGCCATTGCCGACTAACAGTTCCATTTTCTTATGTTTAAATAATAAGAATTAATTTTTCGACCCCACATTTGCCATGTGTCTTTATATTACTGGTACTTGTTTACTTGACCCTACATTTCTTTTAACCCTGATTATGCATAATTAACCATGCCCAACCAGATAAAATTCAACCATCTTTTAACCCAACCCCTAATTCCTTGTCACGACCCGATAAGATCAGTGTTCAGTGATGTGTATTTATTTGAAACCGATTTGTGTTTATTTCAATTTAGTTTATAAAATAAATCTTAGAAGCTCATGATTTGTACTACCAGTCCTTGGGAAAAATAATAAGTTCAGTTATTTTATCATTTATTCGTCTAAAAAAAATCTCATTAAATTGGATAGTTGTTAGTTGACTTACCTAGCGGGTTGGATTAGGTGCCATCACGACTAGTTGGATTTTGGGTCGTGACAAGGAATTAGGGGTTGGGTTAAAAGATGGTTGGGTTTTATTACGTTGAGCATGGTTAATTATACATAATCAGGGTTAAAAGAAATGTAGGGTCAAGCAAAGAAGAACCAGTAATATAAAGATACGTGGCAAAAGTGGGGTCGAAAAATTAATTTTTATTAGTTAAAAACCAGAAAATGGAACTGCTAGTAGACAATGGCATAAATAGGCCAAAAGTATAAGGTTAGTGGCACTAATAGGGCGACATTTTAACGGATGGCATAGATAGGCCTTTTATGTTAGTTGAGTGGCATTTTTAGGCCTTTCCCGTTAAAATTATGGTTTTATTGTTACTATTTGTTGCAATACTAATTAATTTGTACATATAAAATTGTACTCCGCATCAAAAATACTGGATTCGGATGAACTCGATACCATAAGGCTAGATACGCCCCTAAAAGAATATTTATATAATTAGATCATTTAAAAGATAATTACATGTATTTATTCATAATGGGTAAAGTTAAATACCTAAAATATAAAGCATGCAACTTGTTATAACAACAACTTATTTGTCCCCTATGTTCATAGCAAACGAATAATTTAACTATAAGAGCCGCAAATTAAAGTCAAAATACTAATTACTTAACTATGTGGTTCAATGGACAAAATTTATATAAAAAACTCATATCTTGCCATCGGTGGATTGGTGTAAGCGTCCGTATAGTAAGTCTTTTTCTTTTGGCCGACTAGCCAATTTTGTAGGAAAAATGATATTCCCTTCGTCCAGTTTATGTGAACCTGTTTTTTTTTTGTCCGCTCCAAAAAGAATGACCCCTTTCTAAATTTGGAAATAATTTAGCTTAATTTTTCAATTCTACCCTTAGTGAGAAGTTTTTATAACCACACAAATATTGTGGACCCCTTTTTGAGTTGTTTTGGACCACAAATTCCAGAAGTCTTCACTTTTTCTTAAACTATGTACCCAGTCAAACATGTTCACATAAATTGGAACAGAGAGAATATTATATAGCCGCTTATATATATATATATATATATATATATATATATATATATATATATATATATATAAATTTTCTATACTTTCTATATATGTATGCACACACACACATACATTTTGTATGTAATATACAAATTTTCCATACTTTTTCGACTATCGAATATAAATAATTTCTGGCGCGGGGCTAAATGTGATAATAGCCCAATTTTGTATTTCGTCCAATTGTATACTCCGTTGCTTTTAGAACTGGTTAAATTCACGAACCCGCACAATCTAGGGGAAGTGCACGGTTAGCCACTAATAACACATGTATTTACTTTTAAGCCACTGTTTAAAATATCTTTAGTCTTTAGCCACTGCTTTAATAAACTTTAACTGCCCGGATGAAAATACCCTTCTACTCATGTCCTTAACTTTTGAACTTAACTTCAGGACTTCAGAACTACTTGTCCTTAACTTTTGAACTTGTATTTGTAAGTTCAGGACCAAGTGTCCTTAACTTTTGAGCTTGTTAGTCTAAGTTCAGGACCTATTGTCCTTAACTTTTGGGCTTCTTTACCTAAGTTCAGGACCTATTGTCCTTAACTTTCGAACTTGTTAGTCTAAGTTCAGGACTTCAGGACCTATTGTCCTTAACTTTTGAACTTGTAACTGTAAGTTCAGGACCTATTGTCCTTAACTTTTGGGCTTCTTAGCCTAAGTTCAAGACCTATTTGTATTGGGTAAAACTGAGTTTATGCATATCGAAGTGGTTGAAAGATGACATGTCATGACACGTAGGCAGGTCAAAGAATGGTGATTAAGCAAAGAGGCACGAGTTGCAACAGATACGAGCGGAAGCACAAGAAGAGGCACGAGCAAATATTCAAAAGACTCGATGCTCGTACCTATTTAAGTCTAAAAGCTGAGAAGAATGAATCTGACAACAAGAGAGCCCAGATACAGTGTTTAATAAGCATTAAATACTGAAAACGTTAGAGGATCTGTATTAAATTGCGATAATTATGTAACGTAGCATTTAATGCCTTTAATCGTCCATAATGACTTTATATGACAAATGCAAAACGTATAACTTAAAAATAGCTATAAAAGGGAGAAGATTGATCATTTGTAAAGACACGACAATATCATCTGAATATACTGGTTTACTTTGTTTTCTGCTATCTATTGGTTATCAAAATCCATTTCTTTTATTCATTTCCGATTATCAGTAACCCGAGTTCTTCTAATAATAAAGCTTTAACTGAAATTCCATTTTTTGGTTAAACAAATTGGTTCCGTTACCAGGAATCTGATAATCTATTCTTTCTTAACCTTATCTATTTCGTTACATCAACAATCATGTCAAATGTTAACGATAACACCCAGGGAAACCAAGGAAATCAAGGAAACCATCAACTCTAAGGGGATCCACAAGATGTTCACACTCCGTTCCCTTCTCCACAAAGTTCGCCTCGTCGATCTCGAGAAGAAACTCCTGATGGATCTCACTCAAATGCAAATACTCAATTTAACAATGATGAAGCTATCAATGAAGCTTTGCAGAAGCTGATCGCTCAACAGGTCAATAAAGCTCTTGAGGCTTTTGCCAGCCAATTACCTGCTATACCATCAACACCAGTTCCAATTACCAACACTTTGGAAAACCCTCGTTCTGGGCTTGTTAATCCAGGCAGTGGTGGAATCCCTAGTGAATCACGAGAGGGAGAACCAGGTAACGTAGTCAATTTCGATTTACAAAATTTAGTTCTAACATTGCAGAAATAGCTTAAGGAGCAAAGTGACCGCATAGAGCAAATACCTGGAGTACCGCCTGTAATCAGAGGAATAGATATGGACAAATATTCACAGCAACCTTGGAAGCCAAGTGCTGCTCCTCTACCAATTCCAAAAAAATTCAAAATGCCCGATATTCCAAAATACGATGGAACAACTGATCCACGAGACCACGTGACTGCATTTACAACTGGAGTAAAAGGCAACGACTTGACCAAACAAGAAATTGAATCAGTATTGGTCAAAAAATTCGGAGAAACGCTCACTAAGGGAGCATTAACATGGTATTCTCTTTTATCCAAAAATTCCATAAATTCTTTTGCTGAGCTTGCAGATTCATTTATTAAAGCACATTCGGGAGCTCAAAAAGTTGAAAAGAGAATGGAGGATATTTTCAAAATCAAACAAGGGGATTCTGAGTTGTTCAGGGAGTTCGTGGATAGGTTCCAGCGTGAAAGAATGACGTTACCACGTGTACCAGATAATTGTGCAGCTATAGCTTTCACTAGTAATTTGAATGAAAAAGGCTCAGAAGCCGCGAGGCGGCTCAAGGAAAGTCTTCATGAATTCCCAGCAACGACATGGAATGACGTCTACAACCGGTATAGCACGAAGATAAGGATCGAAGAAGATATTATCTCACGATCTCAAAAAGAAGAAAAGTTAAGTTCAAGACGGGCGAAAATAGAAAAAAGATCCGGTAAAAATAGGTACGAACCATATGGGCCCGGCTGGAAAAGATTCACGGTCGAAGCATGATCATTCAAGGTACGATCATAGATCTAGAAATAGAGAATCGGGTTCATCAGCCAGGTTTGGAAATAATCGCAACACACGAGAGTCACGAGATGATGATAGAAACTTGAAGGCGCGGTTCGGTGGTTATAATTTTAATGTAAGCACTTCCGAGCTCGTAGCTGTTTTAAGAAGCATGGGTGATAAGGTGCGGTGGCCAAAAGAGATGAGGTCAAATCCAAACAGGCGCAATCCCGAACACTGGTGCGAATTTCATAACGATCATGGTCACAAAACGATAGATTGTTGGTTGTTACAAGGTGAATTTAATCATCTGTTGAAGCAAGGGTATCTCACTGAGTTATTCAGCGAGAAAGGAAAGCAAGCATACATGAAGAATAGGCAGGAGCCCCCTAAACCTCCCTCTCCAAAAAGGACCGTTAATGTTATAAGCGGAGGTGAAGAAATCAATGGTGTGACGTATACAGCAGCAAATAAAGTATCCAAATTCACGGTTACCCACGGGAAGCGGGTGCGACATGTCTTAGAGGAAGAAAGCATTACGTTTGATGATGCAGATGCGGATGGCGTATTAACTCCACATCACGACGCACTGGTAATATCTTTACTTGTACATGACACTAATGTGAAACGAGTTTTGATTGATCCAGGTAGCTCTGTGAATATTATTCTGCTAAGAGTTCTACTCGAGATGCAAGCTGAAGCCAAATTAGTACCCAAGGCGCATACTTTGTCCGGGTTCGACAATTCCAGCGTCGTGACGAAAGGAGAAGTAATACTTACTACATTCGCAGAAGGAGTTGTCAAAGATACAAAGTTTCAGGTAGTGGAGCTGGAAATGGCTTACAACATAATTCTAGGGAGGACATGGATCCACGAGATGGATGTTGTTCCGTCGACCTTACATCAAGTCATTAAATTTCCATCACCGTGGGGAATATGTCAAATCCGTGAAGATCAACAGACATCTAGGAACATTAACTCCATAGCAGATTCAAGCACGAGAAATGAAGAAAAATAGCAATTACAGTATTCAGTTGAGGATACCACAACGCAAACCTCAACTGAACAAGGGCGAACAGATGTAGATTCAAGGCCCGATTCCATTGAAGAACCAGAAGAAAACGAAAATATCAAAACAACGATCGAAGAACTAGAGGTTGTAGTATTATTTGTACATTGGCTTGAAAGGAAAATCTACATAGGGGCCAATCTCAGCCAAGATGTGAAACGTAAGTTGATTGAATTTTAAAAGCTAACGCAAATCATTTTGCTTGGTCCCATTCTGATATGATAGGAATACCACCGGAGGTAATGACTCACAAGTTAAATGAAGACCCCTCATATACACTTGTCAAACAAAAGAAGAGAAAGCAAGGAGCTTTCAAAAATCAGGTGATTCAAGATAAAGTCCAAAAATTACTAAAAATTGGGTCTATCTGCGAGGTAAAGTATCCTAATTGGTTAGTTAATACTGTTGTAGTACCGAAAAAGAATGGTAAGTGGTGAGTTTGTGTAGATTACACAGACCTTAACAAAGCTTGTCCCAAAGACTCTTTTCCAGTACCACATATAGATCAACTAATTGATGTTACTGCAGGACATGAGTTGTTAAGCTTTTTAGATGCATATTCAGGTTATAACCAAATTAAAATGGATCCTTTAGATGAAGAAAAAATCTCATTTATAACATACAGGGGGACTTACTACTATAAAGTAATGCCTTTTGGCCTCAAAAACGTTGGTGCAACGTATCAAAGACTGGTAACCAAAATGTTCCAGGAATACTTGAGAAAAACTATGGAGGTCTATATAGATGATATGCTCGTCAAAACTCAGCATTCGGGGGATCATATATCGCACTTATTAGATACGTTTCAGATCTTGCGGAAGTTCAATATGAAATTAAACCCTGAGAAATGTGTGTTTGGTGTTGCATCAGGTAAGTTTTTAGGTTTTCTTATTTCTAACCGTGGTATTGAGGTGAATCCAACGCAGATTAAAGCCATTGAAGAAATCCCTGATGTACTTACAAATAAAAAAGAAGTACAGAGATTGACAGGAAGAATTGCAGCTCTGGGGAGATTTATTTCCAAATCATCCGAAAAGTGCTTTAAATTCTTTTCAGCTCTTAAAAAGCAAGACCAGTTCGAATGGACTGAGGAATGTCAACAGGCGCTCAAAAATTTGAAGACATACNGGGAAAGGGAACATTTTCCTCACCCACCAAACCAACGGTGGGGGCAGCAACAAACCGGGCATACCAGCCACGGTCTCTGTCATCCTCTGGACTAACCAGAACTCTTTTGCTCCTAGCTACTAAAGTGAAAACACCATTGCGAAAGAGTCTGGGGGAGTAAAGATGAATTAGATGGGAGAAAGTGAAAGGCACACCGGCCACATTGCTCAAATGCCTCAAACAGGCAACAACCCTCCATACAATAGGGCCTATCTGACCTAAACATACGTCGAAAAAACGACAGAATTCTAGGATGACAGGGTCAATAGCAGGTTTGAATCCCAAGGTAAAAGGATATGTATAAACAAAGGAAAATCCCGTCAAATAAGAGGTGATTCTTTGGTTTGCATTAGGGATTATGATGGGAAAATCCTGACTCCAATGACAATCTTTACGAACTAAAAGAATCAGACCTTCAATGATCTGAGTTGGGTAAATGTCAGCATGATCTAGAAGATACTTGGTTTCTAAGAGACTCTCTATCATTATAAAAGGAAAATTCCGCAGGAATTATCTCCTCTACTAAAGGTTCACGAAGAGGCTCAGAGGATTCCTTACCTCTAGAGGAAGATCTATGTGAAACAGAACCTCTGGTTCTAGAAGAAGGGTCAGAACTAGATGAAGACCCTAAATTACGTAGTCTACCACCTCCTCTTCTACTCCTATTAGGGGCAGAAGGAAAGTTGTCAACTATGGAGACTCTCCTAGGGTTAGGGTTTGGCGAAACCATGGCAGTACGAGGAAGGAAAAGAACAAGAATTGAATATTCTAAGAGTTTTACGAGGAAGATGGAAACCAGAATTGAATATTCTGAAAGCTTTATAAGGAAAAGACAAAGGCACAAAACTAAATTTATACTAGGAAGCAACCGTCAAAGGAAAAGGTACAATAATGGAAAGGTCATAATGAGAACTGTCGCTTCGTGATTAGTGAAGCCATAAAAAACCCTTAAAAGGCGCTGCAAAGTTGCAGAACCAATAAGAGGGCGCCACGTGTAACGAGCATTAAATGGAAGTGACAATTGAAGCATCGATTCTATCATAGCATTAATGGCGGTAAATATTCCCGCTTTAATGAAATCTATTTCCCAAATATTCAATTGATGAATAAATGGCAAGTGGGGGGACTATCTATATTGGGTAAAACTGAGTTTATGCATGTCGAAGTGATTGAAAGATGACATGTCATGACACGTAGGCAGGTCAAAGAATGGTGATTAAGCAAAGAGGCACGAGTTGCAACAGATACGAGCAGAAGCACAAGAAGAGGCACGAGCAAATATTCAAAAGACTCGATGCTCGTACCTATTTAAGTCTAAAAGTTGAGAAGAATGAACCTGGAAACACAGGAGAGCCCAGATACAGTGTTTAATAAGCATTAAATACTGAAAACGTTAGAGGATCTGTATTAAATTGCGATGATTATGTAACGTAGCATTTAATGCCTTTAATCGTCCATAATGACCTTATTATGACAAAGGCAAAACGTATAACTTAAAAATAGCTATAAAAGGGAGAAGACTGATCATTTCTAAGGATCCGACAATGTCATCTGAATATACTGGTTTACTTTGTTTTCTGCTATCTATTGGTTATCAAAATCCATTTCTTTTATTCATTTCCGATTATCAGTAACCCGAGTTCTTCTAAAAATAAAGCTTTAACTGAAATTCTATTTTTTGGTTAAACACTATTGTCCTTAACTTTTGAGCTTGTTAGTCTAAGTTCAGGACTTCAGGACCTATTGTCCTTAACTTTTGAACTTGTAACTGTAAGTTCTGGACCTATTGTCCTTAACTTTTGAGCTTGTTAGTCTAAGTTCAGGACCAAGTATCCTTAACTTTTGGACTTGTAATTCTAAGTTCAGGACCAAGTATCCACGCCGCCACCAAACCACTTTAAAAAGTGACTACATGTGCTTCTTCGTCGCTTGTTCCACGCTGCCACCAAACCAAAAGGCATGATAATTGTTCTTCAATAGATTCAGATGCTATCTTGTGGGTCAGAATGATGTATTACATTTGATAAAGCAGACAGCTTGAATGGAAAAGAATGTAAATTTTTGAGTTACATCTAAGTCTCGCGAAGAAACACTAAAGAAGAAAATCCTTCCGGCACAGTTCTTCTCCCTAGCATGAAAGAGATAGAAGAAAGGGTAACATAGTCTTTTCATATTAATTTTAATAGACTAGTGGCTACTATTGCTAAGCATTAAAAATGCTGGATAAAAAGTAAATACCACTTTAAAAAGTGGCTACCCCACACAATTTTTACACCGTCTAGCCCATAAAGTAAAACAGAATTTCTAGTAGGCCAAACCCCACACTGTAGGGCTAATGGGTCGGCCGGGCTCTCTGATGGGTTTTAACCGATTCGCCTCCTCTGTCGCCCGTGAAGCAACACAGCTTAGCTATAGACTTATAGTATACGAAAATAATTTGAAGAAAGAATTAATAAAGATAACGAAATGATCAATTAGAAAAGATGTCATAGCCACTACCTGGCTTTCCAATAATCCCATGTTATAGATGACCAGCTCAACTCATGGAATTGTTAATTTACTTGTTTAGTCTGTGGCAAATAATCAAAATATTTATATGCTCATAATAATTGACAAATATCCAAGCGTTTTACATGTTCAAATAAAATTAAGTTCCTTATAAAATTGACTTAACCATGGTCATGGGAACTTTTTACCAATCTTTTTAACATTAACAGTAAAATGTACTCCCTCCGGTCCAAAATAAGTAATTTTTTAGATGTTTTCACACAAATTAAGAAATTCACCTTTTAGCATTAATTAGTGATGGAATTGACCATATTAACCTTTACTATCTCACATAAACACTCATATCACATATTCCAACACTATTTACTCCAAGGACAATGTAGGAAAAAAAGAATTAATTCATTCTTATAATCTGGAAAAGTCACTTATTTTGGACCACAAGAAAAAGGTCAAAAAATCACTTATTTTGGACCGGGGGAGTAGTATCCAGATCCTTTTCTTTAGGTTTAATCATTATGTCCTTACAGAGGCAAATGTGTTTGATTTACTTAAGTACCCTCACAATGCTTCTCCTAATCAAGGCAAAATATCCTAAAATCCTCGTAACAGTTCAGCATGCTAGTGATATTGTCCGCTCTAGGCCTAGGCCCTCACGGGTTTATAACGTGTCACTATGATTTAAGGCTTGTGAACTTATCTACTCAGCATCTCTCTTATGTTTTGCCGATGTGGGACTTTGTCTAAAGTCTGGGGTGTTACAGAAGTATTTTTTTAAACAAACAGAAAGTACTCATTTTTATTAGAAGTCCCTTCCCCCTCCCCAATTCCTTATTATTACTACAAAAGGGCAGCCGATGCACAAAATATTACGCATTCACGTTAGATCCCAAAAAAAGCCGTACAGTAGACAAACTACCCTAATATAAGTATTAGTGATTGTTTTCGCAACGGCCACAAGATTGCTATAATATACTGTCGGATGCAAATAGTACATATGCTCCTTCCCTGTTTCCCTCCTATGTTTTAATCAATAATATAAATAAATATGATTTGATGATAGAAGCTTCCTGTATAAATCTCTCCTATACGTTAAATTTAATTGGCTTTTCTTTCCTTTGCTGTTTCGTTTTTTGGCTCTTTTTTAAACTAAGGTACTAAAAAGAAAAATAAGGGACATAAACTAAAGAAAATGGCAATAACATCTCTACCACTAACTATACAATCAATTCTATACATTATAATATATATGTCGTGGAAACCACTTGTCTATCTCTTCTATCAATTTATTATTGTTACTAAAACCCCACCTACTCAAATAAATAATCCCCAGATCCATAAATTAGCTGACACCCATAATTACTTAGCTAATTATTCAACTCCATTTTATAACCCAAAAACCCTTTCAAGATTCAAAACCCAAGAGTTTCCTCTTTTAGAAAGTAAGAAAAAGATGAGAAATCTTTCCTTTAGTGATGAAGATAATCAAAGTGAGTTGCCAAAAACAGCTATATGGTGGTGGAGAACACCTCAAGATTTTGATGAAAATGGTCATCTTAAAGTTGACATTTCTGATCTTTCAAACCTTACACCAAGGTTAAAAGTTCTTAGAGAAATGGAGAGATTGGCTTTGATTTCAACTGAGGGAATTGAAGATCTCAGACACAAGCTTATTACTTACAGGTTAGTATTCCTTCCGTCCCAATTTATATGGCGGAGTTTGAATTTCAAGAGTGAAATGAATTTTTAGTTTTATATGCCTTTTAAATTATTTGAATTGTTAATTATTGTGACTTATATTACTTTTTACATAGTTTCCAAATATATAAAAAAAAAAAAATTCAACAAAACTAAAAGATTTTATGTTCAAATTTACTGTCAAAATTAAAAAATTTAAATCTGAAATTCGAGTTCCACCACATAAATTGGGACAGAGAAAGTAGGTTGTTAGTACAATATACGAGTAATACTATAGATTTTAAATTGGAAAAATAGTATTTAAAGTTAAAGTTGATTTTTTTTTTTTCTTGAAAGTTGTGTTTGAAGAACTTTATTTCAAAAAGAAAATGTGAAATTTGAAGATATATAAGTGAAAGCCAATATTTCAAATAGTGGCAACACCATATTTTATCGAAAGGGTTCAACTAAGTTTGTCGGAAAATTATACTGTCTATGCAAACCGAAAAATCTTTTTATATGTACGTACGACACATAAGACGAGTAATTTCTTAAATTTTTTGATAAAAATTTCTGACTCGGCCGCTGATACTGAAATATTATATACAGGTCTGGGGATTTTTGGTTACCAGTGGGAGGAATAAAGAAAGAGGATATGGATATACCAGCAGTGATCACACTTCTACTTGTGGGGCTATCTGCTTCTGGAAAAAGCTCTCTTGTTAATTATATGTATAGTGTTCTTGGTCGATCTGGTCTCATTCCTTTTGCTCAAACTTCAAGTATGTTTTCTCCATTCCACTCTTCTTTATTAATTGCCACACATTTCATTATCCTTTCACCACAAAATGTTATTTGAATTTTGTGGGTTCTAAATTTGCTACGGAACCAATAACTCATTTAGTAGTTAGGTTCGCAATATATATATAATAAATTTTCTAATATAAGAATAAGCAAAAGTTACTACTTCTGCCCCCGAGAGAGGGAAAGGGGGCAAAGGACCAAAAGTAATCCTTTGTTTTGGAAAACGCTTATTTTATTAGAGATTGCACGACATTTATTTTTGCTTTGTTTGCCGACATTAGTACACTTAAAAAAAAAAAAAAAAACAAAAAACTTCCTCTCATAAAAGTTATTAGAAACGTTTAAAGAGCCTTATACTATAAAGTATAAAGAAAGTCAAGATTGTTCTTATAGAGAAAAGCCCGCAAGAGTTTATAAGTTTTGGAAAAGTTTTATTTGAGTTATATTAAAAGTTTTGAAAATGTCAATTTTTTTATTTGCAAAAACAGTTCAAATGAATAGGAGTACAGTCAGACCTCTCTATAACAACATCCCTATATAACAACACTTCACTATAAAACCTAAGCTTTTTCGGAACCAATTTTGATGTTATGTTATAATATATGTTCTCTATAACAGCACTTCGCTATAATATTCAAAAATATTCGGAACAAAAGAGACCGTTATAGAGAGGTTTGACTGTACATAACCTTAAGTTTGCAAACTCTAAAACAAAAGTCACGGACCATCAACGGGCATCAAAATGGAAACTTATTTTTTTGACAGAACAAAAATAAATAAATAAAACTACTTTTTTTATTTAATCTACCAAAAACATACTAAACTTGGATTCTAACTTTTCTTTTCCTTTTAAGGTAACTTGCAGCCTTTTATCTTTGGCAATGTAAACAAAATTCTTTTCAAACTATAGCTATTAAAAGTAGTCATCCAAATCACATGAAGTAAGTACTTTTTAACATAATTATGCTAAAAAAGATATCTCCCAAATTGCACCTTATTATTTTTTTTTTTAGGGGTTACCGACATCCCAAAGTGGCTATAAAATCTTAAGTCAAACAAAATTTTAATTTACGTTATTTCTTGAAAAAAAAATACTACTACTATTTAATTACTTTACTCTATCCACATTTAAACACAAGTGTGGAAATGGCCCAGTAATTCGCTGTCACGGAGGGCTGATGAATTGGACAGCGGCTTCTAATAAATTCCACATGCAAGATGTGATCCATGGGTTTGAATATTATCCATTTAAAAGATTTTTCAAAAAAATTAATAATATTTGAGACTCTATTCTTGCTAACAAAAACAGAAGTGGGGTCGACTATAAAAATTTAATAGCTGTAGAACCTTTATTTGTTTCCCCTTTTGCCTCAAAATGTATACATCTTTAGTAATGGTGTGAATTATTTTAATCTCCACCTTTTACTATGACATTGTTTTCTCAAGTTTCAATTCTCACTTTCTATGGATAGTTATACGTAGTTATATTTTACTTGTTGCAATTGATCTGTCTTATTTTTCAAGTTATTGATCCCGCTTTTCATGAATAATTACATGTAAATACTTTTTACGTGACCTTGATAGTATAATAAATTTTTTACATTGTATAAAAAAATTAAATGCTTCCCGGGAGTTATGTGTGTACCAAAAATTTAAAGAAAAATAAAAGCTAAATTTGAATAAAAAGAGCAGTCCGGTGCACAAAGCATCCTGTATTCACACATGCAGGATCCGGGAAAGAACTGCACCCAAGATGTGAACTTACCCTAATGCAATAATTAGTTTAGTATTTCACATATATTGACCTTAAATACCAAATACGTCTTTGATTATTGACCCCTTAACACTATGGCGCATGACTCTTGTTATAGGTGGGAATTCACACTATACAACCATGTTTTTGGAAGAACACAATGTTTTGAGATCAATGAGAAGTGGATTTTGCGTGTATGATTCAAGGGGATTGGATTCTAATGATATGATCGAAGGTCTAGAGGAGGTTTCGACATGGATGACTCGTGGCGTTCGCCATAATCAACCTTGTTTTAGACATGGTGATAAGCATATTAATGGTGGATCCAATACAAGATATGCTACGAGAAAAGTTGATTGTGTAGTAGTTGTGGCTGACTTATCAGAGATTAATAAGGCTTTCAATTCTGGAGATTTGAAGCCTGTGGAGGCCTTGAAGATCCTCTTCAACAACCGTTGTATAAGGAAATCAAGTAAGTTGTTCAATTTAATTCTAAATCTCTTGTCGCACTTCCTCTGTTTCAATTTATATGACATAGTTCGATTCAGCACGGATTTTAAGGAGGGAAAAAATAGACTTCTGAAATTTGTGATCTTAGAATATCACGGTATTTATGTGTTTATAAAACTTTTGAAACTTCTTGTATTAAATAATGCCATAACATTTATAAGACTATAAAAGCTTTTCGTTAAAGGTAAAATGGAAAGTCTAAAGTTAATTGATTCCAAATATAAAAATGTATTATTCTCTTTGAAATGAACTAATAAGGAACGAAATGAGGGAGTTATTCTTTATTCCATTCTAGTGACTATTGTACATTCACTTGATTTTCTACACATGAAAATAAAGTACGTCGATGGAGGTTGGTTGAAAATGATGTTATGTCTATTTATCTTACTAGTTGAATTTGAATCTGCTCTATAGTTATTTAATCTCTTTCTTTTTTTTAACAGACGAGAATCCGTTGTTAATACTAACACATGGTGACACGATTAGCGCGGAGGAAAGGATTACCAGCAGGCTGAAAATATGCGAATATTTAGGGATACCAGAGACGACAGGCGCCTACGATATCGCATGTTTGACAGAGCAGGGGATATTGCCAGAAGAATCAGATCCAGTAACTGCATTTGCCTTAACTGAAGCAGTGTATAGGTCTCTAATGCAATCTGATAGAAACCATCTTCCTACGAAGAAATGGAAGGATTGGGTTGTGATTTTTGTGGCATGGATCATGTGTTGCATTGGTTCTTTCTTTGCAATGCTTGCACATTTCTTCTCAAAATTTAGTCATCACAATAACAAACTTAAATATTAAAAGTACTCTTTCTATTAGGTCTAGTGGCGGAGCTACATATAATGAAGGGGGTTTAATAAGATTTTATTTATACTATTAAGTTATATCGTGATAGGGTTGGTTTAGAATTATTTTACGTCTCAGGTTCAAATACTAAGAATGATATTCTTATATTTTTTAGTTCTATGTTGAACTTTCTTGCTCCGCCACGAATTAAGTTTGCTTGTGAAAGTCTCTATTGCTTTTTCTTTTTCTTTTTTCGGGCTGGTGGAAATTTTCTATTTATAAAGTGTGTTGATTGAATTAATGTCTAGCTAACAAAAGTGGGCCTTTGTGTTAAATATGTAATGCTAATTTTTTTTTTGCTTTTTTCCCCTTGAGGACTTGGCATTTGAATTTGGATATGAGATGGAAATTACTCTTAGCATTTGGCCCTTACAATATTTTCTTTGACAAGTTGTTGCATTGCGAGTATTTTCCTTTTTTTGGTATCATATGGAGGAAGACCCATTGTTTGTTTGTCCCATAGTTTTGTTTTTCTTTTGTGTTCTTTCCAAAATATTGTTCTTTCGTTTTATTTCTACTGCTATAGTTTGTCCCGCAATGGAGTTTTTTCCTTACTTTTTCATAATACTAAAATACTTTAACTTTTTGTTTTTTCCTGGTCTACAACTATCTAAATTTAAGTGATTTCATCGGTGATCATTTGACTTTGAGTTTGCAATACAAAAATCATTTTCTTAATTACAAAAGTCATTCAGTTTAAAGTTTATCACACTAAGCCATTTTTCTAGTTTTTGTAAAGTCGTCCAACTTTAACATTACTAACTAACAAGTAAATCTCACCCGATTTTTTTTACTGAAAATATAAAATGACACTCCAAAATTAAAATTATGTTGAACATAGAAGAGACAAAAGGGTAAAAGAAAAATATAAAAATTAAAGAAAGGAAGGAAGAAAAAGAAAAGATGCTTTCCTGCGAGCTGTTTAAGTATGATTCTGTTTGAATCTCACATATTTAATTCATAGGATCTGACTTTAGCGTTCTCGTATACAAATAGATCTGATCAACTATTCCAAACACAATTTCAAAATTAAACAAGCAGACAACTACTAGTATTAATTACTATCAAAAGTTATGTTGGGATGAAGAGGATCTATCTACCCTTGATTAGGGTTCTTGTCTTCGACCTCTGAGAATGAAAAAAATCTTAGTAAAAAGTATTTTTCTATTTAATGACCTTTACGTGGAATAAATCTAGATTAGTCGGGGTCGTAATTATACAAGTATTGAATACCGGATGAGAAGTCAAATATAAACACATAACTACTTAAAATTATTTTACCATGCACATTTTGAAATCATTTTTTCATAAAGCTAAACCATATGTACATTTTGAAACCAATGTACATTGATCTTTCTATTTCGCGCAAATAAAAAAGCTCATAAATACATGAAAGCATACTCAAGTGTCGGCTTAGACTGTTTTTCTTTTCTAATTTTTTGCTTTTGTGGAAAAGAAAGAAGAAAGGGTTTAGTTTTTTAAACTTTAATTATGACAATTTTGTGTTTTAGTAATAAGGATTACACGCACAAATAAGGATTAAGATAAACCGAGGAAATGAAACATAAGAACTAAAGGTGTTTTTTTTTTTTTTATAGCAAATTCACTAGGCAAGTGCCTAGGGCTAGTTTTATTAATAATTAAAAAAAATCACATAGGAATAGTACAAATAAGAGAGACAATAGCACCAGTCGATCTCAACAGTTGCGATCTCAAGTCGAGCACCTATGTCCTTTGTGTTTATGGGACGGGTTGGACATGGGAAAAAATAGCCCGTCCGGTTAGTGGGGCGGGCAGGTTAGTAGGCTGTGATATTTAGGGTTTTGTTGGGTCCGTCCCGGTTCGGGCTTATTGTGTCCGGAATGGGCCGGGTTAATTTTTTTAAAGTGTATTATGTTTCCTTGTTCAATGTAATTGATATTTAAGTGTTTGCAGACTTTTAAATAATAAAATATGTATTTTAAGGCATAAAATTAAACTTTTAAAGTTTAAAGTTTGAAATTTGAATTTTAAAATTTTAAAATTGAAATTAAGTGGCTAAAAGGTGTGACGTGCAACTGCAACCAACGTTTTCATGCACTTAAGGCCAAATAGGCCTGAAGTGCAAATGGTCAAGAAACAAAAATTTATTTTTCGAATTTTAACAATCCAATATACGGTTTTGTTGGCTTGTATGGGTCCACCAAATCGTAGAGTACCTGGTCCTCTACAAGTTTCTGCTGAGAGCACTTAGTAAGGCAGTAAGTAAATGAGGCAGAGGATTTCTACGTGGAAAAATCCCGCACAAGGGGATCAAAAAACCACGACCAACCCTGTAGGCTTTTAACTTCACTAACTTGTAATCTTACCTATTACAAGCCACTTTACAATGCTTCCGATTGTAAAGACATCAAGCTAACTTGTGGCACCTTTACCACAAGCCACTTTGTGACCATCCTAGTTACAAAGGCTTTTTCTAACTTGTGGTGCTATCACCACAAGCCACTTTGCAATACTACGATTACAAAGACTTTTCTTTATGACTAAATCTAGCCACAACCTAAACTCAACGAGTCTGAGGATTTACAAGAGAGTTCCTAATCAATAAACTTCTAAGTAAGCAATTTAGGAGATATTGTAAGTGCAATAACAAGGTTACAACTCAACTAGGACAACAATAATCAATCGTTCTGGAACTGGTCCGTAGTGGTGTTCAACCTTGTTCTTCAAGCTTTAGAGAATGATCTCTTCTGTTTTTTGCTAAAGGCTTGAATGATGAAACTGAAACCATTCAGTGATGTTTTGTATAAAAACCCTTTTGGTACATCTTGGTCACATCACTTGAAATAATGTGAGTACTTTGTTTGGTTAGAGAATGAGTGGGCTGACAGTGTGGTGCAGTGCGGCAGAAATAGTGCCGCCAGTCACTTCAGTTCCAGCTGTGTCAAATGACTTTGTGCTGCTATATAGGAACCACAGGAGCATCAGGTCCTTGTTTGGTTCCTAGCTCCTACATGTGTAGCAATTCATCTTTTACTGGACTCTGTTGGAGTTTGGAGCAATCCAAAGTAGATCAGGTTCCCTAACTGGTTCTTGTCAGAAAGTTTGTTAGATCATCAAAACATAAGGTAAGAATATTTAAGATCTATCAGATTTAATACCTAAATCTACTCCAAATGAGCTGAAATTTGAAACGTAACCTATAAATATCATCAAGAACAAACTCTAATAATCAATTTGTCAAAACAATAATTAATCTAACGAACTGATTTTGTAATTAAGAAAAATAAAGAAGAAACCCTAAGCAATAGTAAAAAATAAAGCCCCACAACAGTTCACCAAATTATGTTCACAAATGCCATATAAAATCACAGTCACACGAAGAACAAGAACAAGAAAAATGCATGAAGTTATTTAAAAAACGAGTACAAGTTCAAAAAAAATTAAAAAGTGGGTAAAAATTAAATGGGACACTTAGATACAGAAAACGAAAATCCATCAAAGAACTTAATTTAAGTAAAGCGGCAAACAACAAAATTAATTGGCGCCCCTCAACTCTTTTGGCGGGTAAAAACTGAAAAAGGTTCTCAAATCAAGGACAATTTCGTCTTTTCAAACTCCCACGCACCTAGGGTTTTCGTCTACTCCTTTATAAACCCCACCGCTTCTTTTTTCCCCCCGCCTGATCGCCCAGTTCACTCTTCTCTTATCTTCTTACCAAACCCCCCATTTCTTCAATTTCTCTCCTAAAATCACTCTGTTATTTATAGTAGAGCTGAGAAATTTCATTTATTTATTTATTTATTTATTTTTGGTCTTTTTAGTTGATCAAGCTAAAAAATCAAGTGTTATTTTGGGTTTTTTGATTAGGTGATACAAAATGGTGGATTTAAGTGATAAGGTAAGTGATCGTTAATTATCTCTTCTAATTACTTTGTTTATAGCTTCTTTTTTGAGTTGTTCTATACGTATATTCGTGTTTGATTTGAATTTTTTTCGTGTTAATTGCAGGGTATAAGATCTGAAGAACTGAGTAGTGAAACTTCTTCAGCAGAAAGGAATGATGTTAAGACTTGTGCTGATTGCGGTACAACTAAAACTCCTCTTTGGAGAGGTGGACCTGCTGGTCCCAAGGTTAGTGTAGTTCTTTGTAATTTCAATTTCGTTTAATTTTTATTAAAGGAAAATAAATTATGTTTAAAAATTATAAATCATAAAGTATGCACTTAAATACCAGTTAAGGTGCAATCAAATTGGCTCAAACATCATAGTTATCGAAAAGATTACAGATCTTAACTATGACTAAGAAACTAAAAATATCTAATAAATTTCATGAAATAATTTAGTTGAATAAAGAGTTGTTTGATTCTGAAGGGAAGCCTCAGAGCAACAATAAAAGTTGTTTCTGTGTGACCTATAGGTCGCTAGTCTGAGCTGTGAAACTTGTACTAATGCTCGTATTAGGGTAGTTTGTCTATATAACATCTCTTGGAGTGCAGCCCTTCCTAGGATCTTGGGTGAACAAGGGATGCTTTGTGCATTGAGTTGACCTTCTCTAAAGAGTTGTTGGATTCTTTATATAGTACACTTTCTATTTGGCTAGAAAAAGTAAATATTGAATTTGACCGGCTATTTGTATAACAATTCCTATATAAAATGGAACAGAGAGTAAGTTTTGTATAAAACAAGCAGTAACTCATTTTAGTGATTTTGGTTTTTTGGTATACTTTGCCTTTGTACTTGAATTTGATGATACGATCACTCTGAATGCAGTCACTATGTAATGCCTGTGGGATTAAAAGCAGGAAAAAGATAAGAGCGCTTCTGGGGTTGAACAAAGAAGACAAGAAACCAAAGAAATCAATGGCATTTGGAAACAAAAGCATTGGACTACAGCAGCAAAGTTGTAACAGTAGTAGTTATAGCAGCAGTGGAGATAGCAAAAACAGTAATTTTGGGAAGAAAAATGTTTCTTCTTCATTGAAAAGGGAAGTATTTCCTTTTGGGAAAGAAGTAATTTTGCAGAGACCAAGATCGAGTTCTACTCAGAAGAGGAAATTGGGAGAAGTAGAACAAGCAGCATTCTTGTTAATGGCTCTTTCTTGTGGTTCTTTTTGTAACAAGTACAATAATTATGCTTCGATCCGAAATAAGTTAGAATCGACCATATGAAAACATGAAAGAAAAAATTGTAGTGGCTGTAAAAGTTGTGCCATTTGTGAGTTGGTTGAGTGAGTTGGTGTATGAGTTGAATGATCAAGAAGGAGCTTAATCAAGTTGAGAGCTCTATATTTTAAATTTAATTTTAAATTTTATATTATTTAATTACAAGTCTCGAGTATGCCAACTACATTTTCTGATGTGTTGTGGAAGATGTAGAACTGTTTTAATGATTTATGCAACAACCTAAGTGTTGTTTTGGCAACATAAAAATTTGATTTTTTGAAGAAAAGAAGACAATAGATCAGATTGATATTGGAAAATGAAAGGGATAATTACGTACATGGTTTTATATCTAAAGTTGTACTCTTTTAGGTAATTTGTCAAGGCAGTGATAAATATTGCATGATTAAGAGAACAACAATTAGTTTGTTTCACTGCAAGTGAAATTTAGACCTTAACAAAGTGACACATAAATTGAGATGAGAGACTTTATCACTAGGAAAAATTCTTGTAAATTGTAAACTGTAACACAGAAAAATTACAATATATATTAATCTTTAGATGGATCTTCCCCTTTATAATACACTGAATAATAAAAGAGTAACTTCTATGCACTAACAATGTAAAAGATTTTTTATCCATCAAATCACCTAAAAGATAATTATGGAAATTGTTCATAATAAGTAGGATAAATAACTTGAAAAATAAAGCTATTAATCTGCTAATACTGGTTAAAATGTTTAAGAAACAAATTTGTCTGTGTATGTAAGTTAACCTCATATAAAACGTAGACATATTCTGTTTATTTGCTGAATCAAAGTTAAAACCTTAGCTTTAGAAAGAATATGTTGCTAACAAACAGAATGAGGTCTCAATTTTTAAACAGCTGCTCGTATAAAGAACAAAGCATGAAAGCAAGCAAAAGAATATAAGTTAATTGAGCAACTAAAAGAATCCCAGAGAGTTGCACTCTATGGCAATCCAAATTAATCTGTACATTCATCAAGATCAATTTCTGAAAGTAAAATATGTAACATAAAATCGGGTTATTTCAGTTAGTAAAGAAATCCGACCATTCAAGAGAATCCCTACACCACCGCGTTGCACCTCACAAACAGGACACCTTCCACAAATTACTTCTAGGATGTGCAATTGTTCTAAAATAACCTAGCTATATAGCAGTCAAAACTTTGCACGTACGCCTTTGCATATCATGCAGAAGTATCATACACAATTACCCTTCATACTTGTCATCCGACTCCAGTGCAATGTTTGCTCTAATTCCACAAGAATCAAGAATCAGACCAGACGATGCAGCCAAAACGAGAATCCAACATCAAGAATTGAGCAGCGAGCTGAACTCCAGCGTTTTGGTTTCCCAGAAGTCATTTTTCAGCTGTAGAGACAACTATGTACAGTAGTGACTCTGAAATATATGTTCACAGTGTAAGCTACTGTAACCTAAACTCTTTTCACATCTTACACAGGAAGATTGTCCAGTGCATATCCATCAAAGCCAAACTCGGTTTCAACTGGTCCAACACTTTCTTGCTGTTGGAAATTTCATAAATTAAAATTAGCAAAATTAATGTATCGCTACAATGAATATTTTGAAGGACAAGAAACTCGGACTAACCTGCTTCAGAAGGGCACTCATGAGGTCATCCTGTCCAAATTGGCCTGGAAAAAAGCTACTTTGGTAGCTCGCATCATGAAGTTGTTCAGCTTTAACAGTAAGCAAATTTCCACCCATAGGATTAACATTTCCACTTTCTTCCCTGCTAGAGAAAGCGTCGCTTATAGGAGAAATCCCATTTTGTCCATTCCTCTTCATTGAAGAAATACCTTGTTGAACTAACATGGACGGTGAGATATCTAGAGTTCCTGGTATAGTTGAATGATGAGAGGCGTCGAAGGTTGATCCAACACTTGATAAACCCCAATCTTGTGATTTTTGCTGATGCAGTTCATCAAACATATTATAACCAGAAGGGAATCCTCTAGATCGCTTAATATCAGAGTTAACCTCTTCCTGAAGCATTCTTTTGGATGTCATAGTTGACATCCCCGAATTACTACTCACAAGAGGAAAGCTGTTGTTTTGCAACTCTGTGTTTTGGTTCAGCGAGAAATCTACCATAGGAGATGCTTGGGAGACTGGACTGTATACAGGCCCTCGTACATTGGCAACAATACCACCACTCCGTGATAAGACTGCACCAGGTATACCATTTGACGACAAAGGTTGTTGTGACATGGACAATGGAGGCCGCGAAACTTGGCTAACATTATTGGTTTCATTTAGCATTTGAGCCCTAGACGGTTGTTGTTGTTGTTGAGACATATGCATCAGTAGAGCGTTATTTTGCTGCACTCTGGAGTTCCCTTGCATATTCATAGCCACAAAGGACGGTGAGTGCGAGGACTGGTGCAAATCTGCAAGCTGCTTTGGTTCCATGGTTGTTGGTATCCCGTGAAGCAAGTTAATTTGCTTGTTGCTATTATTTAGTTGTTGCTGTCCCTCGGGAAATCTCAACTTGGGATTTTCAAAGCTGAAAAGGTTTCTTTGATCTACTAGAGGCATAGATATAGTAGCACCTTTTGTTGCAGACCTACCCAGTGCAGCCGCTTGGAGGGTAGCAAGACTTTGCGCAGGTAGTTGACCGGTGGCAGCTAAAGCTTGAAGCTCAAGCCCATTGAAAGAAGACATTCCATATGTTGCTTCCGGGTGCCCCATGAAAGAGTTATTTAGTCCACTCGGATGCTGTGATACACCGCTCAACCTCCTGAGATACAGCCGGTATTTCTGCGATACATGATTACCACTAATAAGTGCTTTACTAGGAAATCCGAGAAATGTTATCAAGTAATGTTGCAAAACAAAGATTAAGCCTTCCACTAGTCAACTTGAAAAGGGAGGAAGTAAAGTTCCTCAGTACCTGAAGGTGACTAGCAACGTTTTCTCTGGTTAGCCCAGGAACATTCATCAGTTCGAGAATTTTCTTGGGAACAGCCTCTGAAATCATAAGCCAGAATTGGAAATGAATAATAGACGAGTAAGTATCCAGAATATAGGTAAATATTGTTTTTCAAATTCAGCAGAGCCCATTTCTAAAGTAAAAGACACTGCAATACAGTTAGACTATGCAATTTGGATGAAGAAAAGTTAGAAAATTTTGACCTAAACCGCACACGAAAGATTAATGGAATATAAAAAATTAGGACACTGAAAAGGCGTTGAGGGCTACTTCACTTGGTGAGCTTCTTGTCCCACAGTTGAGGTGGGGGGTTCAGACCCCATCACTAGCGATAGGATCCCCTTCCCCTTTCCCCATCTCCCCTCCCCAAATGTAACCCATAAAAATTAATTAAAAAAGACACTGAAAATAAGTGAAATAAATGTTATTCTTTGTGATACCAGCAACTACAAATATCAGTAAGAGTTCAAACAGTTTCCAATCATATTCAGTGGAATACGATCCTAAGTTTTCGGGAATTATAGAACCTTGAACATTTTATTTTATCAGCAATGATTGAGAGTAAACATAAACTGCAATAAAACTAAGGTTCAAACCCCAGTAGAAACAAAATACACTAGGTGATTCTTCCCATGTGTGGAGGCAGAGCAACCCGGTACTTGTGTTGGTGCGGCGTAGCAAGTACCCGTTAAAATAGTCGAAGTTGACCTGGACACCACCATTATAAATTAAAACTGTACTTTGGATAAAGGTAAACCACACACGGAAACTTACAGGAATTTAGACTACCTAACGACACTGGAGCAACGTGAAATCGATGTTATTATTGTAACTGGACTATTTCACATAGCTCATGGTTTCCTCTTTGCTCCCCCAATCCCAATTTTCTTGAACCACTTCCTGATTTAGCCTGTCCAAGGTTTTGCTTGATCCTTGTCCTTACAACTAAGTTTTCCATTTTCAAATACAACTACTTGAAAAAATAGTGACTTTATTCTATCAGTTGAGCACCGATCTAAAATGTAATTCAAGTACTAACTTAAACATATGTGTGCTTTAGTGTAATTGAGTACACTGTTCATAAGAAGGAGCTAGGAACTCAGTTCAATGACTAGCTCTGTTGATGAGGAATACATAGCTTTATCGATTAGTACGTATTACTGGAATGAGATTTCTCCACCCTCCAACCCCCAAAAACCGGGAACAAGAGAGAAGCAATAAAATAAGGCAGAAATTAGGCTAGGCCAAGGGTTAACTCAGCTGGTAGGAACTCTTTTTACCAGGTATAATGCCAAGCATCTCTACCGAATTCCCTGAAACAACTATCAAATAACACGGAATAACAGGGAAAATCTTTCTATAAAAGTAAAAGCAGATCCTAGTGAAAGAAGTATTCAAGGATATATAAATATCCAAAAAGAGAAAAAATCCCAGCACAAAGTTTAAGGAAAAGATAACACAACAGACAGTTTCGCTTGACACTAGGCGAAGAGCAGGTTCGGCACTTTGCCTTGCTTAGGCGGCGCTTTTGTGTAGACACCAAGGCACTAAGGCATATGCCTCATCGGCCATAGGCTCGTCTCTAAGAAGGCAGCACGAGACAATAAATCTAGTTGACAAAGCGTTATTAACCGTTAAAAAGATTATGAATGTTTTCTTTTTTGGTAATTAATTAAGAGTAGGAAATTAGTAATTTAGTGTAAAAGCACTAGTCACTAAAAACCGAAAAACTTGAAATGAATTTTACCTCATAAATCACTTAATTATAGTTCATTTTCAATTCGTTTGTCCAAATAATTATTGTTTGCATTCATGTTTCTTTTTTGGGCACTGTCAATATAACCTTTTTTCTTTTCTTTTTCTTCAGTAGCGCCTTTCTTTGCAAAGCCCACGCTTAAGGCATCAACAAACAGTACTTTTATATGCCTTTTGCCTTTAACCTAAATTCTGAGCAATATGGAACCACAGAGGCACAGACCTAGGGAAATATGAAGATAAACATATAGTCAAGAGAAGTAAATAGTACATACTGTCAATTCCAAGTTGATTGACAGCTTGTACAAACTGTTGATGAAGCTCCACCGACCAAACCACACGGGGCTTCTTCAACGAGGACGAGTCATCCCTTTCTTCAGTTTCATCTTCCTCCTCCTTTCTTCTCTTTGAGCTTTTCCAGTTCCCTCCTTCATTAGCTGAAGATGAATAATCAAGATCTTCTGGTGGTTTCTGTTGTCGATCTCCCTCTTCCGCGGTTGCTGATTGATCAAAATCTTTGTCCTTCCGCTCATGCTTCTTTTTACGAATCACATGCTGCCAAATGTTCTTCAATGCCTCAATACGCACCGGTTTGATCAGATAATCACATGCACCATGAGTAACACCTTTCATAACGACATCTTTACTGTCATCCGCAGACATCACTAGCCGACGACAAATTTGGAATCGATCAATTAGTACAACATCAGCAGTTCCAAAACTCAGAAACTACAGTATACTAAATGAACGGGATACTCACTTATAACAGGCAGGTCCATTTCCAGACCAACATGCTCAAGAAGTTTGAAACCATCCATATCTGGCATGTGGACGTCACTGATAACAATGTCGAAACCATTTCTGTTTTCCCGGAGCAATGATAATGCAATCTCTGCTCGATTAGACTTGGTGACTGAAAGAAGCACAACATTGAAATGAATTATGAGGGGGTAAAAATGAATAATGAATAACAACATCAAGAAGAAGAGGTCTTGAATGCTCTCAAAAGCTATGTTGCGTGGACTCTCTAAGATGCTTCTGCACCCTTATCGGATCCTTAAAAGATGCACTACTTTTGGAGGATAAGACATGCACCCATCGATATTTTCAGAGAGTCCAAGCAACATAGCTCAAAAGCCTAAAATATTCTATTTAACACCAAGGTCATAGATGCCATGTGACCACGAAGTCACCGTTTCGAGCCGGGAAAACAGCCTCTTGCAGAAATGCAGGGTAAGGCTGCATACAATAGACCCTTGTGGTCCGATCCTTCCCCGGACCCCGCGCATAGCGGGAGCTTAATGCACCAAACTACCCTTTAAGACCAAGGTCGTAGATGAAAGATTTCACTTGACCCTAAAAGTTAATTGAGGAACTTTAGGGTTCTAATAAACATGTAAACAGAAGATCTAAACATAGATCTTCTTCCATCATAAATTCCCAACCTATCATTTCCAAATCTCATGAAAATCAAATCTTATAATAACTATACTCTTCACTGGTTTATCCTAAGAAACAAACCAAATTAAGTTATAAACACATCCAATATCTACTCCACAAAGTCAAATTCAACAAAAAACAAGAAAAAGAATAACAAAGATTTGAACTTTAACAACTAAGGAGCACCAAAATAAGGTCAACTCTTGAAAACACAAACTACAAAGTACCATTCTTGATTTACAAAACAAACATATAGCTTATAACTTACAAGGATGAAATTAATTTACCTTCATAGTGGCAATTCCTAAGCATCTTTTCCAAGATCCTAAGACAAGTAGGATCATCATCTACAACAAGTACTCTTAAACCTGCTGGAAACTGGTTATTATCATTTGACTTCCAAGAAACACTACAACTAGCACCAGACATAGTTTTCACCACTGACCCAACACCAAGATTCATATTTTCTTCAAAATTTCAGCAAATTTACATGGAAATATTGTGAAAAAGTTAAAAAAGAAAATACCCACAAACAGGAACAAAAGTATCTTATAAAAGCTAGTAAGCACATATCTCAATTGGTACATCCATAAGGAATCATATCAGTACACCCAAAATTGTAAGAGAGAGAGAGAGAGAGAGGAAGAATTTTATTTTTATTTTTAAGGAAAGTATTTATTTGGGCTTTAAGAGGAAGAGAAGAACAAAAAGAGGAAAATAAGGGATGAAAATTATAATTTATATATTTTTGTGTATGCTGTAAGAGATGAAGAACATGGGTGTCTGTGTTTGGAGTTGTCCATCTTTTTTTTTTTTTTTTTTTTTTTTTTTTTTTTTTTTTTTTGTTTATCTTGTTTAAACAATAGCTTATTTTATTATGTCAAAAAGTAGTGGTGGGATAGATAGAATTACGTTATTTTTAATTATAATTAAAGATTTCGAATTCGAAATATGAGAATAGAAAAATTTTAGTAAGGAGCACGTCCTATAATATGACTTATATCAATAATAATATATTCAATGTGATCCTACCTGTAAGGTCTGGGCAGGACGAGATGTATGCATATTTACTCCTACCTTGTGTAATGTATGAGAGATTTTTTTCGATGTACCATCGGCTCAAGAAAAAACGTTTTCAGAATAGATTTGAAAATACAAGAGAGAAAAAAATCCATTTAATGTTACTTGTATGGCGCAAAATGGAGGTTATTATAGCGGGTATGGGACACCGGATGAAAAATAAAAAATTACATTATTTTATTTTAAAAAATATTGTTTTTTTCTTTTTTCTTCTTATTTTTGATAAATTATATTAGTGGGTCACTCCATTGAGCGTGGATCCAGCTCATATATGAGCTTAACTAACCCCACGCCAGCCAAAATTATTTTTGTATTTTTTTTTAGTCTTTGTGGATAAATAATATATATTATTTTAATAGTCTTTGTGGATTTACGTAATAGACCATCATCTAAATATTTCATCTAGCTATAGTTATGTTATTTTACTCGTCAATTTCTTATATGTCCTTTAACTATTTTAATGAACTTGAGTGTTCGATTTGCATTTGCCAATATCTTTTAATCTTATTTAAGTGAAGAAAATTATCATGTGACAGAAAATACATATTTTATAACATTAAGTGTTAATTTTATCTTACTTCATTTTGATGTACGATTACAATATATCTAAAGTCATTTATCCCATGCCATTACTATATTTACAAGCTCATTTGTGGCTATTCTCAATATTTTATATACTATAAGCTCTTACAATATTGCATGTTGTTGTCATCTTCTTGCACTTCTTTATTATTCTATTCGTTATAATTCCAGATTATATAAATAAAAAATAAAAATAATGGAGAAATAAAATTTAAAAAAATTAAATATATGATACATGATGAGCTTGAATTGAAAATAATTTTATTTGATCCCAAGAAAATAATTTATTACCTTGATTTCTCGAGTTTACTTAGCTGTCTGATTTTGACAAATCCTTTTGATTGTTCATCTGATTCTAATGGCAAAAGCACAGCTAATTAATACCACATAAGCAAGCGTTAATTAATTACTAATTTAGCCACAGTTGATAACCAACTTCTTTCCTTTTTCTTTTTCTAGAATTCATTATTGCTCACTATGGTATTTTCAGACAACACCCAAAAATAAAATGATGCAAAAATACTAACATTTACTTTGTTTTATGTGTCAATCGTTCAAACACATTTTCTTTTTGGTTTTAACTGTGTCATTTTATATTTTTCCTAAAGTATATATGAAAAATGATATTGTATAGCTGCTCTTAAAATAGTAGCTGAAATATATATATATATATATATATATATATATATATATATATATATATATATATATATATATATATGTTATATATAAATATGTACAAATTTTATACACTTTTATGGCTACCTAATATAAATAGTTTCAGGCGCCGGCTAAAATTTATCTTTATTAAGTATATGTAGTCCAAGAAAATATAATCTTAATTTTTGAGTACTAGTACTATAAAATATCAAAAGCTGGTCACTATGGTGTATAGAAGTTAGGTTTTCAGCCTAAAAAATGATGGTTATCTTTTAGTACTTGTTTAGTGCTTTTGAAATTTGACTAGTGACCACTGTGGTGCAGCGGATGAGGCTACTCCTCCCTTAACCATAGGTCTCGGGTTCAAGTCCTGATTTGGAAAAATCCTTGATAGGGAGTGTTTCCCTCCGAATGGAGCCGTACCCGGCGTGAATCCAGATATAGTCGGGCTCAAATGCGGATACCGAACACCGAGTGGGAAACAAAAAAAAGAAATTCAACTTGTGAATGATATATTACATGTCTACAATGTAGTTAGTACTTATTATTTGTCAACTTGGTAATACGATGAATCAGAAATTTATACTCTCATAAAATGTCAAAAGAAAGAAAATATTCTCTCAAGAAATGTATCCTATGTTTTAGATAGTGGTGAAATAAATCCAAATTTAACTTGTATTACTATAGACATCACAATTATTTCAATTATTACCAAAAGGGTTGTAGACCGACGTACCATCGGAAACGGTTCTTTACCTTCGTGTAGGGGTAAGGTCTACGTACACATTATTCTCTCCAGACCCCATTTGTGAGAATATACTGAATTCGTTGTTGTATTACCAAAGATTTGTAATGGAATGGATAAGATTGTTCTATTCTTAACTAGAGGCCTCGAATTCTAGTACTAGGGATGGGAAAAATTCTTGTAGGGAATGCTTTCCTCTATCATTAGCGTCACGACTCGGAACTAGTCGGGGTTCAAGTCAGGTATCTGACACCGGATAAAAAATAAAGAATAACACTAATAATTATTCGAGTTGACCCAAGTAACTATTTTCTTTTTCTTTTTTCTTCTTATTTGTGCAATTGTGTGTTTTTCAATACCAAAATTTCGTACAAATTAAACAGCATCAAACAGAAGACCAACAGTATATTCTAAAACAACCTTTTCTCTATTCCAATGAGTAAAGTAAAACTTAACCAGAAAAAGAACTAATTCCCAATAAAATACCCAAAAAGCCTGTTTCACCATCGACTTCCACGTCAGTTACCTTCAGTTAAACCATAATAATTAGGTAAAAAAGAAAGAAGAGCTAAAGTTATCTTGGTTTCCCCAGCAAGAATTTTGTCACTTTTAATTTAACTTATTTTACTTCTTTCTCATCTTTCAATAAAATGACTTTAACAAATTTAATTAATTAATTAATTAGTGAAGTCATAAAGGGGTCTGAGGAGGGCTTAGCTTTTTATGGAGGCGACGATGCTTTTAAGGGCGATATACAAATATTTTTGGCAGTGAGGTGACCATGCTTTCACGCCTAAATTGAAAAATTATAATTTTTCCTTCCCTACAAAATTAATCAATCCATATATTTTAATTTAGTCATCCTGCATTCATTAGCATAATTAATCAGGAATCGAACTAGATAGGTTCACGATCGAAATATTCTTCGTTCGTAAGGCTTGAACTCGAAATATCTTGTTAAGGTTGAAAAGATTCCAACTATCCCACTAAATTTTTTGGTGACATTCTTTTCTTTTAGCAAAAGAACGCGGGAGGTATTGTACTGTTGGGTTTTTATTTAATAAATAAAGAGGTGTAAATGTGAAATGGAGGGAAATAATTTGAAAGGAAACGAAAAGTTTAAACTATTCCTTTTACTAAGGCACTTTGTCCCTCATCGGAAATAGAAAGGTAATTCTTGTGCTTATATAGAGAAGCACATCTTCTAGCTTTTAAAAGGGTTGATAAGAAGTGGTGCCTCGCGTCATTGTCGTCGCTCGGATTCGACTTCTGTTTCTACTTCTCTCAATTGATATGATGATATGATTGATTGTTGGAACAAATTTATTTTCTGTTATTTAATTTATTTATTTTTTGATAGTTTTTTTGCGGAAGTTTAATTTGAATTCTGCGGTTCCCAATGGCTAAATTCGCGCCTAACAAAATTTTAATTTAGGCAAACAGCCACCATTTCAAATGAACATGTATCTTGGCACCTGTTGAAACCCAAATCGTTGGCTATAAATGCAGAGGAGTAGCCTTATTTTTCACCACCAAACTTATGCAAAACTCCCTCTCTCTTCTGCATTTCAGTACCGTTTTTTCAAAAGCAAAACGTAAGTATATATGTGATTTACTGTCGTTTATTGAGTTCGACGAAATTCTATAATTTTCATTACCGGTATGACACAATAGTTGTTCCGTTCTCCTGGGAGGAATTAATCCAATAACCTGGGGCAACATTGAGGGGATTAAATTCCTTAAAGAAACCCGATTTTCTGTTGTGCTCCGAACTTTTTATTCTACTATTTTCTGTTCTGTTATTTATTTATTTTTGTAGAAATTATTTTCGAACATACGTTACTAACAGGCTTAAGGAATTCGATTATTTATTCTGTGTTCATCTTGTATTCTATTTTTGGGAACTAAAATTCTAGTGATTTTCTACTCCCGTTTTAGAGATTAAAATCTTCGAATTTTTCACTCCATTTTGAGATTGAAGTCTTTGTAACTTTCTACTCAATCCGAGATTAAAATCCTTGTGGTTTTCTACTCGGTTGTGTGTATATGGTTTGAAGATATGAAAACTTCACTGACTTACTAATTCTGGTTGTGTCAATTTTTTTTTGTAGAAAAATGACAATAAATACGGAACAACAAAATGATTCTGTTGTGACTACTACTGCTGCAATGGCTATTGCGTCTTCAAATCGCACAGCGCCTGCACCAGCGATAGCACAACATAAAAGCCCGAAAAATTTTCTAGCGTGGACTTCAAGCGATGACAGCAGAAAATATTCTTCTATCTAACCACACCCAATTTACAGCGTTTCATCAGCGAGGACGTTCCAGTCTTGGCAGAAAAAACTCCGGATAATGAGCTGTTTGTGATTACGGAGGCATGAAAATATTTTGACTTATTGTGCTAAAATTATATCATGAGTTATTTGGAAGATGGCTTGGGCAATATTTATAGTGTCATGAAAACTTCGAAAGACTTGTGGAATGCTCTTGAAAAGAAGTACAAGACAGAAGATGCTGGACTTAAAAAAATTATTTCTGCAAAGTTCTTGGACTTTAAAATGGTTGACAACAAGTCCATTGTAACTCAAGTTGAAGAACCGCAAGTCATTGTTCATGACCTCCTTGCTGAAGGTATGGTCATAAATGAAGCGTTTCAAGTTGCAGCATTTATTGAAAAGCTCTCTCCGCTGTGGAAGGACTTAAAGAATTACTTGGAACATAAGCGCAAGGAGATGATGCTAGAAGAACTTATTGTTCGTCTACAGATTGAAGAGGACAACAAGGCTGCTGAAAAGAAGTCTTGTGAAAAATTAACAATAATGGGAGCAAATATTGTTGAGGAAGCACCTACAAGCAACAAAAAAAGAAAGAAGTTTGTTTGGACCAAAGAATTACCTGAACAAGAACAAGTTCAAAGGCAATTGGCACAACTGTGGAAAGGTTGGACATAAGGTTGTGGATTGCCATGCACCAAAGAAGGACAAGAAGAAGAGTCAAGCAAGCATGGCTGAAAAGAATGAAGAAATTGAGGACTTATGTGCAATGCTATTTGAATGCAGCTTGGTAGGAAATCCCAAGGAGTGGTGGATTGATTCTGGAGCCACTCGCCATGTTTGTGCTAATAAAGAGTTACTTGCCTCTTATGTTCCCGTAGGGCCCGACGAGAATATCTTTATGGAAAACTCCGCAATAACTAAAATTGAAGAAGTTGGAAAGATATCTTTGAAGATGACGTCGGGCAAAGTTGTGACTCTAAACAATATTCTCCATATTCTTGAAATTCACAAGAATTTGGTCTTTGTTGGACTTCTTATGAAGAACAGATTTAAGTGTATGTTTATTTCTGAAAAAGTTGTAATAAGTAAGAATGATGTGTATGTAGGAAAAGGTTACCTAACTGAGGGCATTTTTAAGTTGAACATAAAAGCTATTGATATCAATATAGTTCAAGCTTCTTCGTACTTACTAGAGTTAAATAACTTATGGCATGTATTTTTAGGTCACATCAACTTCAAAACTATATGAAAAATGGTTAACTTGGAAGTATAGCCTAAATTTGAATACGATAATTCAAAATATCAAATATTTGTGGAATCTAAGTATGTTAAACATCCTTATAAGTCAGTTGAAAGGAATTCAAATCCTTTAGACTTAATTTACATAGATAATTTGCAATATGAAGTCAATACCATCTCGCGGTGGAAAAATATATTTCATAACTTTTATTGACGATAATACTAGAAAGTACTATATTTACTTACTTATTAGTAAAGAATAAGCAATTGCCACATTCAAGTAATACAAAAATGAAGTTGAAACGTAAGTAAACAAAAAGATCAAAATGATAAGAAATGAAAGGAGTGGTGAATATGAATCTCCTTTTGAAGAAATATATTTGGGATATGGCATTATTCACCAAACAACTGCCCATACTCACCGCAATCTAATGAAATTACGAGAAGAAAGAATATAACGTTAAAAGAGATGATGAATGCTTTGTTGATAAGTTCTTGTTTACCCCGTAACTTGGGGGGAGGGGGAGCTATTCTTACAGCTAACCGAATAGTCAATAGAGTTTCACATAGTAAAATGCAATCTTATTCTATATAAAAAATGGAAAGGAAGAAAACCAACTTAAAATATCTTAAAGTGTGGGGGTATTCGGCTAAAGTGCAAGTTCCTAAATGTAACGACTCGACCGGTTCATTTTGAGAATTTAAGCTTCGTTCGGCAGCGTAAGGTCTTGAACAACTTCATATTATGTGTATCGACTTGCGTGTATGGTTGAATTCAGTTACCGAATGATTCGGAGTTGAATTTGAAGAAGGAATCTGGTTTTGGAAGTTTAAGCGGTGAGAATTTGATCGGAATTTGACTTTTGTGTAAACGGATCCGGAATGAGTTTGGATAATCTCAACAACTTTGTATGGTGATTTTGGACTTAGGTGTGCGTTCGGATTCGGATTTGGAGGTCCGTAGTGTAATTTGAGGCATTTCGGTGAAAGTTGGAAAAGTTAAAGTTTGGAAAATGGAGAAGTTTGCCCCATAGTTGACTTTTATGATATCGGGGTCGGAATGAGATTCCAAGAATTGGAGCAGCTCCTTTATGTCATTTTGGACTTGTCTGCAAAATTTGGCGTCATTCCGGGTTAATTTGATAGGTTTCAGCGAGTTCTAGAAGTTGGAAGATTTGGAAGTTCATAAGCTCGATTTCATGGCGCGATTTGCATTTTCGGCGTTTTTGATTTGATTTGAGACCTCGAGCGAGTCTGTGTTAGGTTATAGAACTTGTTTGCGTGTTTAGATGGGGTCCCGGGGGCCTCGAGTGTGTTCCAGGTGGGCTACGGGTCATTTCCCCTTGTTTTTGAACTGCTGGTTCTGGTGTCTGATATCCTTCTTCGAGATCGCGAAGCTTCTCTCGCGTTCGCGAAGCATCTCTGTTGATCGCCCCAATTTCCTTCTTCGCGTTCGCGTAATAAGCCTCGCGATGGCGAAGCTCTGCACATTTTCCTCATCGCGTTCGCATCCTCTATTCCGCGTTCGCGTAGTAGAAACCAGGCCCTGAGCACTGGTGGTCGTTACTCTTCACGTTCGCGTGATTTCCTACACGTTAAAGTAGGTTTCTGTATTCTCTTCTCCGTGTTCGCAAGCTTGTTGTCGCGTTCGCGATGACCAACCTGGGCAACCTTCATTTTTCTTCTTCGGGAACATGATCTTTCCTCCGCGTTCGCGATGCATAAATACCTGGGTAGACAGAATATATTCCCAAATCGAGGGTTAGACCATTTTTATCATATCTTGACTTGTGGAGCTCAGTTTTGAGCGATTCTTTGTGGATTTTTCAAGCAAATTGATTGGGTAAGTGTTCTTCACCTAGAATTTAATATATTCCATGTTTTTATCTTTTAAATTGTGTTTTGTGTTGAGGAAAATGTTGGCTTTTGAAGAAAATTTCTAAAATGAAAAATCACTATTTGAGAGATCAAATGGTATCATAATTTGATAATTTTCGTATGGTTGAACTCGTATTGGAATGAGTATCCGGTTTTTGTAATATTTGTCGGGTTCCGAGGTGCGGGCTCGGGGGTCGACTTTTGGACCAATTTTTGGATTTTGTCAAAGATTGAGACTTTTTATGATCCGGAATAGTTTCTTATGAGTTTTATTTGTGATTTGAAGTCATTTTGGTTAGATTTGAGCCGTCCAGAGGTCCTTTATCCGAGAAGTTCATTTTAGAGTATCGGTTTGTCTTTTTTGAGGTAAGTATCTTGCCTAACCTTGTGTGGGGGACTTCCCCTTAGGATTTTAGTCTTCTATGTTAATTGTAGTCCGTGTACGCGAGGTGACGAGTGCGTGCTCGAACTTATTTGTGGAAAGTTGGCCTTTAGGGTTCTTACGTCCTTATACTCATTGTGTATGAAGTTATTCCTGATACGTTTGAGTTCCTATTTGCTGGTTCTCCTACATGCGTTAGTTAGAATTAATTGTTTTAGGATTCACTCTTATTGCCTATTTGACTCTTATTTGACTTAACGGAAGATTTTGCCTCTTCTATCGTCACACTACCTTTTCATAACTGCTTATCTTTAATTGAAATTGTTATTTTCTCATCCTACTATTGTTTAGTCTTAATTGGAGTAATGATTATCTTCTGTTGCTTACCATTATTTGAATTGTTGAATATCCTTCGCAACTGCTCAACCTTAAAAGGAGTTTAGATAACCTATATCTTATTTAACTTGCCTTTATTTGGAACTATTTGACTCGTGTTGGCTTCCTTATCGTTGACTTGTATACTGTGGGGTCGTTTCTACATGTTAGTTTTCCCTTGTTGAACTATACCTTTATGCCTAACATTCTTTATTATGGTTATTCCTTGTGAACCGGTTCTACCGTTTCTTTGTGATTTAAAGTTCTTGAGTTGATTTATTCGCCGTACTTTGTATTATTGTCATTTTTGCTGTTGTACTTGTTCTGGTGATGTACGAGGTTTCTGCCGTGCTGTAACTGTTATTTCTGTTGGTTGCGCTGCATATTTACTTTGGAATTACAGAACAGTATCCCGGTAGATCCCCCTGTTCTACATATTTACTTTGGGACTACGGAATGGTATTCCGGTAGATCCCCCTGCACATTTATGTTTGAGACTATGGGACGGTATCCCAGTAGATCCGCCTGTTCTGTATATTTACTTTGGGACTACGGAACGGTATTCTGGTAGATCCCCCTGCACATTACGTTTGGGACTACGGGAGATATCCTGGGAGATCCCTTGTTATTATCACTGTGTCTGAGCTGTTGCTTTTCATTGATCCTATTACTGTGTAAACATTATACGTGATGTCCGTTCTTTTCCTTATGCTTACTAGCTGGTTGAACTATGTTAGGACACTTGCACAAGCATACACGTGGCTAAGCACCCTTATCGGATAAGAGGCTTCTTGATATTGCTGAGTATAGACGCACACCCTTGTTTACTTGTCTTCCATGTGAGAATGGCTCTATTTGGCACGTGAGTTGTCACTATGATTTTGATTTGTGATGAGGGCACAGGATGCCAATTGTTAAGGTTCAGGTATTGAGATCCGTATTGTATGATTATGAGATGGGGTGTCACAAGGTGACTTATGTTCGAAGGATATTTATTTGGAGAGATTATATTCAAAAGGTATTTATTTTGAAAGAACTATTTTTGAAAAAAAATTATTTGAAGGAAGTATATTTCGAAATATTTTATCACTTGAAGGATTTGACTAATTGATTGAAGTTTGTTGGCTAAGACCTAATGTGAAAACTACCGTAGTTGCTAAGTTATGACTTTTCTTTACTGTATTTGTGATTTCGAAATTGGGTTGTATTTCCGTTCACTTTTCTGTGTTCTTATTATGGTGTTCCGCTGTTACTTACTGTTTTCTTTCCTTATTGCAATTACTGTATTGTTAGCCATATCGCGTAATCTTTATATAGATATCATGTTCTGTTGTTTCTACGCTTGTACTTGTTCAGTTTATTAGACCAGTAGGTGTCTTGACTGTTCCTCGTCACTACTCCACCGAGGTTAGTCTTAATACTTACTGGGCACCGCTGTGGTGTGCTCATACTACACTTCTGCACATTTTTGTGTAGATCCAGGTATTGTTCGTTAGTAGCTGTGCGGATTCTTGCCGAGGAGACTCAAGGTAACCCTGCTGCTGCATTCGCAGGCTTCGGAGTCACCTTCCTATTTTGTATTCACATTGTTGTACTTATTTCCATACAATTGTGTTTAGAAGTTGTAGCAAAACTCTGTAGAGCTTATAACTTGTACCGCCGGTTTTGGGAAGATGTAAATTCTATAAAGATTTCTATATTGAGACTGTTAGATTTTCTTTATTATGGTTGATATTCAGTAAATGTTAGGCTTACCTAGTCCCTAAGACTAGGTGCCATCACGAAACCCAACGGAGGAGAAATTGGGTCGTGACAAGTTGGTATCAAAGCTCTAGGTTCATAGGTGCTATGAGTCATAAGCGAGTTTGGTAGAGTCTTGCGGATCGGTACGGAGACGTCTGTACTTATCTTCCAGAGGCTACGGAACTATTAGGACAATCTCACTTCTTTCACTCCTATCGTATGAGCTATTTATCTCGGATGTTTAAATTTTAATCATTCCATTCCCTCACCGAGGTGAGGACACGAGCTGCAATTATCGATGGCGCTGCTCCCGGAGCAGGTGTTGCTAGAGGCAGAGGCCGAAGAGGAGTACGTGCCGTAGCTAGAGCACCTGCCAGAGTAGAAATTAAGGAGCCGCCAGTAGCTCTAGTTGGGGGACAGGTACCGAAGGCGCCTGTTGTTACCCTCGGACTTCAGGAGACTTTAGCACAGTTCTTGAGCATGTTTGGTATATTGGCTCAAGCGGGGTTGATTCCGGTTGCACCAACTACTTCACAGACCGGGGGAGGGACTCAGACTCCCGCCGCCCATACTCCAGAGCAGCGAGTTCCCGTTGGTCAGGTTCTAGGTGTCATGGCGACACAGCTTGTGGTTCCAGTTCAGCCCATGGTCAGGGCAGCAACATCTGAGGAAGGGCAATTTAGATTTGCTAGGTTCAAGGTATATGACCCTCCTACATTCAGTGGTTTGTCTTCTGTGAGCACACCGGGTTTCATAGAGGAGTTCCATCGCATTCTCCGCACTATGGGTATTGTTGAGATGAGTGGGGTTTCTTTTACTACATTCCAGCTTTAGGGAGCAACTTATCAGTGGTGGCGGGTATATGAGTTAGGTAGCCCGGCCGATGCAGCTTCACTTACATGGGTTCAGTTTCAAAGATGTTTTTGGGAGAGTTTGTACCTCAGTCCCTTCGGGATGCATGGCGCGTGGAGTTTGATCAGCTGCACTAGGGCACTATGTCAGTATTAGAGTATGCCATCAGATTCAGTGATTTGGCCAGACATGCACCTGCCTTGGTCGCTACTGTTAGAGAGCGAGTCCGTAGATTCATTGAGGGGCTCAGGCATGATATTCAACTCAGCATGACTTGGGAGTTGGAGTCAGATGTTTTATTTCAGCAGGTGGTAGGGATCGCTCGCCGGTTTGAGGGCATGTGGGACCGGGAGCGAGAGGACAGACGAGATCAGGATAGAGAATTCGGGGAGGAGAGGAGGCCTCGTAGGCCGGAGAGATCTTTTGGTCCTTATTTTGGAGGCAGGGTGCGACATGGTTGAGGTTTCATGGGTCGGCCAGTTCAGTTTGCGCTTCAGGTTTCGCACCGTGATTTAGGTGTTCATGGGTCTCAGAGTACCCGTACCGCATAGTTCCCACAACCACGTCAGCACCAAGGTTTCGTTGAGTGTGGAGATACTAGCCACGTGGTGAGATATTGTCCCAGACTTCGGATAGATGTGTCATACCGAGGTATTCAGCTCAGTAGAGGGAGCACAAGAGAGGGAGGCTAGCCCGTTGATGTGTTTCATATAGTAGGCTTAAGGCTGCTATGCCAGATGATGTCATTCAGGTATGCTTTTGGTTTGTTATAGAGGAGCACCATACGTAGTTCATTACAGTTCTGCTTATCGGGGTGAGTTCCCCTATTTGTTGCTCCACTTATGAGTGCGTTTCATGATTAGCACTCTGTTATGTGTTGCCTTGTTGGGAGGTTCTATGAGTGATAGCCCGTGTTTATTGTCTATTTCTATTTATTGTTGAGAGTTATGAGACTGGTAGTAAATTCCTATTGTCCATTACGGTAGGCTTGATGTGATTTCTAAGCATTTTTGGTTATGAGCTGTGATTTTATGCTCCACCAGTGTGGGAGCCAGCACGTGTTGTAATTTTGTTGACGGAATTGATCTAGTGAGAGGTTCCAGCTAGTTGATGTATACCCTACTTGTGATTCAGAGTTGAGGGAGGGACCCTCGCGATTTCATGTGATTTGATGTGTTTGAACCGGGCTGTGTACCGCGGTGGAAGTTTTATCAGTATGAGATCCTTGTGATTTGTTCATATGCTTTAATTCTTTTTTTGTTATATTGTTTTGTAGGTTAGTACTTATAGAAAATTTTGCCTGTCGGGCTTGTTTGATAGTTCCCTTATGTGTTCCTCTTTCAATATTCAGTCATTTTCGTTTTGTGCTTCTTGAGTTTTAGCTTGCGGGGTGTGTGCCCGGTGGTGTTAGTTGTGAGTTGTGACTTGTTGATTCGGGTGTTTGGTTATGAGGTCTTTGTGTTTCTTCCATCATTGTAAGTGTTATGGAGGTTTGAAACAGAGTTCTATCGGATATGAGGCTAGTAACCGGTGCAGGATTTGATTTTGGGCAGGTATTGTGATCAGGAATGTTATTGTAGGCCTATGTGTGGTGTGTATGTTGTGTGGTTGTACTCTGTGGGTGTAGGCATAGTGGTTGCAGCTAGTTGAGACAGATATCGGATATGGATTTAGAATCGGGTCTCTTGGAAATGAATAGAATGTGAGAATTTTGGCTTTAAGGCTTATTGGTATTGGTAGAAATGATAAATTGCAGTTGAGATGGTGTCGTCAAGATTATGCAGATTGGGGTGACGTGGGATCACCCACGGGTGTATGTTGGAAGTGTACATTTAGTGATTTGAGGACTTCGAGGCAAATTTTGACACGTTCGAGGACGAACGTTTGTTTTAAGAGGGGAGGATGTAACGACCCGGCTGATTTTTTTTGAGAATTTAAGCTCCGTTCGGCGGCATAAGGTTTTGAACAACTTTATATTATGTGTATTGACTTGCGTGCATGATTGAATTCCGTTACCGGATGATTCGGAGTTGAATTGGAAGAAGGAATCTAGTTTTGAAAGTTTAAGCGGTGAGAATTTGACCGGAATTTGACTTTTGTGTAAACGGCTCCGGAATGAGTTTGGATGATCTCAATAACTTTATATGGTGATTTTGGACTTAGGTGTGCATCCGGATTCAGATTTGGAGGTCCGTAGGGTAATTTGAGGCATTTCAACGAAAGTTGGAAAAGTTGAAGTTTGGAAAATGGAGAAGTTTGACCCATAGTTGACTTTTGTGATATCGGGGTCGGAATGTGATTCCAAGAGTTGGAGCAGCTCCGTTATGTCATTTTGGACTTGTCTGCAAAATTTGGCGTCATTCCGGGTTGGTTTGATAGGTTTCGGCGCGAGTTCTAGAAGTTGGAAGATTTGAAAGTTCATAAGCTCGATTCATGGCGCGATTTGCATTTTCGGCATTTTTTATGTGATTTGAGACCTCGAGCGAGTCCATGTTAGGTTATAGAACTTGTTTCTGTGTTTAGATGGGGTCCCGGGGGACTCGGGGGCCTCGGGTGTGTTTCGGGTGGGCTACGGGTCATTTTCCCTTGTTTTTGAACTGCTGGTTCTAGTGTCTGATATCCTTCTTCGCGATCGCGAAGCTCCTCTCGCGTTCGTGAAGAGTCTCTGCTGATTGCCCCAATTTCCTTCTTCACGTTCGCGTAATAAGCCTTGCGATCGTGTAGCTCTACACATTTTCCTCATCGCGTTCGCATCCTCTATTCCGCGTTTGCGTAGTAGAAACTAGGCCTTGAGCACTGGTGGTCGTTACTCTTCGCGTTCGCGTGATTTCCTACACGTTCGCATAGGTTTCTGCTTCTCTTCTCCGTGTTCGCGAGCTTGTTGTCGCGTGGCGATGACCAACCCGGTCAGCCTTCATTTTTCTTCTTCGCGAACGCGATCTTTCCTCCGCGTTCGCGATGCATAAATACCTGGGTTGACAGAACATATTCCCAAATCGAGGGTTAGACCATTTTTATCATATCTTGACTTGTGGAGCTCGGTTTTGAGCGATTCTTTGTGGGTTTTTCAAGCAAATCGATTGGGTAAGTGTTCTTCACCTAGAATTTAATATATTCCATGTTTTTATCTTTGTTTTTATCATTTAAATTGTGTTTTGGGTTGAGGAAAATGTTGGTTTTTGAAGAAAATTTCTAAAATGAAAAATCACGATTTGAGAGACCAAATGGTATCGGAATTTGATAATTTTTGTATGATTTAACTCGTATTGGAATGGGTATCCCGGTTTTGTAAAATTTTGTCGGGTTCCGAGGCGCGGGCCAGGGGGTCGACTTTTGGACCAATTTTTGGATTTTGTTAAAGATTGAGACTTTATGATCCGGAATAGTTTCTTATGAGTTTTATTTGTGCTTTGAAGTCATTTTGGTTAGATTTGAGCCGTCCGGAGGTCCTTTCATCCGAGAAGTTCATTTTAGAGTATCGATTTGTCTTCTTTGAGGTAAGTATCTTACCTAACTTTGTGTGGGGGACTTCCCCTTAGGATTTGAGTCTTCTATGTTAATTGTAGTCCGTGTACGCGAGGTGACGAGTGCGTGCTCGGACTTATTTATGGAAAGTTGGCCTTTAAGGTTCTTAGGTCCTTATACTCACTGTGTATGAAGTTCTTCGTGATACGTTTGAGTTCCTATATGCTGGTTTCACTTCTACATGCTTTAGTTAGAATTAATTGCTTTAGGATTCACTCTTATTGCCTATTTGACTCTTATTTGACTTAACTGAAAATTTTGCCTCTTCTATCGTAATGCTACCTTTTCATAACTTCTTATCTTAATTGAAATTGGTATTGTCTCATTCTATAATTGTTTAGTCTTAATTGGAGTGATGATTATGTTCTGTTGCTTACCATTATTTGAATTGTTGAATATCCTTCGCAATTGCTCAACCTTATAAGGAGTTTAGTTAACCTATATCTTATTTGACTTGCCTTTATTTGGAACTATTTGACTCGTGTTGGCTTCCTTATTGTTGACTTGTATACTGTGGGGTCGTTGCTACATGTTAGTTTTCCCTTGTTGAACTATATCTTTATGCCTAGCATTCTTTATTATGGTTATTCCTTGTGAACTAGTTCTACCGTTTCTTTGTGATTTAAAGTTCTTGAATTGATTTACTCGCCGTACTTTGGATTATTGTCATTTTTGCTGTTGTACTTGTTGTGGTGATGTACGAGGTTTCTGCCGTGTTGTAACTGTTATTTCTGTTGGTTGCGCTGCATATTTACTTTGGGATAACGGGATGGTATCCCGGTAGATCCCTCTGTTCTGTATATTTACTTTGGGACTACGGAACGCTATTCCGGTAGATCCCCCTGCACATTTACGTTTGGGACTACGGGACGGTATTCTGGTAGATCTGCCTGTTCTGTATATTTACTTTGGGACTACGGAACGGTATTCCAGTAGATCTCCCTGCACATTATGTTTGGGACTACGAGACGGTATCCTGGAGATCCCCTATTATTATCACTGTGTCTGAGCTGTTTCTTTTCATTGATCCTATTCCTGTGTAAACATTATACGTGATTTCCATTCTTTTCTTTATGCTTACTAGCTGGTATGAACTATGTTAGGACACTTGCACAAGCATACACGTGGCTAAGCACCCTTATCGGATAAGAGGCTTCTTGATATTGCTGAGTATAGACCCACACCCTTGTTTACTTGCCTTCCATGTGAGAATGGCTCTATTTGGCACGTGAGTTGTCAGTATAATTTTGTGTTGTGATGAGGGCACATGATGCCAAGTGTTAGGGTTCAGGTATTGAGATCCGTATTGTATGATTATGAGATGGGGTGTCACAAGGTTACTTATGTTCGAAGGATATTTATTTGGAGAGATTATATTCGAAAGGTATTTATGTTGAAAGAACTATTTTTGATAAAAATTTATTTGAAGGAAGTATATTTCGAAATATTTTTTCACTGTAAGGATTTGACTAATTGATTGAAGTTTGCTGGCTAAGACCTAATGTGAAAACTGCCGTAGTTGCTAAGTTATGACTTGTCTTTACTGTATTTGTGATTTCTAATTTGGGTTGTATTTCCGTTCACTATTTTGTGTTCTTATTATGGTGTTCCGCTGTTACTTGCTGTTTTCTTTCCTTATTGCAATTACTGTATTGTTAGCCACATCGCTTAGTCTTTATATAGATATCATGTTCTGTTGTTTCTACACTTAAACTTGTTCAGTTTATTTGACCAGTAGGTGTCTTGACTGTTCCTCGTCACTACTCCACCGAGGTTAGTCTTGATACTTACTGGGCACCGCTGTGGTGTGCTAATACTACACTTCTGCACATTTTTGTGCAGATCCAGGTATTGTTCGTTAGTAGCTGTGCAGATTCTTGCCGAGGAGACTCAAGGTAACCCTGCTGCTGGTTCGTAGGCTTCAGAGTCACCTTCCTATTTTGTATTCACACTGTTGTACTTATTTCCATACAGTTGTATTTAGAAGTTGTAGCGAAACTCTGTAGAGCTTATGACTTGTACCGCCGGTTTTGGGATGATGTAAATTTTATAAAGATTTCTATATTGAGACTGTTAGATTTTCTTTATTATGGTTGATATTCTGTAAATGTTCGACTTACCTAGTCCCTAAGACTAGGTGCCATCACGAAGCCCAACGTTGAGGAAATTGGGTCGTGACACTAAACCTAAAAGGTAAAGATTGGATCGAAAATCATTGATTGCGTTTTCATAGGATGTGCAACAAATAGTAAGGCATATGGTTTTCTGGTTCATAAATCAGAAAATCCTGACATTCATATTAAAATGGTACTCGAATCAGATGATATTGAATTCTGTGAGAATATTTATTCATATAAAAATAAATGTGAGTCGTCTAGTAAAAAATCTAAGCGACCTCGAGAAGAAGCAAAGAGAAGTACGTTTAGTGAGGAAAATCCAAGATATAGTAATGTCAAAGGACAACTACTTTCTTTGGACCAGATTTTCTGACATTCTTGTTGGAAAATTCAAAGGTTTAAAGAAGCACTGTTTTCCTAAGAAGCATAATATTGGAAAGAGGCAATCAATAGTGAGATATAATCCATATTAAGTAATCATACTTGGGAATTGGTTGATCTTCTACTAGAAAATAAATCTTGGGTCTTAAGTGGATTTTCAAAAGGAAAATGAAAGTTAATGGTACTATTGACAAATATAAGGCAAGATTAGTTATCAAAGGATTTAGACAACAAAAAGATCTTGATTACTTTGATACATACTCGCCGGTGACGAGGATTACATCTATACAGGTGTTAATAGCGTTAGCCGTCGTGTATGGCCTTGAAATTCATCATATGGATGTGAAAACAACCTTCTTAAATGGAGATTCAGAGGAAGAAATTTATATGGAATAACCTGAAGGGTTCGTGGTTTTCGAAAAAGAAAAGAATGTATGTCGACTTGTTAAGTCAATTTACAAATTGAAACAAGCACCCAAACAATGGCATGCAAAATTTGACCAAACTATGTCGGCAATGGGTTTAAGATCAATGAGTGTGATAAATGTGTTTACGTTAAGAACGCTTCAAATTATATAGTCATTGTATGTTTATATATTGATGATATGTTAATAATAAGCAAAGACAATGCATGTATAAATGCTACTAAGCATATGCTTGCTAGTAAGTTTGATATGAAAGACTTAGAAGTTGCTGATTTAATTTTAGGAATTAAATCCATATGACTTCTCAAGGTTTGACATTATCTCAATCTCATTAAGTTAAAATGGTACTTGAAAAATTTAAATATTTAGATTTCAAAGTTGCAAAGACCCTGATTGATGTAAATGTTGCTCCTACAAAGAATCTCGGTCAGAGCATATCCCAACTGGATTATGCTCGTGTGTTGGGAAGTTTAATATACATCATGAATTGTACACGACTTGATAATCTGATATAGCTTGTGTAGTAAGTAAACTGAGTCATTACACAAGTAATCCCGACCAAACTCATTGGATGACAATGAAACGAGTTTTGGGATATCTAAAACATACCCAAGATTATGATTTGCACTGAAATAATTATCCTGCGGTAATTGAAGGATATAGTGATGCAAATTAAATCACAAGGTCATTAGAAAAAAAGTCCACAAGTGGATACGTTTTTACCATTGGTGTAGGATCAATGTCTTGGAAATCATCCAAACATACATGCGTCGCTCGCTCTATAATGGGGACTGAGTTTGCAGCATTAGATACGGTTGGATAATAAGCTTAATGGCTCCGGAATATCTTGAAAGATATTCCATTTTGGACCAAACCAGCGACTCCTATATACATACATTGCGATACTCAAGTGACAATAGGAAGGGCTGGGAGCGTTATGTATAACGAAAAACCTTGTCACATTCGATGAATACATAAAATCGTTAGACAGTTACTCTCTAGTGAAATTATCACAATTAACTACGTAAAGTTAAAAGATAATGTGTTGGCCGCTTACAAAAGGCCTAACTAGAGAGTCGATTGATAAATCATCGAAGGGAATGAGATTATGGCAGAGGACAAGTCATTGTGGCGGTAACTCTACCTCGAAGACTGGAGATCCCAAGATCTAGGTTCAAGGAGGCCAAACAAAGTCACTAATGACGGTTCATCATTGTCAAATAAAATTTTGATCCATTCTCGTGATGAACACAATGTTTAGTAGCAAGGATAAACCATTAAGTCATCTTAATGGTTTCTAAGTTTGATACAAAGTATATCAAATAGTGCATCTACGGGATAATACATTTAGGAATCACCCATGTAAGTGTGAAGTGTAAGCCGCTTCAAGGAGAACTCTGTAAGGCTAGTTCTCTACGCACTTATGAACCAGGTGGTATTCATGGCTAAAATGAATACAACAATGAAAATTAAAGGATTGATTGTGTGACTTATGGTTGTCTAGGTATACACCAAAATTCAACAGTTCAAAGATATCAAAGCTATCGATTGACCGAGTATATGACATAAGTTCTCTATGGAAAATTCCAAGGAAAACCTACTTATCCATATGTGATCAATCCTTACTTGTAAATCACATAGTTTTTCATGCATGCATATTTTCAGATAGTCACTCCCCATTCATGCGGGGGATTGTCAGAGTTTTATTTAATTAAATAAAGAGGTGGGAATGAGAAATGGGGGGAAAAGATTTTGAGGAAAATAGAAAGTTTGAAGTGTTCCTTTTACGAAGGCACATTGCCTCTCATCGAAAATTAGAAAAGAAATTCTTGTGCTTATATAGAGAAGCACAGCTTCTAGCTCTTAAAAGAGTTGAGAAGAAGTGGTGCCTCGTGTCGTCGTCGTTGTCGCTCGCTAGGCTTTGACTTCGGCTTTTGCTTATGATATAATTGATTGTTGGAACAAATTTATTTTCCGTTTTCCGTTATTTAATATCTTTTTTAATATTTTTTCGCGAAGAAATGCATAAGTACCCCCTGACCTATAGCAGGATTTTCAACTACACACTTTATCTTTGCGGAGGTTGTATTATCACCCCCCCCCCCCCCC
>NC_031993.1:11645794-11651322 GCF_001879085.1 Nicotiana attenuata
CAACAAACTATTTTTAAATAGAATTAGTATCGACCTGAAATACCACTACCACATATGTGTTTGGTGGTGAAATACACGTGCCTGACACATGTATTTCCCACTAAAATCATTTTTTATTATTTTTTTTCCATCTAATTATTTTCCCAATTTTTGTATTTTTTTAAATTTTTCTTCCCTTTTTAGACATCCCATCTTCTTCCATCCCCCAACCCAATAGTAAAGCAGTAAAATTTGTTTGGTTGAAGAAGCAGATCGAAAAACGATGAGCTCCTAGAAAACTTTATCGCGATTAACAATCAACAACCAAATTCTTCTTCCTTGTTCTCTCTTTTATGTAAGTTTGATTAATTAAAAAAATAGGACTCTCCTCCCCCATATCACTACCTGAAATAGTGAAAGGCCGAAAGGCCCCAATCAGAAAACGACGAGCATGGCGGGAATATTTTTTGCAACTAACAATCAAAAACCTTCTTCTTGTTCAGTCTTTTGTGGGCTTCTTCTAGGTTTAGTTAAAAATTGATCTTGGGACGAGATTTTTTCATTCCTTTCTATGAGAAGTAATTGCAATCGAAAGTTTAAAAGTGGTGACTGAAGAGATTAGAAATAGCAGCAATCCTCTATAAAGTATAGTAAAATATAGAGAGGAAAGAATAAAATCTTCAATTCGATCTCGCCAGAGAATATGGATAGCCTGAGCTAACTTTCGGCCAATCTATAAGGAACAAAATTGGAGGAAAGAAAAGGAAAAGAAAAAGAAAGACAAGAGAAAAGAAAAATTAGAAAAGTAGCATATTTTTAAAAAATAAAATTTCATCTCTCTCTCTCCCAAGAAGGGTGGCATACACTCTCTTCTGCCCACATCATCACTAAGGGTATACTAATTCCATTAAAAATAGTGGGAGAGGGAGGGGGGAGGGTAATATGATCCTCACAAAGATAAAGTGTGCAGTTGAAAATTCGGTTATAAGTCAGGTGGGTACTTATGTATTTTTCTATTTTTTTGCGGAAGTTTAAATTAAAATGCGCGGCTCCCAACAGTCAAATTCACGCATAACAGAATTTAATTCTGGAGAACAAACACCATTTCAAACAAACATGTATCTTGGCATCCGTTGAAAGCCAAGTCGTTGGCTATAAATACAGAGGAGTAGCCTCATTTTTCACCACCGAAAATCTACAAACTCTCCCCTATCTCTTATGTATTTCTGCATTGTTTTCTCAAAGAAAAACGTAAGAGTGTGGTTTACTACCGTTTGTTGAGTTCGAAGAAGTTATGTAATTTTCATTGTCTATATTACTGGATAGTTGTTCTGTTCTATCCTGGGAGGAATTAATCTAATAACCTTGGGCAACAGTGAGGGGATTAAATTCTTTAAGGAAACATAGTTTTTTGTTGGGCTCAAAACTTTTTATTCTTCTGTTTCTGTTTCCGTTTTATTTTTGTAGAAATTATTTTCCAACACAAATTACTAACATTGTACCTCTACTTTAAATATCTGATATAAGAAATTCACCAACCTAATCTGAATTTGCATCGAAAAATTCTATTGAAAATGATAAAAGTGCTTCACATACTGAAGATACAGAGCAAGGGCGACCAATTCACGATATTGTGCCCAATTTCAGTTTTGAACTACTACATATTTGTTTCATAGTTTTCAACTGAGCGGTAGACCCACCAAATTATTAAACTTTGCGGCTGCTTACTCTTTGATTAGTGATTCACCGGCAACTAGATCGATGAAGAATTTCTCTAAAATCTACTCACAAGTGATTCACTGTCCATTAGCTCTAGGAATCCATCTTATTCTCAAACATGGTGACTCGATTGATTGGCACTCCTGTAGGCTCATTTCATGTACACATTCTCAAAAGATTTGAACTAAAGATCTCTAATTGAGAAAATAGATACTCTAATCGTTTCACAATATCTTTGGTGATATGGATAGTACCTCCTTTAAGAATCTTTTAGAGAAGCTCGCAAATTTTGCTCTAAATTATACGAAGTTCTAGCTATATTCTTTTCCCATTTATAAATTAAAAGAAAAGAAATATAATATTTATTTTGATCGTTATTCGATTAATAAAGAGTCGTACTCAAATTCGTTCAACTCAATTTTCAAGGAGTCAAACAAAATACAATATTATTGATCAAAACGTCTACATCTATACCACAACTCAACAACTATACAAAAAGCATTGGATATTGGATAGTGGAGAGACTGAATATGCGTGCGTTTGTCAGCTATCACAACACAAATGCCATAAAGATGTATTGACTATATTTGGATTTTGATTTGTGTTCCTCAATAGATGAATAAAGGTGGGCTATTAAATAATTGTAAGATATTTATTACACGTGCCACCCTTTAGCGAGTCGAAGAGAAATTTATTTATTTATTTATTTATTTATTTTTAAATTGATACTATTCTATATATTTTGGTAATTAAAAACTTTATTAATCAACAAATAAAAAAAAACTATCACACACACACACAAAAAAATGCTACCTAGGCTCCTGGAATTAAGTAAAAGAAAATCAACCATTCGATATTAATACCATTTTTATACCCTGTTTAGTCATAAACAAACATTTCAATATTTGCAAATTTTGGTTTGATTATAATTAATACTGATTGTATTACATGACATACTAGCGAAATATGAAAAAATGAATTGTTTCAAGAGTATTTCATTTTTTTGTCCAAGTCAAAGTAATGTTCAAATACAAAAAATTAACCATTTCGCATAGTTACAGCATATATTTTGTAAACTAAAAATTTAACATCCAAAAATTTGTGATCAATCAAATACATTAGTGAGATGCCCTTATAATTGCACTTATATTAATCAGCACTCGGCAACAGAAGTGACGTGCTGAGCAAAATGAGGCTGGACACGTGGTGCTGTTTATAGAGAAATATACTCACTTCGTTTCAATTTATAAGACACATTTTATTTATCGAGAGTTGAATTACGTGAAGCTTAACTAACATTTTAGAATGTATCTTTTAATCCTATTGACATGAGAAAAATTATAACTTATAGTACTTTTCATATAATTTTTGAATATCTAAATTTTAATTTTAAAATACTAAGTTGAGCTAATTCAATTTAGCTTCAAAGTATAGTCAAATTGACTCGATAAGCAAATATGTCGTCTTAATTGAAATATATAGAGTATATTTTTTGCCGCTCCAAAAAATAACAACCGATGTGAGTGTGTGTACTGTATATATATATAATATACATGTTTCATATATTTTTTGATTAACATATGTGATTAATTTTAGCTGACCGTCCAATATTTTTATTGAGAAACTTTCAGAAACCACTATGTTTTAGTGGTTATTAGCCACTTATAGCTACCATTTACTATATTACTTCCTATAGCTATGTTTTCAGGTTTTTTAGAGTGTATTCGATGTATTTAAGTTACTGTATTCATGTATACAGTAGCATTTCTCGGCGTGAAACATGGGATTACAGCTAGACAGATTATTGTATTCGACTGTATTCACGGCGTGAAACAGGGGATTACAGCTAGACAGATTATTGTATTCGACTGTATTCACGATATATATTTGTGAATACAGTAACGTAAATAGCGCAATTCATGGTCTATTCAGCTATTTTTAAACGGAAAGTGAATCAATTAACACAATAGACTCCTAATATAACTCTACAAACATAATTATAAATCTGAATACATAAAATACATAAATTATATTAATTGAAAAAAATATATAAATACATTGATGGAATATAGCGAGACAGTGAATACAGTGAAATATTTGGAATACAGCGAGATAAATTGAAATACAATGAAAAAAGAAGACAATGAATACAATGAAATACATAGAATACAGCGAGATACATTGAAATACAACGAAAAAAAGGTAACAGACTCTTCAAGACAATGAATACAATGAAATACATATGTGTATGGGTCAGAATCCGATCTCACGGTAATGAACGGAGTTAATCTCGTCTTGAGCTAATCCATAATTAATAAGGGGCATGGCCACTTATTCATAACAGGATTCGACTCTTATCCGATTTAATCTACGAGGGCACGGCCTAGTCATTCCCCCATGGGGACGGAACCTCAGCGTGGCCACAGCCATTTATTGCCAGCTCACGAAGCTCACATCTATAAATACTAAGAGTGGAAGCCCTAGAAAGGGGGCTGCTTCTTCACCACTATTGAGAAGAGAGAGAGAGAAGAGAAAAAGATATCCATCTTATGGGAAGAGAAAACACCATTGTAAGGCTCTAAACCTCTTCATGGAGAGGCAGACCAAACCAATATTGTCAATAAAAGCTGTTAAGATTTCTTCTCTTAACCTTGAGTACTTATTTTCATGTTCTTCGCTTGGTCCAATGGATTATTACGATTTGCTATGATTTTTCCGTAACTTATTTGTATTGTTTTGCACTCATAAAGCACACGATAACTTTTGAGCAAACAATTTGGCGCCGTCTGTGGGGATTTCATAGCAAAATCGCGTAGTTCTTCCATGGACCAAAAGGAAAGAAACGCCGGAAAAGGAAGAACAACCCCGCATAAACAAGCCAAAGCGGCATATCAGGCCGATGGAACTCGAAGATCTCAAATCAAGATCTAAGTCCTCTCTCTCTCTCTCCGATCTCAGATAGTGCAAACAAAAAGAAGAAGCCCCCCCTCCTAAGGGAAGGTCTCTGTAAGACATCTCCCACATCCCTGATACGAGCTCCGGCCAGAAATCGGCATGGAGATATCTCGAGCCGAGAGTCGCCTCAAGACAGCCTATAAACCCTGGTTGGGAAGACAACGGATGAGCCGCTCAAGGTCTCGAATCAAACCGAGCTTCAGCACTCAATACCCACAATATGGGACTCAGGCCATGAGCCTTCGTCATCAAGATCGACAAAGTTCAACAACAGTTGAACTGGGACTCAGGCCATGAGCCTTCGTCATCAAAGATCGACAAAGTTCAACAACAGTTGAACTGGGACTCAGGCCATGAGCCTTCGTCATCAAAGATCGACAAAGTTCAACAACAGTTTAACTGGGACTCAGGCCATGAGCCTTCGTCATCAAAGATCGACAAAGTTCAACAACAGTTGAACTGGGACTCAGGCCATGAGCCTTCGCCATCAAGATCGACAAAATTCAACAACAGTTGAACTGGGATTCAGGCTATGCGCCTTCGCCAGTAAGTTCAACTACGGTTGAACCAAGATTCAGGCTATGCGCCTTCGCCAGTGAGTTCAACTACGGTTGAACCAAGATTCAGGCTAAGCGCCTTCGCCATTAAATCAAGGCTATGCGCCTTCGCCAGTAAGTTCAACTACGGTTGAACCAAGATTCAGGCTAAGCGCCTTCGTCATTAAATCAAGGCTATGCGCCTTCGCCAGTAAATCAAGGCTATGCGCCTTCGCCAAAAAGTTCAACTACGGTTGAACCAAGACAGGCTATGCGCCTTCGCCAAAAAGTTCAACTACGGTTGAACCGGGACTCAGGCTATGCGCCTTCAGATCGGAA
>NC_031993.1:11651896-11668058 GCF_001879085.1 Nicotiana attenuata
GTTGAACCAAGACAGGCTATGCGCCTTCACCAAAAAAGTTCAACTACGGTTGAACCGGGACTCAGGCTACCCGCCTTCGCCAATAAGTTCAACCACGGTTGAACCAAGACTCAGGCTATGTGCCTTCGCCGTTAAATCCAACGAGCTCGACCTCGCTCGAACTACAAGGATGGACGCCTTCGTCCTCAACTTTAGCAAGTTCAACCACAGTTGAACCGAGATTCAGGCCAAACGCCTTCATCTGTGAAAGCAAAATCATGACCTCCAACGAATCGAAGCGCAGGATAGGCACCCTCGCCATTCAAGTAAGTACTCCCAACTCAAACTAAGATTGGGGACACGTAAAGTCCGACCCCGGTCAAACTACAAGGCCGCGTTTCTGTCATAACGGCCGACAGTTCGACCGCGCCCGAACTGGGACTAAGGCTAAGTGCCACTATCGCCAAGCAACGGCTCCGACTCGCTCACCCTGAGTCGAAGAAGAAGAGTCGTTAACAATTAAAAACTAACATGCCTACCAGAGTCGAACTCGAAGGCAAATCACCCCTTCGAGCGCATGCAAAGAAAAATCTAAGGGGGAAAAAGAGGAGATACAAAACAGACACAAGGCAAATAACGGAAAGGAGATCTCATTTATCTACACAAAGTTAATTGCGGGTCTTCCCCGCTTACACCCGGCCAAGGCCGATCAATACAAGGAAAGAGAAAATAAAAAACAAGAAAAAATGCATATCTTTTTACTCGGCGCCATCCGCGCCACCATCTGCACCAGCGTCAGCCTCTAGCGTCGCCGCGTCAAAACCACAGTCGGTACGGGCCTCACGAGCCTTTTGACGCGCTCCCTCGAAAGCAGCTTCGGTCACGATGCCGGCCTCCCACAAATTCTTATATACATCACGTTGGGCCTCGGCAAAGACCCAAAGTTCGCAAGCCTGGCTGGAAGAAGCGGCTTGGTCCCGTAGGCGCTGATTCTCTTCTTCTAAGGCTGTGATCCGGTCCGCCATGACTTGGGCGTCCTGCTCAAAGACACCGATCCGCTCCCCGAGACTCGCTTCTCTAAAGGCCGCAGTAGCCCTCTCCAAGGCCCATTGGGACTCGTGCACGCGGATAGCTTCCGTTAACGCCCCAGCCCTTGACGAGGCATCCCTCACCTGAAGCTTCAATACCGCGACTTCACCCTCCAACGCAGTCACTTTCCCGCCCCATGCCGCAGCGGCCTCTGCCACCTTAGCCTGGCCCTGGCGCTCACACTCAGCTGCGGCTCTCTTTATCGCCTCGAGCTCCTCATCCTTCCGGCGGAGCTGCTCCTCGAGAACACTCGTCCTGCCAAGTGTTTGCTGCATCTGAAGCTCCCGCCTCGCCAGTTCCTTAACCAAGGCCCGGCTACGGGGATCATTCCTCAAGCGCACGCGCAACTCTCGGCACTGATCCCGGTAGCGGCGATACTTCTCCAACGCCCGCAAAAATATCCCCGAGCGGACTTTGGCTCGACGGATGCTCTCCACCTCCAACAAATAAGACTGCAAAGCAAAGACAACGATTAAGATAAAGAACAAACTAAGGCAAAGAAGAAGCGAACCGACGTAATAGTACATACCCTCAAGCCCATCACGGCCACTTCATTCATCAGTCCGTATCCGTAACGCCCCTCAACGACGCATTCTCGGCCTTCGAGCATAGCGTCTCGAACTGCGGCACCAAGCTTTCCCCTTGGAGCAATAAGTTCAACTCCGAGGGAACCTCGACGAAGCGAGATCGCCCCTCTGCGCGCACCACTGAATTGGTGAAGCCTTCCCGGAACATACGGACGTTGTGGGGGTCCAAGTCGGATTCGGACTCGTACTCATCTCCTACAGCATCCCCTCCTCCTTCCGCTATCGGCGAGGTAGAACCACCCGCAATAGCCACCGTAGGAGCGCTTGCCTCACCCACATTAGCAGCCGCTGAGGAACTACCTCCCGTCTCAGCGACTGGTACCACCAATTGAGTCGCCGAAGCGACAGTATCATCACGACCTAAGCCAACCGGGGCAACCCCCATTGTTTGTCCGCCCTCAAGGGCAGGCGCCGCCGCCGTACTCCTCTCTGCATCCGCCGGGGGGGAGTCCAAATTAATTACCACAGGAGGAGCCGGCGTGAACATGACCCTACGCCTTATCAACGGCCTCTCCTCCTCCCCATCTGATGACGATTCCGCTCTAGGGCGCACAACCCCCGATGGCCCCTCGTCCCGAAGTAGGGTCCGTGCTGGAGAAGGAACCGCTGAAGATTCAACTGATGCCGCCCTCGGTATTGAGCGCGACACCGGCGCTGCAGTAAGCCGAGCAATTGCACCAGGCCGACGGAAGGCCAACTGAGGGGCCCTGACGCGACGTGCCCTCCCTGATCACAGGAAAACAAAGTTGATGAATAGAGTTGAAACAAAGCGGAACAGAAGAAGAAATCAATTTTTTACTTGCCACAGGCCTACGGCCATGCCTCTCCCAGAAAGACGCCCATGTGCGTATCCCCACCGTATGGGGGAGTACGGCCTCGACCCACTCACGTATCCAAGACAATGGGGCCGGCGGCGACCTGTCGGCTACAAAAAACGACACGAGTTAACGCTCATGATCACAAATCATAAAGAGGGGAAGAAAAGGGAATTCAACCACTAAAGAACTTACGTGCATGGTTCCAAGCCTCTGGGAACCCAGTAGCATCCGCCACCAGATGCCTGGTCCTGATATAAAAGAAGTGCTCGAAAGGGCGAGGGTCGACCTCGTCATCCAATCTCATGACCAGGCCCCTCGACCCACGAGGGCACGCCTGAATCATGGTGCCACGGACTCTCTGAGGAGCGTAGAGACTAAGCACATGCTGCAGCGTGACCTTCCTACGGGCCAATTCCGCTTACTTGATGAACATTGCCAACAATTTGTAGAGGGAAGGAGTGAGCTGACCCGGGCACACCCCGTAATAACGGCAGAAATCCACCACCAGCATTGGGAGCGGGATCTTGAACCCCAACCTGAAAGGATAGGCGTAAAAAACGCAATATCCCCTACGGTCGGTGTGGACCCTCTCCTCGCTTCTAGCGAGAACGATGTCTGCATGGGTGGGAATGACCCCCTGTTCCCGTAATCGGGCCATCCCAATCTCCCCCATTAACGGGGCTTCATCCACCGGGTCCTCTCCACCGTCAACAGTGAAATCAATCGCCAGACCTCCGGGCCGAGGAACTACCTCGTCAACCGACGGAACTTCTCCGGTCTCTATCTGTTCGGCACCTCCCATTGCCGGAGGTGGCCCTTCAACTACCGGAAAATCTATCGGAAGAGCATCGTGGGAAGAACTGCCTGCCATTGTTGATCTACTAAAGAGAAAGGGATAGAATTCGGTGGGCAAGACAAAGGTTATCACAATCAAAGGAAAGAAAGGAGAAGATGAATTAGCAGAACGAAAAAGTTTCCTCAGAATCTCTCTCAGATGAACAATGAAGATATGAGAAATGAATGCCTCAACCCACCTTTATAGGCAACATAAATGGCTTTCGCGAAACCCAATAGCCGTCATTAACTGCACGACCAACCGTAAAACGGTTCGGTCCTGCCGAAGCATGCGTCATTATGACAAGCTCCGCGAAGCGGCTTCTCAGCCATCCGCCAACGTCCCGCCGTCAGAATAATCGCAACGGCCTGCGTACGCTGAAAGAATGCGCCGTACGCCTTCAAAATTTTGGACGTGACCAAATACGTACCCGGCGCATACTCATTCTCCACGGCCATCGCCATTATATGAAAGGATATGGCCATCTCCAATATATGAAAGGCTACGACCATCCCCAATATATGAAAGGCTACGGCCGTCTCTAATATATGAAAGGCTACGGCCATCTCTAATGTATGAAAGGCTCTCCAACATATGAAAGGCTACGGCCATCGCCATTATATGAAAGGCTACGGCCATCTCTAATGTATGAAAGGCTCTCTAATATATGAAAGGCTACGGCCATCTCCAACGTGTAAACGGCTAAGGCCACTGCCGTCAATAAGTCGACCCCCTTATTCGAGTTTTTTTCAAAATCACAATCGATGAAGTCCGCTCATCGAGCTCGGCCGAAACATGACCTCAATAAGCGGAGGGACTAACTGTATGGGTCAGAATCCGATCTCACGGTAATTAACGGAGTTAATCTCGTCTTGAGCTAATCCATAATTAATAAGGGGTATGGCCACTTATTCATAACAGGATTCGACTCTTGTCCGATTTAATCTACGAGGGCACGGCCCAGTCATTCCCCCATGAGGACGGAACCTCAGCGTGGCCACGGCTATTTATTGCCAGCTCACGAAGCTCACATCTATAAATACTAAGAGTGGAAGCCCTAGAAAGGGGGCTGCTTCTTCACCACTATTGAGAAGAGAGAGAGAGAAGAGAAAAAGATACCCATCTTATGGGAAGAGAAAACACCATTGTAAGGCTCTGAACCTCTTCATGGAGAGGCAGACCAAACCAATATTGTCAATAAAAGCCGTTAAGATTTCTTCTCCTAACCTTGAGTACTTATTTTCATGTTCTTCGCTTGGTCCAATGGATTATTACGATTTGCTATGATTTTTCCGTAACTTATTTGTATTGTTTTGCACTCATAAAGCACACGATAACTTTTGAGCAAACAATATGAATACTAAGTAGTGCAATCAAGGTTTGTGCTCTTGCAATCTTGTAAACTTCTTGAACGACATTCATGGTTTTGGCTGCTGGTATCGATCCAATTGCGCTGAACACATCTTTCTGGAATAGATTCTGGCTATAGAAAGCAATGTCCAACAAGAACCATGTGGAAGTTGTGCCGAATAGGTGCAGCCCATGGCGACGGACGAATTCCCAAGAAAATAGACCAAATTTATTGGTTTCGTCCCTAGACATTTGTTCGATTTTTGCATCCTCGGGATCAATGTCAACTTGTAGTACCCATGAGATTTGATTCGTTAAAACAAGAGAAAATTTCATGGAGAAATATTGGAGTTGAGAGAGAGAGGGTGGAGAAAAATCTGAAAGAATGAGAGAAAAAATACAAAGCATATTTTATGGCTTAAGGGTAGGAGGTGACCATAAATAGATATTTGACTATAAAAATCAAAAGGTAGCTATGGAATATAATTTTTTAAAAGGGTATTTATTTAAAGTAAATAAAGTATCAACCTTTGTTATAGGAGGTAAAAATTCATTTTTGATTTTATTTTGCCCATGTTTATATTTCATTGGGCCCACAACAATGGAGAGATCCAAATGGAGCCGGAATTATAATAGGAATAAGTGGCCCAAGAGTACTGTATCTAGGCCCATTTGTATGTAGGCCCACAAAGGTTAATTACGTGTACCTCTTCAATTTCCATCATGTTCTGTAGAGCATTGACTATTAAGTCGGCAGTCAACTGCCACAAGTTTTTTTCCACTATTGGTGGAAAAAAGGAGCTTAGTGGTTGTGGCTCAATAACTTACTTTCACAAATTAATCGAATAAAATAATTTAACTTGAACATTTTAAAATTAAATTGAGATGATTAAGTGGTAAATGTGTTTATAATTTATATATGTATTATATTTATTGATTTAATATAATACATATGGACAAATATTTACAGATATTAACTGAACCCCAACCATACTCCGTAATTCGCAATCTTTTCCTAATTGTCAAAGTCAGGACAAAGTTAGAGTTTTAATTCCGAGTTCGACCGAACCTAATAGTTTTGAACAAAACTCTATATTTATAATAAGAAATTCACTTGTTATGTATAAATAATCTATCTAGACTTCAATAAATTGACATTTCTGCAATCTAGACTTCAATGCTTGGTTGCTTCTGTGGCAATATTTTAAAGATTTTGTTGACAATTGTCATAATCGCCAAGTGGCATCCCTTCTAGAAGCCATTAGAAAGATGGCAAAATATCTTGGTAAAGTGGAAAATTCCATCAGCCACTTTCTTGCCATGCACAACAAAGCTTCATGCAAATGAGGCTATAAATAGCCATTACCAATCACTCTTGTTTTATCAATTATCATTAGCAAGACAAAGAAATCATTCTTCTTCTTTCCTTCTAAATTTCTTTATTCTTCGGCTTACATTTGTTATCTTTCTTTTTGGTAGTTTAATTTTTCTTGTTCCCCTCTTTTAAATAGCTGGGTTTGTACTTTAATTTTGCTGATTCCTATATCCTCTTAAATAGAGGTAGACTTGTTTAATCCTGGGGAGACATTTCATACTGCTGAAATAATTTCTTAGGACAGTGCCTAGCACGACTCAAGTCAATCCGTGTATTTATTTATATTAATATTGAAGTGTTACTATTGTTATTTTTCGGCGTAATTTCCCTACAATCTAAGAAACTATGGAAAGTAATACTACTGCGAAAATTTTTGATGGTGCTACCAATTTTGGTGTTGTCTCCGCTGCTACCATTCCAGTTGTCCTGTCAGATATCCATGGTGTTGCAAATACGTTATTGCATCCACAACTTTGGCAGATACTAATGTCAAAACACAGGTATGTGAATAGACATGGTTACATATCCAATGCTAATATTAAAACCTTCAAGAAAAATGCACCTCAATGCAAGAGAAGAGTTGGGATAAATGACAATCTCACTAAGTTAAAATTAAATTTGACTAAAGCGGATAATATAATTATTGCGGTCATCTCCCAAATAAATAATGTTGCCAATATGAGAAATTGGGTGATAGACTCTGGTGCTACTAGCCACATTTGTGCAGACAAAATGAATTTTTGTCTTACACCCAAGTTGAGGAAGGAGAAGAAACTATTTATCTTAGTGACTCAAGAACAACTCGCATTATTGGGAAAGGAAAAATTCTTCTCAAACTCACATCTGGTAAAACTCTAGCATTGAGTGATGTATTGCATGTTTCTAATATCCAAACCAATTTGGTTTCTGTGGGATTATTAGGAAAAGTTGGAGTGAAGGTTTCTTTCAAGAATGATGAGGTTGTATTGACCAAAAATAATATTTTTGTGGGCAATGGATATTGTAACCATGATTTATTCATGCTTAATATTTCTAATACTAGCAATAAAATTGCATCTTCTTCTGCTTACATGGTTGAGTCTATTTCTTTATGGCATGCTAGACTAGGACATGTTAATGTCGCGTATATAAAGAAAATACAGCCACTAGGATTAATATCTGGTTTAGACTCAAACATTATTAACAAGTGTGAAATATGTGCTGAAGCTAAAAGTACTAGAAAGACTTATTTTTCTATAAATAGAGAAACTGAATTATTATCCTTGATTCACACTGATTTAGGTGATTTAAAGCAGACTATGACTAGAGGTGGTAAAAGATATTATGTGACTTTTATTGATGATTTTTCTAGATATACTAAATTGTATTTGCTAAGAAATAAAGATGATGCTTTTATTTATTATAAACTGAGGTTGAAAATTAACTTAGTAGAAAAATCAAGAGAATTAGATCTGATAGAGGTGGAGAATATTTATCTTTAAATAATTTTTGTGAAAAGAATGGAATAATTCATGAAATAACTCCGCCTTATTCACCTGAGTCAATTGGAGTAGCTGAAAGAAAAAATAGAACATTGAAAGAGATCATAAACTCTATGTTAGTTAGTTCTAATGCTCCTGATAATTTGTGGGGTGAAGCTATTTTATCTTCATGTCACTTACAAAATAGAATACCGCATAGAAGAACCGGCAAAACTCCTTATGAATTATGGAAGGGTCATAAACCTAACTTGGAATATTTAAAAGTGTGGGGGTGCCTTGCTAAAGTTCATTTGTCTGAACCTAAAAAGAGAAAAATAGGTTCTAAAACTGCTGATTGCATGCTTATTGGATAGGCAGAATAGGTAAAGACCCTCCTAAACTTGACACTTTTTAATGAGTGTACACCTTAAATATACGTAATTTTAATTACCCCCATATGCTTACTTTTTTGGATTTTATTACCCCCTAACCTGCCACATGGCAGTGGAAGTTGGTTCAAATGGTTGAGTGCGCGTGGGGAAGTATATTTTTTGCCACATCAGTTGAATATTTCCCTTTCCCAATCCTAGAACCATCCCTAACGGTAATAATTTCCCCCAACGGTAACAACCCCCTTCTCACCCCTATTTATTGGCTTCTTTCTAAGTTTTCAGCATTTTCTTTATTCTCACAATCTTTGTCCAGCCAAATTCCATTCCCCCCAAGATTTTGGCTCTTATTTTTTTGCCCAAATAACAACCATTTTTTACTTGGAAGATAGAAGATGAATGTTTTTTGTAGATGTGGCAAGCCAGCTCCTTTAAAAGTTGCGTGGACTACTGCAAATCATGGGCGACGATTCTTTGGATGTAGTCTTTATCCGAAGACAAATTCTTGTCGATTTTTTCAGTGGTATGAACCTCCATTTTCGGAGCAGGCAAACATTGTTAATTCTGGGTTGTTGAAGAATACTAACAAACTATCGAAGAGGGAAAGAATGCTAAAGTTTCTATTATTTTTCAGTTTACTTTTGAATCTGATTTTGTTCATGTACAAATAATGGTTATCTGGTAGTATGTAATAGAAGTTAAGAAATATGATATGCTGTTCGACACTGCTATCCACAAAAACAACCAATCACAATCACAATATTTTGTCAACATAGCTGGTAATTTGACAAAGAAAGTCGGAATTTAACATCTAACAATAGAGTTAAACTATGCTGTCTATATACAGCTAGACATACACATGACAAACAAGTTCACAAATAAAGTTTCGTACCACCATCAGTATCCACAAAAAACAGACACCCCATGAATTCAACTAAAACAGCCACCCCATGAATTCAATAAAAAAAGAAGTCTAGTATATCAAATACTACATCCAAACAGTAAAGAAATTCAAGTGGTCTTCTTGGAGGGAGATTTCCCCATAACCTTAGATCTTGTTGTATTCCACCGGATTGGGACCTTGTCTTGATTCTAGCCATTGCAGCTTGTACTTGAAGTTGTCTTTGAGTCACATCTTCCTTCTCTTTCCATTTCAAACCTTTAGAAGGTTTATATCCAATATCACCAGTAACATGGGTAGAATCAATTAAAGGGCCAGTATAAACCTTTCTGGCTGTAGGTAAACCATGCTGATAACATTCAAACCAAAAGATACATTTCAAAGTTAGACAATAACATCAAATAGTAAGTTAGACAATAAAATGTAAGGACAAAAAAAAATACACTTACATTAATACTTGTAAAACCAGATTGTGCAATAAATATAACATGTCCTTGAAGCCTAGGCCTCTTGTAGTGGCTTCTTTGCCCCCCAGATTTTCCTCCAGTACTTGTAGATGCCTTACTTGTAGATGCATTGTCAGATTCCTTTCTGCCCCTCTTTTGTGAAGTTTTTGCTGTTGATTGTTGTGAGCAATTAGTAGTCTATTATATGAGAAAATGAGAAATTAGCTCTTAGATAACTAAGAAGATAGTAATAAAGGAAGAATGTAGGAAGGTACCTCTTGATTACTTGTTGGTCTTGTTGGACAACTCCTCATATTATGAGTACTTGCTTTGCAAATGGAGCATGTCATAGTTATTCCCTTCTTTGATAATTTTCCAGCCTTTTTTGTTTCTCCAACTTCCTTTCTTCTATTTTTTCTTGGCCTTCCAGGCATATTTTGAACTGGAGGAGGTAATACCTTGGGGTTACTACTTTCTGGCCACATTATCATGTTGGGAACTGGTTGTATGAAGTGTGAATATGCCTTCATGTAGGTCTCTTTCCTGTACCAGTATACAATATGCTCTGAAGGATCAAGTCTCTTGAAGTGCATTGCTATTATAGCATGTGGACATGGAATGCCTTTCAGTTTCCAAGGCCTGCAACTATAGTAACCTGTTCTTAAATCTACAATGAACTTGCATGGACCATCTTTGAGTTCAAATCCAGTATCTCCATTAAACATGAAGTCAACCCTCATTGACCTCTCAACATTAGTATTGAACACCATCATGGCCATTGGAGATACACCATCCTACCAAGTTTCAGCAAATTCTCTCATCTTTGCTACCCTACTCATAACTTTGACCCTTATTTCCTCGAGCATTGATATAATTGTCTTGTGTCTAGGGTCCAATATCCAAGCATTGAAGCTTTCACACATGTTATTGTCAACACTGTCACACTTGGAGAATATTTGGAAGAATGCTTTGCACCATCTTTCTTTGTTGTATTTAACTAGGTCTTCACAAATTTTATGACCCAATTTATCAAGATCATCTAGTTTTCTTTTCATTTCAGACTCAAATGTTGATCTAACAACACTCCAGAATCTTTTTCTTCTTTCAATCCCTCTCCATTTTATAGCCCAGTTTGCCAGAATGTGTCTAGCACACATTCTGTGCTCACACTCAGGTAAAATCTCTTCAACAACTGAACATAGACCCTGCATAAAAACAGAGAAATAGTAATACTTAAAAGCAGAAAAATAGACCATCTTAAAACAGCAAAATAGTAGTGTTTTAAACCAGAAAAACAGTAAAGAAGTAGTGTTTTAAACCAGAAAAACAGCAGTGTTTTAAACCAGAAAAACAGTAGTAGTTAAACAACAAAAAACACAAAAATAGTAGTATTTAAATAGCAAAAAAAATAGAAAAACAGTTGTACATACCTTTTGCATGTCGCTTATCATGGTGAGTTTCCCTGCCATCTCCCAAGTTCAAATCAGTTTGCAATAACCCGAGGAACCAACCATATTTTTTTTTTCAGTGCCTACAACAGCCCAAGCTATTGGAAACATTTGATTATTCCCATCCTTTGCTACTGCTGCCAACAATTACCCTTTACAAACACCCTTTAAAAAACATCCATCTAACCCTATACATCTCCTACAACCCTCCATAAACCCCTGCTTCATAGCTGCAAAACAAATGTAGAAACTGGAAAGCTGCTTCTTCCCATCATCTGTGTCTGTCAATTTTACTGCACATGTGCTACCAGGATTTGTTTTGAGTAGCATATCCCTATAGTCCTGAATCCTACCAAACTCAGCAACATGATCCCCCATAATGTCTTTCAACACAATCTTTTTGGCCTTCAAACAAACAACCTTACCAACATATAAACCAAGCTTTTTTCTCACCATATCCTGAATTTCCAAACATTTAATTCTAGGTTGTGAGGTAATTCTATCTTTGAACTGCTTTGCCACATATTTTGAATTACATAGATAGTTGGAAGTGGTTTTATGGCATTTGTGTCTTGGATTAAAAGTCTTGATTGTGAAGTTTGTACTCCTACCTTCCTTGATAGCAAACAAGAACCAAGGACAACCAGTTTTGCATTTAACTCTGACTCTATGTGGCTCATTGGGATCCTTAACTAGCTGAATACCTTTCTGTATAGCATACTTGGTAACTACTTCTCTAAATTCCTTCACATTCTCAAATACCATCCCCAATTGCCAAGTAACAATTTTGGCAGAAGGATCATAAACCACTCTATTTGTTTTTTTCCTTCCCCTTAACTATCCCATATCATCTACATCATCATCAGATACAGGATCACCCTCCCCTTCCAGATCTGATTCAGATTCAAAACTATCTAGATCTGAACTATCATAGTAAGGCTCATCATCACCTCCTAATTTGTCTCTCATATTTTTTTGGGCTGATCTATGTTCTCATAACCTTCATCAACTCCAACTTCACCTAAAAATCCATCAGGTTTTTCCTTCCTAAGTTTTCTCCTATTCTTTTGTCTATATTTCTTCAGATCTTCTTTAACAACCCTCAACTCTTCATGGACATCACTTCCATAATCAAATGACCTCTCAGATTCATCACCAGATGCTATTTCTTCTTCTTCTCCAGCTGGTTCTACTTGTTGAGAATCAGCAGCAATGTCCTCTACATCATCAGCAGCAACAGATTCTTCTTCCTCTGAAGAGGAAGTCCAATCTATGAGTGAATCCTCTTCTTGAGTGGTATTTGAAGGAGTAGGTAACCCTAGATCTGGATTTGCAGCAGTAGTATTTAAAGGAGGACCACAGAGAACAAAAGATTCCCTATTGTCTTGTTGTGTGCTAGAAGATGCATTAAAAGGCTCACCCACATGGCTTATTTGGCTACCCTCTATAGCATCCACCTCCTCAAATTGTGAGTTAGAAGAGACAAAAATGTCTATTGTGTCCCCATTGTTTAATAACATAGCAAGGTCCATTAAATCCCTATATTTTGTTAATTCAACCAAACTGCCACCCTTAGCACTCATAATATAAATTTTTTCTAATTTTGTAATCCCAAAATCCTTAAATAATCAGATAACTCTGGTATTGAGAAGTGGTCACAGTCGGCATTAGTTACATGTTCAACCCTACCCCCAACATATAGAGGTCCTACCTCATTCACCAATTTTCCACCAATTTTTCATCTTAGATTCACATACTTAGTATCCATGGGACCCTACACAACAATAAGAAAAAGGAAAAAACAACTCTCAAGACAGAAGTTTGTAAAATATACAGAAGATTACAAATAAACAGTAATCGGTAAAGACCCCCACAAATTAACAAACAACATAAAATCCCTAATTTAACCCTAATCGGCATGACTGCAAAAATCACAATCAACATAAAAGCCCTGATTTTACCTTAACAGAAAGAGGCACACATACCTCCAAACTCAGAGTGAAAACAGTAGAAATATTGGCGAGAATCAAAGATACCCAGTAGCTTTTAGCTCCTCCACAGTAGCTTTTAGCAGCACCTCAACGGAGAACCCTATCGACTCACAAAATCAAGCTGAAGAATGCACAATCGTCTCTGTCACTGATGATGGGAGTGAAGTGGTGAACCCTAGTTTTTCTATGTTATCGACCAAATGAAAGATGGTAAAAGGGATGGGTTAAATTTAAGGGATTAATTTTAAAGGCGGGTCGGGTATTCTAATTGGATACCCGAATTATTCCAACGTGTACAGCCACATCAGCAAGCATTTACATGTATACGGCGCGTGTATGCACGATAGAAAGGTTTACTAAGTTAGGGGGGTAATAAAATCCGAAAAAGTAAGCATAGGGGGGTAATTAAAATCACGTATAGTTAAGGTGTACACTCATTAAAAAGTGTCAAGTTTAGGGGGGTCTTTACCTATTCTGCCTATTGGATATGCTGAACATAGTGCTGCATATAGATTTCTTATTTTAAAAAGTGATGTGCTTGATTACAATACTATAATTGAGACAAAGAATGCTGAGTTCTTTGAATATATTTATCCACTGCTTGATAAAATTTCTCATACACCTGTTAAACAAAATAACGTCTAACGAGGAACAGAGAAGGAGCAAAAGGCCTAGGAAAGAATATTTTTCTTATGGAAATGATTTTTAAACTTTTCTTGTCGATAATGAACCATTAAATTATTTTGAAGCTATATCTTCTTCAGAAGCTAATTATTAGAAAGAGGCAATAAAAGTTGAAATCAATTCTATTTTGAAAAATAAAACATGAATTTTAACAGATTTACCCCAGGTGCAAAGCCTATTGGTTGTAAATAAATTTTCAAAGAGAAATTTAATCCTGATGGATCTTTAGATAAATGTAAAGCGCGGTTAGTAGCAAAAGGTTTTTCTCAAAAATAAAATATAGATTATTTTGATATATTTGGACTAGTGACTAGAATTTCTTCTATTAGAGTTTTAATTGCCTTAGCTTCAATCCGTAAGCTTTTTATCCGTAAAATGGATGTCAAAACAACTTTTTTGAATGGTGATTTAGAAGAAGAAATTTATATCGTTCAACCTGAAGGTTGTGTCATTTCTGGACAAGAAACTAAAGTTTGTAAATTAATTAAATCTCTTTATGGCCTTAAACAAGCTCCTACGTATTGGTATGAGAAATTTGAACAAGTCTTACTAAGAAATGATTTTTCTTCTATTGAGGTGGATAAATGTGTTTATAATAAAGTGGTAGACAGTGATTATGTGATAATATGTCTATAAGTTGATGACATGCTTATAGTTGATACAAGTTTAAATATTGTGCTAAGTACTGTTGACACCCAATTTTTCCCTATGTATTTTTTTTATACTCAAAATACCTCCAAAATAGCATGTGTATGCATATATAAGCATACCCAAGAGTCTTGGTATTTTTTCCTAATTTTTAAGATTTTAAAATCAATTTATTGTCTATTTCAAGCAGTACAAAATCCAATAATTATTCCCAAATTATCATTTTGGTGAATAATTTATTTCTACTCTCATATTTACACCAAAATATAATTAAGGTGATTTTTGCATATTTTTACAAATTTATTTGGTATTTTTAAATCTAAATTGCATATAATCACAATTATAGCCTATTTTACGATTAACAGCATTTTACAATTCTAAAATTATTTCTAGTATTTTTGGACTAATATTTATATATTATTAATTAGTTTAGTGCTATTAATTTGTTTTAAAATCATTATTACTATTTTATAAAAATAAAAAGGGAAAAATTGTCTATTTAACATCTAGCCCGTTTCTATTTCAATTATAGCCTCATTTCTTTTCAATTTTAACCTCAATTTAACCCCCAATTCCGCCCCAAATTGAAACCTACCCAATTCCTAAATTACCTGACCCCTGACCCGATCTTAAAACCCACTCGGCTCCCCTTTAATCCCGGCCGTTGATCATTTTGATCAACGGCCGTAATTCTTCCTTTCCATTTTTAATTCCCATAACCCCCTTACCCTAATTCATTATATCTGAGGCGCCGCCTTGAAATTCTCTTCGTCTCCCAAAGTCTCTCTAGCCTCTCCGAAACCCTAATCATCTCCCACCTGTTTCTACCATGTTTCCACCGGAATCCATGGCATTCCAAGCCATGGGTGGCCTGTGCTCACTCTCTCTCACTGTTAAACCTAAGCTACTCAAAGTTTGGGGGCCCGACTTCAATGGCTCTCTTTAGATCTTTCTCAGGTCTATTGATTTATGGCCTTTCCGGCCATTATTCCGGCGTGTTCAAGCAATATGAGTCTTTTCGACTCAGGATCCGACTTTCCTCAAGACCTTTCTCATTCTAGTGTTTTCTCTGCAACTCTAAGTCGTCTGAGGTTCTGTAATCGCTTATTTCTTTCAGATCTGTGACATGCCATAGCGTCATTTGACGTTTCAAAGTGTTTTCCCAAATTTCCTCTTTAAAATCGTTCAATCTCAATTTTAGGGTTTCTGAAAAGGGTTTCTTCAAATAATTTTCTGATCTTTCCTGTTCTTTCTTTATGTGTGTTTATGCTCGTATGTTTTCTTCTTATTATGCATGAGTTTGCTCTCTTGTTTCTTCTTTTTTATTATTATGCAAGACTCTTCTATTTTTTCTACTGTTATCCTTATGCTCACATGTTAATTTGTGTTGTGTTCCTCACTCTTTGCTATATGTGTTTATGTTTGAATCCTGGATTTTCGTCGATTTACTGAGTTTTGTTTGTATATTTTCCCTACTGTTGTTTAAAAACTCGCATCATCTCTTTCTTCTGAGCTTGTTTGTGTATGTTTGCCTCTCATAAGTCTTTGAAAGAGAATTCTAAGCCTCTTTCAAAGACATTATTTTCTCACCTCTGATTCTATTCGAAACCCTAGGTTTTGGGGTTTCTTTGACAAGTGGTACTAGGGTTCCGCTTTGGGACCCTAGGCCTTCAGACTCACTGTCAGTCTGTAATTAAGCTTGAATCTCTTTTCTTGTGACTCTGAGACCTTCAGTGTTAAACTCTTTTTCTAAATAACCTAACGACTCTTTTCGTTTGATATGTGTGCTTATATATATGAAAAATTTCTCTTTCAAAGGGTTTTTTATCAACTAAGTGATTGATTCTGAAATCCCTTTAATAAGGCTAATGATTTGCCACTGATTTTCCTTCGATTGAACCTCCTTTACCTTTCTTGACTTGGTTCATTCAATTGAACTTGCAATTTTTGGTTTCATGGCCGTTTAATTGATTCCCTTGCCATATTTGGCACAAACCGCGTACCATTGACTGTTTTCTTAAATAACTTCTATGTATTTACCCCTTTTGTGCTACTTTGAAAGGTTTTAGTAAAAATTTCTTTCCTTAACTAATTTCTACCCGTTGGAATCAGAATCCCTTAACCAAAGGGAGACTGATTCCAATGTACTTCCTTACCTTTCT
>NC_031993.1:11668067-11668161 GCF_001879085.1 Nicotiana attenuata
GAAGGAACATAATTAGCACAAATCACTGAACATAAGCAGTAAAGTAAACAAGGATGATGAAACTGTAAAGCAAACACATAGAAGGGAATAGGGG
>NC_031993.1:11668186-11717318 GCF_001879085.1 Nicotiana attenuata
ATTGAAACCGGAGTTAATCTCGTTCTTGAAGCTAATCCATAATTAATAAGCGGGCCCATGCTCACCGTTAGATCTTCTTAACAGTATTCGACCTCTTATCGATTAATCTACAGCGCACGGCCTCAGTCATTCCCCCTATGGTGACGGGAACCTCAGCTTGCCACAGCCATTTAATTGCAGGCTCTACGATAGCTCACATCTATAAACTACTAAGAGTGGGTAAGCCCCTAGAAAGCGGGGCTGCTTCTTTCACCACTACTTGAGAAGAGAGAAGAGAAAGAAAAAATATCCATTCTTATGGAAGAGAAAACTAGCCATTGTAAGCATCTAAATCCTTCTTCTATGGAGAGCAGACCAAAACAATATTGTCCAATACAAAAGCTGTTACGATTTCTTTCTCTCTAACCATGTGAGTAGCTAGTATTCTTCATGTTTCTTTCAGCTTCGGTCCAAATGGATATCATACTCAATTTCCTAGGATTTTATCCCGTATAAACCTTATTTTGTATTGCTTTTGCACTCAATTAAAGCATACAGATAACTTTGAGCAATACAAACAATTTGGCGGCCGTCTGTGGATTGCATAGCAAAGAATCGCGTAGTTCTCCATGACCAAAAGGAAAGAAACGCTCGGAAAAGGAAGAAAGCAAACCCCGCATAAAAACAAGCCCAAAGCGATATCAGCCGATGGAACTCGAAGATTCTCAAATCAAATTCAACCTCTCTCTGCTCTCTCCGATCCTCAGATAGTGCCAAACAAAATAGACAGAAGGGCCCCCCCTCCTAAGGGAAGTCTCTGTAAGGACATCTCCCACATCCCTGATACGAGCTCCGGCAGAAATCGGCATGGAGATATCTCGCCGATAGAGTCGCCTCAAGACAGCCTATAAACCCTGGTTGGAAGACAACGGATGAGCCGCTCAGGTCTCGATCAAACCGAGCTCAGCACCTCTAATTACCCACAATATGGACTCAGGCCATAGCCTTCGTTCATTCAAATGACAAAGTTCAACACACAGTTGTGAACTGACTCAGCCCATAGCCTTCGTCATCAAAGATGACAAAGTTCAAACAACGCTTGAACTGGACTTCAGGCCATCGTGAGCCTTCGTCATCAAAGATCGACAAACAGTTCAACAACAGTTAACTGGGACTTCAGGCCATGAAGCCTTTCGTCATCAAAGAATCGACAAAGTTAACAACAGTTTCGAACTGGACTCAGCCATGAGCCTTCCCAACTTCAAGATCGACAAAATTCAACAAACCAGTTGAACTGGGATTCAGGCTATGCGCCTTCGCAGTAAGTTCAACTACGGGTTGAAAGCCAAGATTCAGGCTATCGCCGCCTTCGCCAGTAAGTTCACAACTACGGTAAACCAAAGACTCAGGCTAAGCCCTTCGTCATTAAATCAAGGCTACTGCGCCTTCCGCCTAGTAAGTTCAACTACGGTTGAACCAAGATCAGGCTGATGCCGCCTTCCCAGTGCAGTTCAACTACGATTGAACCAAGATTCAGGCCTAAGCGCCTTCGCCATTTAAATCAAGGCTATGCGCCTTCCCAGCAAGTCAACTACGGTTGAACAAGATTCAGGCTATGCGCTTCTGCCAGTAAGTTCATAACTACGATTGAACCAAGACTCAGCTAAAGCGCCTTCGTCATTAAAATCAAGGCTTATTGGCGCCTTCGCCAGTAAGTTCAACTACGGTTGAAACCAAGATTCAGGTTATTGCGCCTTCGCAAAAAAGTTTGCAACTATAGCAGTTGAACCAAGACAGGCTAAACGCCTTCACCAAAAAGTTTCAACTACGTTGAACCAAGACAGGGCTATGCGCCTCACCAAAAAAAGTTCAACTACGTTGAACCAAGACACGAACTATGCGCGTCGACCAAACAAGTTCAACTACGTCGGAACTGGGACTCAGGCTATTGCGCCTCACCAAAAGTTCAACTACGATTGAACCAATACAGGCTAATGCGCCTTCACCAGCAAGTTCAACTACGGTTGAACCAAGACAAGCTAAACTCCTTCACCAAAAGTTCAACTTACGGTTGAACAAGACAGGCTATTGCGCCTTTCACCAAAAAGTATACTACGGTTGAACCAAACAGGTATTGCGCCTCTTCACCAACAAAGCCTTCAACTACGGATCGAACTGAGACTCAGGCTATTGCGCCGTTCACCAAAAAGTTCAACTACGTTGAACAAGAACAAAGCATGCGCCTTCCACAACAATTCAACTACGGTCCGAACTGGACTCAGGCTATGCGCCTTCACCAAAAAGTTCAACTACGATTTGAACCAAGACAGGCTATGCGCCTTCACCAGCAAGTTCAACTACGTGTTGAACCAAGACAGGCTAAAACGCCTTCACAAAAAAGGTTGCAACTACGGTTGAAACCCAGACAGGCTATGCGCCTTCACCAAAAATTTTCAACTACGTTGAACCAAGACAGGCTATGCCCTTCACCAACAAGTTCCAACAGCGTGTCGAGCTAGGACTCCGAGCATGCGCCTTCACCAAAAAAGTTCAAGCTACGATTGAACCAAGACAGGCTATGCGCCTTCACCAAAAAGTTCAACTACGGTTGAACGGACATCGGGCTACCCGCCTTCGCCAATAAAGTTTCACCACGGTTTGAACCAAGCACTCAGGCTATGTGCCTTCGCCGTTTAAAGCCAACGAGTCTCGACCTGCTCGAACTACAAAGGATGGAGGCCTTTCATCCTCAACTTTAGCAAGTTCAACCACAGTTGAACCGAATTCAGGCCAAACGCCTTTCATCTGTGAAAAGCAAAAATTCATATGACCTCCAACGAATCGAAAGCGCCAGGATAGTCAAACCCTCGCCATTTCAAGTAAGTTACTCCCAACTCAACTAAGATTGGGACACGTAAAGTCCGACCCCGGTCCCAAACTACAAGGCCGCGTTTTCTGTCATAACGGCCGACAGTTCGATCCGCGCACCGAACGGGACTTAAGCTAAGTGCCACTATCGCAAGCAACGGCCTCCGACTCGACTCACCCTGAGTCGAAGAAGAAGAGTCGTGTAACAATTAAAAAACTAACATGCCTCACCAGAGTCGAACCGAAGGCAAATCACCCCTCGGACGCATGCAAAGAAAAATCTCAAGGGGACAAAAGAGGAGAACAAAACAGACACAAGGCAAATAACGTAAAGGAGATCTCATTTATCTACAAATAATTGGGGTCTTCCCCGCTATACACCGGCCAAGGCGATCAATACATAGGAAAGAGAAAATAAAAAACAGGAAAAAAATGGCATATCTTTTTACTCGGCGCCGATCCGCCCACCATCTGCACTCCAGCGTCAGCCTCTAGCGATCGCCGCGTCCAAAACCACATCGGTACGAGCCTCACGATCTTTGACGCGGCTCCCTCTGAAAGCAGCCGGTCACGATGCCGGCCTCCCACAAATTCTATATACATCACGTTGGCCTCGGCAAAGACCCAAAGTTCGCAAGCCTGGCTGGAAGAAGCGGCTTGGTCCCGTAGCGCTGATTCTCTTCTTCTAAAGGCGGTGTATCCGTCCGCCATGAACTTCGTCCTGCCAAAGACACCATCCGCGTCCCAGACTCGCTTCTCTAAAGGCCGCAGTAAGCCCTCTCCAAGGCCGCATTGGGACTCGTGCACGCGGATAGCTTCCCGTTAACGCCCCAGCCCTTGACGACGGCATCCCTCACCTGAATGCTTCAATACCGCGACTTCACCCTCCAACGCACGTCACTTGTCACCCCGCCCCATGCCGCCAGCGGCCTCTGCCACCTTAGCTGGCCCTGGCGCTAGCAACATCAGCTGCGGGCTCTCTTTATCGCTCAGCGCCTCATCCTTCCGGCGGAGCTGCTCCTCGAGAACACTCGTCCTGCACGTGTTTGCTGCATCTGAAGCTCCCGCTCGCCAGTTCCTTAACCAAGCCCGGCTGACGGGATCATTCCTCAACGCGACGCCAATCATCGGCACTGATCCCGATTCCAGCCGAGGTAGCGTGCGATACTTCTCCAAGCGCCCGCAAAAACTATCCCCGAGCGGATTTTCGGTTCGACGGATTCTCTCCACCTCCAACAATAAGACTTGCACAAGCAAAGACAACGATTAAGATAAAGAACAAACTAAGGCCCAAAGAAGAAGCGAACCGACGTAATAGTAAGCATACCCTCAACCCATCACGCCACTTCATCATCAGTCCGTATTCCGTAACGCCCCTCAACGACGCATTGCTCGGGCCTTTCCGAGCATAGCGTCCTCGAACTGCATCAATCCCGGCACCAAGCTTTCCCCTTGGAGCATATAAGTTCAACTCCGAGGGGAACCTCGACGAAGCGAGATCGCCCCTCTGCGCGCACCACTGGAATTGTGAAGCCTTCCCGGAACATACGGACGTCAATGTGGGGGTCCAAAGTCGGATTCGGGACTCGTACTCATCTCCACAGCATCCCCTCCTCCTTCCGCTATCGGCGAGTGAGAACCACCCGCAATAGCCACCGTAGGCCTTGGCCTCACCGATAGCAGCGCTGAGGAACACCTCCCGTCTCAGCGACTGGTACCCAATTGAGTCGCCGAAGCGACAGTATTCACGCACGACCTAACCAACCGGGCAACCCCCATAGTTTGGTCCGCCCTCCATGGCAGGCCCCCGCCGTACTCCTCTCCATCCGCCGGGGAGTCCAAATTAATTTACCACAGGAGGAGCCGGGGCGTTTTTAAAAAAAAACATTGGGACCCCCACGCGCCCTTTTTTATCAACGGCCTCTCCTCCTCGCCCATCCGAGACGATTCCGCTCTTTAGGGCGCACAACCCCGATGGCCCCTGTCCCGAAGTAGGGTCCTGCTGGAGAAGGAACCGCTTGAACGCATTCAACTGATGCCGCCCTCGGTACTGTGATGCCGACCACCGGCGCTGCAGTAAGCCGAGCAATTGCACAGGCCGACGAAGCAACTGAGGGCCTGACGCGGTTGTGCCCTCCCTGATCACAGAAAACAAAGTTGAAATTGAATAGAGCTGAAAACAAAGCAGAACAGAAGAAAAAATCATTTTTACCTGCCACAGCCTACGGCCATCCTCTTTCCCAGAAAGACGCCAATGTGCGTATCCCCACCCGTAATGGGGATACGCCTCGACCCAACTCACTATCCAAGACAAGGCCGGCACGACCTGTCGGCTAACCATATATATATCTACACGAGGTTAACGCTCATGATCACCAAATCATTAAAGAGGGGAAAGAAAAGGAATTCCACCACTAAAGAACCTACGTGCATGGTCAAGCCTCTGGGAAACCCAGTAGCAATCCGCACCAGATCCGGTCCTGATATAAAAGAAGGCTCGAAAGGGCGAGGGCGACCTCGTCATCCACTGGTCATTGACCAGGCCCCCGACCATGAGGGCACGCCTTGACATCATGCCACGGACTCTCTGGGACAGCGTAGAGACTAAGACATGCTGCAGCGTGACCTCCCTAGCGGGCCAATTCCACGTTACTTGATTAAACATTGCCAACAATTTGTAGAGGAAGAGTTGAGCTGACCCCGGGCACACCCCCGTATAAATAACGCGAGAAGAGAAAATCCACCACCAGCATTGGAAGCGGGATCTTTTAACCCCAACCTGGAAAGGAATAGGCATAAAAAATGCAGTATCCCCTGCGGTCGGTGTAACCCTCTCCTCGCTTCAGCGAGAACGATGTCTGCACGAGTGGGAGATTGACCCCTATTCCCATAATCGCGCCATTCCCAATCTCCCCCATTAACGGGGCTTCATTCCACCGGGTCATCTCCACCGTCGACAGTTAAGCAATCGCCCAGAACCTCCGGGCCGAGGAACTACCTCGTCAACCGACGGAACTTTCTCCGGTCTCTATCTGTTCAGCACCTCCCATTGCCGGAGTGGCCTTCAACTACCGTAAAATCTATCGGAAGAGGCATCGTTGGAAGAACTGCCTGCCATTTTATCTACTAAAGAGAAAGGATAGAATTCGGTCGGGCAAGACAAAGGTGATCACAATCCAAGGAAAAGGAAGAAGATTGGAATTAGCAGAACGAAAAAGTTCCTCAGAATCTTCTCTCAGCATGAACAATGAAGATATGAGAAATGAATGCCTCATACCCACCTTTAATAGGCAACATAAATGCTTTCGCGAAAACCAATAGCGTCATTAACTGCACGGACCAACGTTTAAACGGTTCGGTCCTGCACGAAGCATGCGTCATTATGACAAAGCTCCGAAGCGCGTCCAGCCATCCGCCAACTTCCCGGCCGTTCAGAATAATCGCAACCGGCCTGCGTACGCTGAAGAATGCGCCGTACGCCTTTCAAAAATTGTGGGACGTGACCAAAACTTACCCGGCGCCATCTACTCCATTCCTCCACGCCATTCGCCAATTATATGAAAGGATATGGCCATCTCCAATATATGAAAAGGCTACGACCATCCCCAATATATGAAAGGCTACGGCCGTTCTCTATATATGAAAGGCTACGGCCATCTCTAATGTATGAAAGGCTCTCCAACATATGAAAGCTACGGCCATCGCCATTATATAAAGGCTACGGCCATTCTCTTTAATGTATGAAAGGCTTCTCTAATATATGAAAGCTACGCCATCTCAAACGTGTAAACGGCTAAGCCACTGCCGTACAATAAGTACCCCTTATTCGAGTTTTTTCAAAATCACAATCGATTGAAAGTTCCGCTCATCGACTCCGGCCGAAAGCATACCTCATATAAGCGGAGGACTAACTGTTATGGGTCAGAATCCGAATTTCTACAAGGTAATTAACGGAGTTTAATCTCGTCTTGACTAATCCATAATTTAATAAGGGTATGGCCACCTTATTCATAACAGGATTCGACTTCTTGTCCGATTTAATCTACGAGCACGCCCAGTCATACCCCCATGAGGACGGAACTCAGTGCCACGGGCTATTTATTGCCAGCTCTACGAAGCTCACATCTATAAATACTAAGAGTAAAGGCCCTAGAAAGGGGGCTGCTTCTTCAACCACTATGAGAAGAGAGAGAGAGAAGAGAAAAAGATTACCCATTCTTATGGTGAAGAGAAAACACCATTGTAAAGTCTCTGAACGCTCTTCATGGAGAGCAGACCCAAACCAATATTGTCAATAAAAGCCGTTAAGATTTCTTCTTCCTAACCTTGAGTAACTTATTTTCATTTCTTCGCTTGTCCAATGGATTATTACGATTGCTATATTTTCCGTAACTTATTTGTATTGTTTTGCGACTCATAAAGCACACGATAACTTTTGAGCAAACAATATGAATACTAAGTAGTGCAATCCAAGGTTGCTGCTCTTGCAATCTTGTAAACTTCTTTGAAGACGATTCGATGGTTTGCGCTCTCCGTATCATTCAATTGCGCTAAACACATCTTTCTGAATAGATTCTGGCCTAACGAAAGCATGCCAACGCAAGAACCCATGTGGAAGTTGTGCCGAATAGGTGCCACAGCCATGGCGACCCAACATGACCGAATTTCCCAAAGAAAATAGACCAAATTTATTGTTTCTCCCTAGAACAATCTTGTTCGCATTTTTTGCATCCCTCGGATCAATTCAACTTGTATACATGAGATTTGATCGTTTAAAACACAGGAGAACAATTTCATGGAGAAATATTGGAGCTTGAGAGGAGAGAGGGTGGAGAAAAATCTGAAAGAATGAGTAGAAAAAATACAAAGCATATTTATGGCTTAAGGTAGGAGGTGACCATAAAATAAGATTATTTGACTATAAAAATCAAAGGTAGCTATGGAACGACACGACACATAATCTACCCGCTAGAGCGCCATCGTCAGATTTTCCCGACGAGCCATCTCGTCATCGATGTTCTCCGTATATATCAATCTCACAAACTCCCGCACCGCCTACTATGTCCCACTTCCTCCATCCTTTCCCCTGTACGCTACTCCAGCTAATCCCACGCCCCTTTTCCACACTGATGTAAGCATCCAGCATCATCAGTCGCGTGCTCGGCTGCCGCTCCACCTAGCTACCTGCCCACACCCAACGCGGATCGAACTGCCCACTCACTCACCGCCTCCAGTCCGTCAATCTCCTCTCTCCTACTCCTGCGCCTGTCGTCACTACCGGCCAGTCTCTTCTACACACTCTATACACTCTCTTGTTCATCATCCGCTCTTTCAGTCCTGACACATCTCCTCCTCACTAACTCCCAGTCCGAGCTACTGCTCAACTCACTTTTTCAGCGCCGCGGCTCTCAACTTAGCTCAATTACACAGTTCATCCTTCGGCCCTTGTCGGTTATAGGAGACCGTTCGAACTTATAATTTTTAAAAAAGGGTATTATTAAAGTAAATAAAGTACTCAACCTTTTGTTATAGGAGTAAAAATTCATTTTTTGATTTTATTTTCCCCATGTTTATATTCATGGCCCACAACAATGAGGAGATCCGAAATGACCGAATTATAATAGGAATAAAGTGCCCAAGCATTACTGTATCTAGCCCATTTGTATTAGGCCCGACAAAGGTTTAAAATACGCTGTACCTTCTTTCAATTTCCAATCATGTTCTGTAAGCATGACTATTAAGTCGGCAGTCAACTCCACAATTTTTTTCACTATTGGTGATAAAAAGAGCTTATGTGGTTGGCCCTCATAACTCACTTTCACAAAATAATCGCAATAAAATTAATTTTAACTTGGAACATTTTAAAATTAAATTGCAAGATGATTAAAGTGGTAAAGTTGTTTATTAATTATATATGTATATATTTATTGATTTAAATAATACAATATGACAAATATTTACAGATATTGTAACTGAACCCCAACCATACTCCGTAATCGCAACTCTTTTCCTCACATTGTCAAATCAGACAAGATTTAGAGTTTTAATTCCTGAGTTCACCGACTAATTAAGTTTGAACAAAACTCTAAATATTTCATAATAGAAGATTCACTTTGTTATGTATAAATAATCTATCTTAGACTTCAATAAATTGACATTTTCTGCCAATCTAGACTTCAAATGCTTGGTTGCTTCTTTGGCAATTATTTTAAAGTTTTTTGACAATTTCGATAATCGCCAGAGTGCACCCTTCTAGAAGCAATTCTATGAAAGATGGCAAAAATATCTTGGTAAGTGAAAATTCCATCAGCCCCACTTTTTCCTATGCACCAAACAAAGCTTCATGCAAATGAGCTATAAATACCATTCTACCAATCACTCTTGTTTTATCAAATTATTCATTAGCAAGACAAAGAAAGTCATTCTTCTTCTTCTTCTAAATTTCCTTATTTCTTCGGTCTTACATTTTATCTTTCTTTTGTAGTTTAAATTTTTCTTGTCTCCCCTCTTTTAAATAGCTGGGTTCCGTACTTTAATTTTGCGATTCCTATATCCTCTTAATAGAGGTAGACTTGTTTAATCCTGGGAGACATTTCATACTGCTGAAAATATGTCTCTAGGAGCAGTGCCTAGCACGACTCAAGTCAATCCGTGTATTTATTCATATTAATATTAGCGTAGTTTATATTGTTATTTTCGGCTAATTTCCCTACAATCTAAGAAAACTATGGAAATAATTACTACTGCCTGAAAATTTTTGATGTGCTACCAAATTTTTGGTGTTGTCTCCGCTGCTTACCATTCCAGTTGTCCTGTCAATATCCATGGTGTTGCAAATACGTTTATTGCATCCACAACTTTGCGCAGATACTTAATGTTCAAAACACAGTATGTGAAAGACATGGTACATATCCAATTGCTAATATTAAAACCTTCAAGAAAATGACCTCAATGCAAGAGAAGAGTTGGGCATAAATGAAATCTCACTAAGTTAAAATTAAATTTGACTAAAGCGGATAATATAATTTTTGCGGTCATCTCCCAAATAATAATGTTGCCAATATGAGAAATTGGGTGATAGACTCTGGTGCTATTACTACTCACATTTGTGCAGACAAAATGAATTTTTGTCTTACACCCAAGTTTGAGAAGGAGAAGAAACTATTTATCTTAGTGACTCAAGAACAACTCGCATTATTTGGGAAAGGAAAAATTCTTTCTCAAAACTTCACATCTTGGTAAAACTCTAGCATTGAGTGATGTATTGCATGTTTTTAATATCCAAACCAATTTGGTTTCGTGTCGTGATATTAGGGGAATAAGTGAGTGAAGGTTTCTTTCAGAATGATGAGTCTGTATTGACCAAAATAAATATTTTTGTGGGCAATGGATATTGTAACCGATATTTATCATGCTTAAGATATTCTAATACTAGCAATAAACATTGCATCTTCTTCTGCTTACATGTGTTTTGAGTCTATTTTCTTTATGCGCATGCTAGACTAGGACATGTTAATTGTTATTAAAAAAAATACAGCCACTAGGATAATATCTGGTTTAGACTCAAACATTATTAACAAGTTGTGAAATATTTTGCTGAAGCTTAAAAAGTACTAGAAAGACTTATTTTTCTTATAAATAGAGAAAAGCTGGAATTATTATCCTTGATTCACACTCGTATTTAGGTGATTTAAAGCAGACTATGACTAGAGGTGGAAAAGATATTATTGACTTTTATTGATGATTTTCTAGATATACTAAAGTTGTATTTGCTAAGAAATATAAAGATGATGCTTTTATTTATTATAAACTGAGGTTGAAAATTAACTTAGTAGAAAAATCAAAGAGAATTAGCATCTGATAGAGGTGGAGAATAATTTACTTTAAATAATTTTTGTGAAAAGAATGGAATAATTCATGAAATAAACATCCCGCTTATTTCACCTGAGTCGATTGGAGTACTGAAGATGAAAAAATAGAACATTGAAAGAGATCATAAACTCTATGTTAGTTAGTTCTAATGCTCCTGATAATTTGTGGGGTGAAGCTATTTTATCTTCATGTCACTTACAAAATAGAATACCGCATAGAAAACCGCAAAACTCCTTATTGAATTATGAAGGGTCTTAAACTCTAACTTGGAAATTTAAAGTGTGGGGGTGCCTTGCTAAAAGTCATTTTCTGAACCTAAAAAGAGAAAAATAGGTTCTAAAACTGCTGATTGCAATGCTTATTGGATAGGCAGAATAGGTAAAGACCTCCTAAACTTGACACTTTTAATGAGTGTACACCTTAAATATACGTAATTTTAATTACCCCCATATGCTACTTTTTTTTGGATTTTATTACCCCCTAACCTGCACAATGCAGTGGAAGTTGGTTCAAATGTTGAGTGCGCGTGGGAAGTATATTTTCCCACATCAGTTGAATATTCCCTTTCCAATCCTAGAAACCATCCCTACGTAAATAATTTCCCCCAACGGTAACAACCCTTCTCACCCCTATTTATTGGCTTCTTCTAAGTTTTCAGCATTTTCTTTATTCTCACAATCTTTGTCCAGCCAAATTCCATTCCCCCAAGATTTTGCTCTTATTTTTTGCCCAAAAACAACCATTTTTTACTTGGAAGATAGAAGATGAATGTTTTTTGTAGATGTGGCAAGCCAGCTCCTTTAAAAGTTGCGCTGGACTACTGAAATCATGGGCGACGATTCTTGGATGTATCTTTATCCGAAGACAAATCTTGTCGATTTTTTCAGTGTATAACCTCCATTTTCCGGAGCAGGCAAACATTGTTAATTCTGGGTTGTTGAAGAATACTAACAAACTATCGAAGAGGGAAAGAATGCTAAAGTTTCTATTTATTTTCAGTTTACTTTTGAATCTGATTTTGTTCATGTACAAATAATGGTTATCTGGTAGTATGTAATAGAAGTTAAGAAATAATGATTATGCTGTTCGACACTGCTATCCACAAAAACAAACCAATCACAATCACAAATATTTTGTCAACATAGCTGGTAATTTGACAAAGAAAGTCGGAATTTAACATTCTAACAATAGAGTTATAACTATGCTGTCTATATAACAGCTAGACATACACATGACAAACAAAGTTCACAAATAAAGTTTCGTACCACCATCAGTATCCACAAAAACAGACACCCCATGATTCAACTAAAACAGCCACCCATGAATTCAAAATAAAAAAAGAAGTCTAGTATATCAAATACTACATCCAAACAGTAAAGAAATTCAAGTGGTCTTCTTGGAGGGAGATTTCCCCATAAACCTTAGATCTTTTGTATTCCACCGATTGGGACTTGTCTTGATTCTAGCCATTGCAGCTTGTACTTGAAGTGTCTTTGAGTACATCTTCTTCTCTTTCCATTTCAAACCTTTAGAAGGTTATAATCCAATATCACCAGTACATGGGTAGAATCAATTAAAGGGCCAGTATAAACCTTTCTGGCTGTAGGTAAACCATGCTGATAACTTCAAACCAAAAGATTACATTTCAAAGTTAGCAAATAACATCAATAGTAAGTTAGACAATAAAATGTAAGGACAAAAAAAAATACACTACTTAATACTTGTAAAACCAGATTGTGCAATAAATCATAACATGTCCTTGAAGCCTAGCCTCTTGTAGTGGCTTCTTTGCCCCCCAGATTTTCCTCCAGTACTTGTAGATGCCTTACTTGTAGATGCATTGTCAGATTCCTTTCTGCCCTCTTTGTGAAGTTTTTGCTGTATTGTTGTGAGCAATTAGTAGTCTATATATGAGAAAATGAGAAATTAGCTCTTAGTAAACTAAGAAGAATAGTAATAAAGAAGAATTAGGAAGCCTCTCTTGATTTACTTGTTGGTCTTGTTGGACAACTCCTCATATTATGAGTACTTGCTTTGCAAATGGAGCATGTCATAGTTATTCCCTTCTGATTAATTTTCCAGCCTTTTTGTTTCTCCAACTTCCTTTCTTCTATTTTTCTTGGCCTTCCAGGCATATTTTGAAACTGGAGGAGGTAATACCTTGGGGCTTACTACTTTCTGGCCACATTATCATGTTGGAACTGGTTGTATGAAGTGTGAATATGCCTTCATGTAGGTCTCTTTCCTGTACCAGTATACAATAATGCTCTGAAGGATCAAGTCTCTTGAAGTGCATTGCTATTATAGCATTGTGGACATGGAATGCTTTCATTTTCAAGGCCTGCAACTATAGTACCAGTTCTCTAAAATCTACAATGAAACTTGCATGGACCATCTTTGAGTTCAAATCCAGTATCTCCATTAAACATGAAGTCAACCCTCATTGACCTCTCAACATTAGTATTGAACAACCATCATGCCATTGGAGATACACCATCCTACCAAGTTTCAGCAAATTCTCTCATCTTTGCTACCCTACTCATAACTTTGACCTTATTTCCTCGAGACATTGATATAATTGTCTTGTGTCTAGGGTCCAATATCCAAGCATTGAAGCTTTCACACATGTTTATTGTCAACACTGTCACACTTGGAGAATATTGGAAGAATGCTTTGCACCATCTTTCTTTGTTGTATTTAACTAGGTCTTCACAAATTTTATGACCCAATTTATCAAGATCATCTAGTTTTCTTTCATTTCAGACTCAAATGTTGATCTAACAACACTCCAGAATCTTTTTCTTCTTTCAATCCCTCTCCATTTTATAAGCCCAGTTTGCCAGAATGTGTCTAGACACATTCTGTGCTCACACTCAGGTAAATCTCTTCAACAACTGAACATAGACCCTGCATAAAAACAGAGAAATAGTAATAGTTAAAAGCAGAAAATAGACCATCTTAAACAGCAAAATAGTAGTGTTTTAAACCAGAAAACAGTAAAGAAGTAGTGTTTTAAACCAGAAAAACAGCAGTGTTTTAACCAGAAAAACAGTAGTAGTTAAACAACAAAAACACAAAAATAGTAAGTATTTAAATAGCAAAAAATAGAAAAACAGTTGTACGATACCTTAAACATGTCGCTTATCCATGGTGAGTTTCCCTGCCATCTCCCAAGTTCAAATCAGTTTGCCATAACCCGAGGAACCACCATATTTTTTTTTTCAGTGCCTACAACAGCCCAAGCTATTGGAAACATTGATTATTCCCATCCTTTGCTACTGCTGCAACAATTACCTTTAACAAACACCCTTTAAAAAACATCCATCTAACCCTATACATCTCCTACAAACCCTCCATAACCCTGCTTCATAGCTGCAAAACAAAATGTAGAAACTGGAAAGCTGCTTCTTCCCATCATCTGTGTCTTGTCAATTTTACTGCACATGTGCTACCAGGATTTGTTTTGAGTAGCATATCCTATAGTCCTGAATCCTACCAAACTCAGCAACATATCCCCATAATGTCTTTCAACACAATCTTTTTGGCTTCAACAAACAACCTTACCAACATATAAACCAAGCTTTTTTCTCACCATATCCTGAATTTCCAAACATTTAATTCTAGGTTGTGAGGTAATTCTATCTTTGAACTGCTTGCCACATATTTGAATTACATAGATAGTTGGAAGTGGTTTTATGGCATTTGTGTCTTGGATTAAAAGTCTTGATTGTGAAGTTTGTACTCCTACTTCCTTGATAGCAAACAAGAACCAAGGACAAACCAGTTTTGGATTTAACTCTGACTTATGTGGCTCATTGGGATCCTTAACTAGCTGAATACTTTCTGTATAGCATACTTGGTAACTACTTCTCTAAATTCCTTCACATTCTCAAATACCATCCCCAATTGCCAAGTAACAATTTTGGCAGAAGGATCATAAACCACTCTATTTTGTTTTTTTCCTTCCCTTAACATCCCATATCATCTACATCATCATCAGATACAGGATCACCCTCCCCTTCCAGATCTGATTCAGATTCAAAACTATCTAGATCTGACTATCATAGTAAGGCTCATCATCACCTCCTAATTTGTCTCTCATATTTTTTTGGCTATATCTATGTTCTCATAACCTTCATCAACTCCAATTCACCTAAAAATCCATCAGGTTTTTCCTTCTCTAATTTTCTCCTATTCTTTTGTCATATTTCTTCAGATCTTCTTTAACAACCCTCAACTCTTTCATGGACATCACTTCCATAATCAAATACCTCTCAGATTCATCACAAGATGCTATTCTTCTTCTTCTCCAGCTGGTTCTACTTAGTTGAGATCAGCAGCAATCCTCTACATCATCAGCAGCAACAGATTCTTCTTCCTCTGAAGAGGAAGTCCAATCTATGAGTGAATCTCTTCTTGAGTGGTATTTGAAGGAGTAGGTAACCCTAGATCTGGATTTGCAGCAGTAGTATTTAAAAGGAGACCACAGAGACAAAAGATTCCCTATTGTCTTGTTGTGTGCTAGAAGATGCATTAAAAGGCTCACCCACATGGCTTATTTTTGGCTACCCTCTATGCATCCACTCCTCAAATTGTGAGTTAGAAGAACAAAAATGTCTATTGTGTCCCCATGTTAATAACATAGCAAGGTCATTAAATCCCTATATTTTGTTAATTCAACCAAACTGCCACCCTTAGCACTATAATATAAATTTTTTTCTAATTTTGTAATCCCAAAATCCTTAAATAATCAGATAACTCTGGTATTGAGAAGTGGTCACAGTCGGCATTAGTTACATGTTCAACCCTACCCCCAACATATAGAGGTCTACCTCATTCACCAATTTTCCACCAATTTTTCATCTTAGATTCACATACTTAGTATCCATGGGACCCACACAACAATAAGAAAAAAGGAAAAAACAACTCTCAAGACAGAAAGTTTGTAAAATATACAGAAGATTACAAATAAACAGTAATCGGTAAAGACCCCCACAAATTAACAAACAACATAAAATCCCTAATTTAACCCTAATCGGCATGACTGCAAAAATCACAATCAACATAAAAGCCCTGATTTTACCTTAACAGAAAGAGCACACCATACCTCCAAACTCAGAGTGAAAACAGTAGAAATATTGGCGAGAATCAAAGATACCCAGTGCTTTTAGCTCCTCCACAGTAGCTTTTAGCAGCACTTCAACGGAGAACCCTACGACTCAACAAAATCAAGCTGAAGAATGCACAATCGTCTCTGTCATGATGATGGATGAAGTGGTGTGAACCCTAGTTTTTCTATGTTTACGACCAAATGAAAAAGATGGTAAAAGGGATGGGTTAAATTTAAGGGATTAAGTTTAAAGCGGCGTCGGGTATTCTAATTGGATACCCGAATTATTCCAACGTGTACAGCCACATCAGCAAGCATTTAACATGTATACGGCGCGTATACACGGATAAGGTTTACTATAGTTAGGGGGTAATAAAATCCAAAAGTAAGCGATAGGGGAGATTAAAATACGGTATAGTTAAGGTGTGACACTCATTAAAAAGTGTCAAGTTTAGGGGGGTCTTTACCATATTCTGCCTATTGGATATGCTGAACATAGTGCTGCATATAGATTTCTTATTTTAAAAAGTGATGTGCTTGATTACAATACTATAATTAAAAAGAATGCTGAGTTCTTTGAATATATTTATCCACTGCTTGATAAATTTCTCATTACACCTGTTAAACAAAATAACGTCTAACGAGGAACAGAGAAGGAGCAAAAGGCCTAGGAAAAGAATATTTTTCTTATGAAATGATTTTAAACTTTTCTTGTCGATAATGAACCATTAAATTATTTTGAAGCTATATTCTCTTCAGAAAGCTAATTATTAGAAAGAGGCAATAAAAGTTAAATCAATTCTATTTTGAAAAATAAAACATGAATTTTAACAGATTTACCCCAGGTGCAAAACCTATTGGTTGTAAATAAAATTTTCAAAGAGAAATTTAATCCTGATGGATCTTTAGATAAAATGTAAAGCGCGGTTAGTAGCAAAAGGTTTTTCTCAAAAATAAAATATAGATTATTTTGATATATTTGGACTAGTGACTAGAATTTCTTCTATTAGAGTTTTAATTGCCCTTAGCTTCAATCCGTAAGCTTTTTATCCGTAAAATGGATGTCAAAACAACTTTTTTGAATGGTGATTTAGAAGAAAAAATTTATATCGTTCAACCTGAAGGTTGTGTCATTTCTGGACAAGAAACTAAAGTTTGTAAATTAATTAAATCTCTTTATGGCCTTTAAACAAGCTCCTACGTATTGGTATGAGAAATTTGAACAAGTCTTACTAAGAAATGATTTTTCTTCTATTGAGGTGGATAAATGTGTTATATAATAAAGTGGTAGACAGTGATTATGTGATAATAATGTCTATAAGTTGATGACATGCTTATAGTTGATACAAGTTTAAAATTTGTCTAAGTACTGTTGACACCCAATTTTTCCCTATGTATTTTTTTTTATACTCAAAATACCTCCAAAATAGCATGTGTATGCATATATAAGCATACCCAAGATCTTGGTATTTTTCCTAATTTTTAAGATTTTAAAATCAATTATTGTCTATTTCAAGCAGTACAAAATCCAATAATATATTCCCAAATTATCATTTTGGTGAATAAATTTATTTCTACTCTCATATTTACACCAAAATATAATTAAGGTGATTTTTGCATATTTTACAAATTTATTTGGTATTTTTTAAATCTAAATTGCATATTAATCACAATTATAGCCTATTTTACGATTAATAGCATTTTATAATTCTAAAATTATTTCCAGTATTTTTGGATTAATATTTATATATTATTAATTAGTTTAGTGCTTTTAATTTATTTTAAAATCATTTATACTATTTTATAAAAATAAAAAAGTGGAAAAATTGTCTATTTAACATCTAGCCCGTTTCTTATTCATATTATAGCCTCATTTCTTTTCAATTTTAACCTCAATTTAACCCCCAATTTCCGCCCCAAATTAAACCTACCAATTCCTAAATTACCTGACCCTGACCCGATCTTAAAACCCACTCGGCTCCCCTTTAATCCCGGCCGTTGATCATTTTGATCAACGCCGTAATTCTTCCTTTCCATTTTTAATTCCCATAACCCCTTACCCTAATTCATTATATCTGAGGCGCCGCCTTGAAATTCTCTTCGTCTCCCAAATCTCTCTAGCCTCTCCGAAACCCTAATCATCTCCCACCTGTTTCTACCATGGTTTCCACGGAATCCATGGCATTCCAAGCCATGGGTGGCCTGTGCTCACTCTCTCTCACTGTTAAACCTAGCTACTCAAAGTTTGGGGCCCGACTTCAATGGCTCTCTTTAGATCTTTTCAGTCTATTGATTTATGGCCTTTCCGGCCATTATTCCGGCGTGTTCAGACAATAGTGAGTCTTTTCGACTCAGGATCCGACTTTCCTCAAGACCTTTCTCATTCTAGTGTTTTCTCTGCAACTCTAAGTCGTCTGAGGTTCTTAATCGCTTATTTCTTTCAGATCGTTGACATGCCATAGCGTCATTTGACGTTTCAAAGTGTTTTCCCAAATTTCCTCTTTAAAATCGTTCAATCTCAAATTTTAGGGTTTTCTGAAAAGGTTTCTTCAAATAATTTTCTGATCTTTCCTGTTCTTTCTTTATGTGTGTTTATGCTCGTATGTTTCTTCTCTATTATGCATGAGTTTGCTCTCTTGTTTCTTCTTTTTTATTATTATGCAAGACTCTTCTATTTTTTCTACTGTTATCCTTATGCTCACATGTTAATTTGTGTTGTGTTCCCACTCTTTGCTATAGTGTGTTGTATGTTTGAATCCTGGATTTTCGTCGATTTACTGAGTTGTTTGTATATTTTCCTACTGTGTTTAAAAAAACTCGCATCATTCTCTTTCTTCTGAGCTTGTTTGTGTATGTTTGCCTCTCATAAGTCTTTGAAAGAGAATTCTAAGCCTCTTTCAAAGACATTATTTTCTCACCTCTGATTCTATTCGAAACCCTAGTTTTGGGTTTCTTTGACAAGTGGTACTAGGGTTCCGCTTTGGGACCTAGGCCTTCAGACTCACTGTCAGTCTGTAATTAAGCTGAATCTCTTTTCTTGTGACTCTGAGACCTTCAGTGTTAAACTCTCTTTTCTAATAACCTTAACGACTCTTTTCGTTTGATATGTGTGCTTATATATATGAAAAAATTTCTTTTTCAAAGTTTTTTTATCAACTAAGTGATTGATGTCAAATCCCTTTAATAAGGCTAATGATTGCCACTGATTTTCCTCGATTGAACCTTCCTTTACCTTTCTTGACTTGGTTCATTCAATTGAACTTGCAATTTTTGGTTTCATGGCCGTTTAATTGATTCCCTTGCCATATTTGGCACAAACCGCGTACCATTGACTGTTTTCTTAAATAACTTCTATGTATTTACCCCTTTTGTGCTACTTTGAAAGGTTTTAGTAAAAATTTCTTTCCTTAACTAATTTCTACCCGTTGGAATCAGAATCCCTTAACCAAAGGGAGACTGATTCCAATGATTCCTTACCTTTCTTACTGGTTCTCTTTGCACTATAAAAGGGGGTGCACTTTAACAAGACCTAACATTACATCTACACTCCCAATCAAATACTTCGCATCTATACTTCAAGTTCAGTACCTCGAACTTCTTACTTTCAACTCACACATTTACTTTACTAATTTGAATTTAATACTCTGCGTTGCTTGATACCTTTTGGAACTGCTGTGCTTGCAACTTGGCTTTTCAAAGACTACTGTTTTCTTACTTGTTTTCCATTGAAACTGGTATGTTTTTCATTTAATTTTCTGCCTTACCCCTATGTGTTTACTTTACAGTTTCATCATCCTTGTTTACTTTACTGCTTATGTTCAGTGATTTGTGCTAATTATGTTCCTTCTTTGCTCTTTCTATTGTGAACCCCTACCCCTATTCCCTTCTATGTGTTTGAGTTAAGGTTCATGGCCTGGCAGTATCCTAATTACCGCCCAGGCCATAACCTGATCCACAATGGATCCCAACTCTTAAGTTTGGCTAACAGGCTGGTCAGGGGTGTGCCAGCATTCCCATTTGCGGTATGAACCACTAGCCTGTCAAGGCTTTCCCTAATTCCCCTATGCACTTACACTTATTCTTAGACCCTTAAGTTCTGCCCCTCTCTTATAAGCCTTGCTTTGGGACCTGAGCTCTCTCTAACTTGGACATCTGAGGAGCTGGATTTCCACGCACTGCACTATGATCTTAATTCTGCAACCTGACTTATTGGGTGTAAGCGACTACCGGAGCCCTTTCGAGACTCTTGGAAACTTTGTACACATCCCAAATATGAGAAAGGCTTTGGTAAATCTGATCATGGAAGTTGGTTTATCTCATATTGTTGGACTTTGAAGTCTGAATTAGGCTGTTTGGATGTAGCTGGAGCTTCTGATGTAATTTTACTTTTCTTTTTTTTCTGATTCATTTGGGTCTGTAATAATTTGTAATTACAGTTGGGGATGGCTAGTGGAAAGGGATGGGGATGAATGCATGCCAAGGGTAGAAAACCTGCCTATAGGTTATTTACCATTTCCGCATTCTACATTTTAAACTCATGCCTATAAATTCTGCATTTCTGCATCTTAGAAATTATGTCTATAAGTTCTGCATATAGAAATCATGACTTTAGGTTTCTGCACATCTGCATTGTAGAAATTATGTCTATAAGTCCTGCACTTCTGCATCTTAGAAATTGTCTATAGGTTCTGCATATAGAAATCATGATCTTAGGTTTCTGCTCTTCTGCATATACATGCCATTAGGCAAACAATCATAGGTTTAATAAATAACCAACTTCACTCTAGATACTATGCCTGTAAGACTCTTGCATTTATGTATTTGTTTAAAACCAATTACGCTTAGAAATCATGCCTGTAGGAATAATCAACTGAACCAGCTTCGTCTATTTTATCTACGAGTCTAAAATCAGTCATAAGGTCGTCAAAATCTACAGATCTTTCGTTTATATAACCAGCAACCTTTTCCCTAAAATCAGTACGCTCTATTAGATGTCATGCCTATAGGCCTCACTTAGGCAAACTATTAGGTAATTAATTGCGTCAATTATGATAAACTACATCCAGAAAAGGCCTAATTCGGACTCCTTATCTGAAAATATATAATAAATTCGCCACCCCCTTTACGTAATTTTTTAATCCAGACCACAACCAGTATTTGAAGTCATACTATACAATCTGCTCTTTTAAGTGAGGAGGCCTATTTGAGCCTTAATTGCTATGTGTTCTTCCCCTAACTGGTTATGTGTTTTTGCTTGTCGCCTTAGATCTTTTATCCTTTTAAACTCTGAAAAGACCCAATTCCGTTCCCTTTTAGGATTAGTAGTCTCAATGCCTCCGATACTGATAGGATCGGGATGGGTAATAACATGCAATAAGTAACGAGACCATTCCGCGCTTTAATACCTTAAACGGGGTGGGAAAGGGTAGACATGGAGATGATGATCACGCGATAACACCATGCGTATAATCGGTTACCGGGTGTTGCGTGGATGATCCATGTTATTTATAAACCTAGGATCCCCCTCCCTCCATATGTGCTTACGTCAGTTTTCCAATTCTTTAAACTTTTTATTTCACATTCAAACCTCTTTGGAATTTCCAGCACTGTTTTCATTTTTTAAACTTCCGCCCATTTTACTTCTTTGTCTGATTATTTGCATTCGTTACTTGACCCTCATTTTTCTGCATTTATACATTCTTTTAAACGAGCATGAAACCATCTATTCCCTAACTTCAGCATGCTTATTTAACCTTTATACAATCCTACTTGTAATCGTTATGTGAAGTTGTCTTTTATGTTTATTCGCTTTAAAGTCGCAAATTGTAGCATGGCCGGGAACCACACTAGTGGATCTTGGGGGGTGCGTAACACCTTCCCCCTGGGATAATTTCAAGCCCTTACCCGTTCTCTGGTTCTTTTCTTTTTTTTATTCCTTGGTGTCCTAATGCACTCAATCATTAGGTGGCGACTCTTCTAAATCTCAAAAACCCAAATTCCGAAAAGGAATAGAGTTGTCCGCCCAAATGTCGTAAACCCGATTTCGCCTTTAGATAAAGGGGGCATCGACAAGTACAAAATTATTTCTGTCTGCTAATTTTGATATAAAATATCTGGGTGAAAGTAAATACAATATTGGGAGTTAAAGTGGTAAGGAGTGAATATGGAATAATATTGTCACAAGAACATTATGTTGAGAGACTTCTTAAGAAGTTTGAGTATTTTAATATCACATCTTTGAGCACTCCTTTTGATGCTAACTCTCAATTGAAAAAGAATAATGGTGACCCAGTTGCTCAGTCTAAATATGCTCAGATTATTGGAGGTCTAATGCATTTAATGAATTTTACAAGGCCTGATATAGTCTACGCTGTGTGTAGATTGAGTAGATATACTCATAATCCCAACAGAGAGCATTAGTCTGCATTAGATAGACTAATGAAATATTTGAGAGGAACCATGAATTATGGTATCCTATATAGTGGATTTCCTTCTACTTTAGAAGGGTACAGTGGTGCAAACTGGATCTCTGCTTCAGATGAGACAAAATCCCACTAGTGGTTATGTATTCACCCTTGGTGGTGGTGCAATATTGTGGAAATCAGCTAAACAGACGATCATAGCTAGATCGACTATGGAATCAGAGTTTTTAGCTCTGGAGTTAGTTGGTTCTGAGGCTGAGTGGCTAAGAAACTTCTTAGCTAATATCCCTTTAATAAAGGACGTATTGCCTCATGTGTCTATACATTGTGATAGTCAAGCGGCAATAGCTATTGAAAAGAATAAATCCTATAATTGTAAAATTAGACACATGAAATTGAGACATGATGTCATAAAACAACTGTTGAGAGATAGAATAATTTTCATTGACTATGTGAAGTCAGAGATAAATTTGGCCGATCCTCTCACTAAACCCGTGGGAAGAAAATTAGTTCTTCAAACCTCAAAAGAGATGGGGTTAAGGCCGACATATTGTCAATAGAGATGGTAATCCAACCTATGTGATTAGAGACCCCATGAAGTAGGTTCATATGAATTGGCACTGAAGCATTAAAAGAGAGTGCTTGACTGCTCCCAATTGAAAGGACGAGTTATAACTCTTAGTGTAATTCATATTCCTTGTGGATGGTGTATTTAAAAGCAGTATACACTTGATGAACTCACCTATATGAGGGTGGAGTGGGGCCGCTCCAATGATATTTTGGCCTAGTCTCTAGAGCTCTCATGAATAACCAGGCACGCGCATGGTCTAGTGACGCAAAACCGCGTTGAACAACAAAATTGTGAGGGTCGTTGATAAAATCTCTGACTTACAATAAGAATTATTGGTTCATAGACATATTATATTTTACCAGTATTTCTGTGAGTTATAATTTATTGGTCTAAGTTTCGTTCATAGTCCAAAAGACACCAAATCTATTATACTTTGACCATACAAATCCAACAAGTTTATTTTTTGAAGGTCTTTAAAATAGTGGGGGACTGTGGCAATATTTTAAAGACTTTGTTGAAAATTGTCATAATCAAAGACAAGTGGCATCCCTTCTAGAAGCCATTAGAAAGATGACAAAATGTCTTGGTAAAGTAGCAAATTCCATCAGCCACTTTCTTGCCATGCACAATAAAGCTTCATGCAAATGAGGTTATAAATAGCCATTACCAATCACTCCTTTTTTATAAATTATCATTAGCAAAACAACGAAATCATTCTTCTTCTTTCCTTCTAAATTTGTTTATTCTCCAGCTTACCTTTGTTATCTTTCTTTTTGGTAGTTTAATTTCTCTCATTCCCCTCATTTAAATAGCTGGGTTTGTAATTTAATTTTGCTGATTCCTGTATCTTCTTAAATAGAGGTAGACTTGTTTAATCCTGGGGTTACATTTCATACTGCTAAAATAGTTTCTTAGGAAAGTGCCTAGCACAACTCAAGTCAACCAGTGTATTTATTTATATTAAAATTGCTGTGTTATTATTGTTATTTTTTGGTGTCATTTTCCTACAATAATAATTTAGTACTTTGCAAAATATTTAAACTTGTACCAAATATAAGCATGTCATCAACATACAGACACATTATCACATAATCATTGTCTACTGATAAGTGGGGTTTTTGAATGCTTATTTGCTATCTTTTACTTGCGTTTTAGCTCAAAAATGCTTAAAGGTATTCCCAAGAACTAATGAAATGTGCTTTCGTATAGGAATATTACAAGCCAAAGAAGTCAAAATAAACTCATAAAGGATTCAAAAGTGAACAAGAACCAAATCAGGGCAAAATGGTTTACAGTGCGGACCCCAGAATTATTATGCGGCTGCAAACAAAGAGATTCAGAGAGTTGGGTTTTTGGAAGGCTGAAGGCATGCAAACCACACCATAATTGTGCGGCCGCACTCAAAATTATGTGGTCTGCAGAAAACAAAGATAAAAAAGATGAAACTTTAAGTTTAAAGAAGAAATGCGGTCCACACCACTTTTGTGCGGCCGCATAATCAAGAGCGCGGTGGAACTTATTTTTGTGCAGTCCGCAGAAGTCCTGCAAAAGCTTGAGCTCATGTTCAAGGAGTGTGGACCGCACTAAAATTGTGCGGCCGCAGAAGCAAGAGTGCGGCCGCACTCAGAAATGTGCGGTCCGCACAACCACCGTAGGGACATTTTTGTCAGATATTTTCAGCCTAGTATAAATAGAACTTTTTGTCATTTTTAGATTAAGTTTAGTTTTGGGAGAGCACCTGATCCGTTTTCTTTACTGTTTTGAGTAATTTTATACTGGATTAACTTCTAAATATTAGATTTTCTTTCTCTAATCAATTATTATGCATTCTATCTAAATTTCTTCTTGTATTTCTTCATTTTTCATGAGTAGATAAATTTCTAGCTAGGGTTGTGGCGCAACTCTAGTGTGGGTACTTAATGGGTGTTTGATTTAGGGCTTGTTTGTGATTGAGTTAGTGATATTTAGCCTTGTTCATGCTTGAATTCAAGAAATAATGGTTGCGGACATTGATTCATGCCTGTTTGACTTAGTCTCTATTTGAGAAAGAGAGACTAAGTCTAGGAAAATTTGGCTAACAAGAAATTTGGGGTGAACTCAAGAAATTGATAACCCCAATTAAAGGGTCAAATCTAGAAATAGTAAGACTCGACTTGAGCATATATCACTTGTTTTGTGCAATACCCATTTGGACTTGAGAAAGCCAAATTGGGAAAAATCACTCAAACTATTGAGAGGTATAGAGTGGGTAATTGCTATATCACACCACCGACTAATCAAACTTGCCCTAGAGTTCACAACCCGTTAGGTAACCACCTAGGTGGAATTCACGAACCTAGATCTTTTATCATTTGAAAAATAACCAAAACCAAAAATATTATCTCCTAGTTTCATATTTGCAATCAATAGCTTAAAGTAGAACTAAAAACAACAAACAAGAATGTGGAAGTGTAATTTGAGGCACATCATACAATTGCACTAAATATATACCTAATCCTAATTCTAACTCCCTGAGGATTCGACCCCGACTCGCGTTGGGTTTTATTATTGCTTCGACCGCCTCACTACCTATATTTGTGGTGTGAGTTTGGGCAACATCAATTTTTGGCGCCGTTGCCGGGTAGTTAAATGGACTTAGCTATATATCTAGGTTTTTGTGTGCTTTGTCTTCATTTACTTCCGAGTCACTAACTTTGTTTTTGAATTTATTTTAATGTCTCTCAACAACGAGCCCATCATGAATTTGCCAATGGGGGAGGATGTGGATGGTGACCAAGTTGATGAGGTTCCTCTTGAACCTCAAGCAAATAGACGAGGCCACCCGCCTCAAGATAATGTTCCCCTCACCTCCACCAAGAGCAGCAGCACACCAACAATTACCAAACGAGGGTTATGCAAGTGATATAGTCCCGCCCCTTACTAGGGCGGCAATTTCCAAATCGCCAACGTGATGCTTAAATTACTTGAGCAACGGGGATTCTTCACCGGGGCTCTGAGTCAAAATGCTTACAAGCATCTCAAAGGGTTCGTCGATACCTGTTTGGGGAGCAAGCAAACCAATGTCTCCGAGGATGCGCTGCAGTTGAGGCTATTTCCCTTTTCTCTATAGGGAAAGGCATTGGACCGGTTAGAGAGATTGCCCAATCATTCCATCCACACTTGGGATGAGTTGGCGGAGAAATTCATTTCCAAATTCTTCTCCCCGGGACATATGGCGACACTTCAGGATGAGATTCTTTAATTCAAGCAAGACCCAATGAGCCATTGCACGAGATTTGGGAAAGATATCTTACCATGGTTAAAGAGTGCCCGAATAATGATATGACTGAGGCCATGATCCAACAAACCTTCTATAGGGGGATCAACACAACAAATCAATGTGTGGTAAATCAACTCACTGGAGGGAACTTCATGAACACGCCTTATGCGGAAGCTTGTGAAATTCTTGATGAGATGGCGGATACCTCATCGGCATGGCAAAGTAGAGCTAATGTTCCGCAAGGTGACCTAATGTCATTCACCTACACAAGGAACTACATGATCATAGGCAAGCTATTGCCGAGTTGACAACCAAAATGAACCAATTGGCCAAAGCTCAGCTTCAACAAGTTCAAGGGCCAAAACAAGTGAATGTGATGGAAGGTGTGAATATGATGGTGAACAAGAGACGGCAACAAGGTCAACAAATGCAAAGCCGTCCGAAACAATTCATGCAAGATGATAGTGGTTATGATCAAGGTGGTTTGTTCAATGAGCAAGGCGAAGAGGTTCAATATGTCAACAATTATCAAGGCCAAAGAAACAATGCTCAAGGATAAAATCACAACAACCAAGGCCACCAAGGCAATTGGAGTGGTGGTAACAATAATCAAAGCAATCGAAATAATCAAGGTAGGCAATTGGGGAGGTAATCATCAAGGCAATTGGGGTGGCAACAATCAAAGCAATTGGGGAGGTAATAGCCAAGGAGGGTGGAACAACAACAACAAGAACCAGGGGTCGGGTTTTTAAAGGCCCCCGATGTTCCAACAACCGAGAAATCCACCTCCTTATCTTTCTCAAGGTCTGAGCTCTTCTAACAATGAGATGGGTAGAATTGAGAATATGTTTAAACAGATGATGGAGAAAAATGCCGATTCCGATGCTCAATTAGGCCAAATCTCGCAAGCTTTGAACACTCGTCCTAAGGGGGCACTACCTAGTGATACGGTGGTGAACCCGAAGGGTGGGAATAATATGGGACATGCTATGGCCGTGACTACTAGAAGTGGAAAAGGTGGAGATGCAACCACCTCAAATCAAAGAAGGATTGTGGATGAAGATGTTGTGGTTCAAGAAGATAAAATCCCAAGCAATGTGGTTCAAGCTAATGAAGAAGTGAGAATTGATATTGATGAAAGTGTGGAGGAGACACAAGAAGAAGTGAACCCGTCTAGGGAACACATGGTTGACATGCTAGAACCGGTAGTGCCAAAGGCCAAGGTACCAATGCCAAGGTCTCCTCCTCCATACCCTCAAAGGCTTGCAAATCAAAAAAGTGAGAACCAATTCAAAAAGTTTATTGACATGATGAAAATTTTGTCTATCAATGTACATTGGTTGAGGCCTTAGAGCAAATGCCGGGTTATGCAAAGTTCATGAAGGACTTGGTAACCAAGAAGAGATCGATGAATTGTGAAACGATAAAGATGACACATCAAGTGAGTGTTATTGTGCACTCAATGGCTCTAAAGTTGGAAGATCCGGGTGCCTTTAAATCCCTTGCACTGTTGGGAGCGTCGATTTTGCCAAAGCTTTATGTGATCTTGAGGCGAGTATCAACTTGATGCCCTACTCGGTGTTCAAAACTTTGGGGATTGGGCAACCAAGGCCCACTTCCATGAGGTTGCAAATGGCGGATCGTACTATGAAGAGGCCATTGGGTATTATTGATGATGTGTTTGTTCGTGTTGACAAGTTCATCCTCCAAGCGGACTTTGTGATTCTTGATTGTGAAGTGGACTATGAGGTGCCTATTATTTTGGGTCGACCTTTTCTTGCTATGGGGAAGGCAATTGTTGATGTGGAAGCCGGTGAGCTCACTTTCCGGGTGGATGATGAAAGGGTGGTCTTCTATGTGTGCAAATCTATGAGGCAACCGAATAGCAATGAAGTTTGTTCGTTCGTGGATTTGGTGACAATGTGATTATTGATGATGCTAGTGCCACAATGAATGTTGAGGATAATTTGGAAGTTGTTTTGCTAAATCTTGACGATGATGAGGAGAAAGAAAGTTATGTGGAGTATGTGCATGTATTGCAAGGAATGAGTTCGATTACTTATGAACCCCGCAAGCTATCTTTGGATCTTGAAAATCGAAAGACTCCTCCAACAAATCCCTCAATCGAGGAGCCTCCCATTTTGGAGTTAAAGCCATTGCCTCCACATCTCAGGTATGAATTACTTGACCCTTCTTCTAATTTACCGGTTATTCTTTCTTCGTGTTTGAATAGCATACAGGTAGAGTCCACATTAGAGGTGCTACAAAGGAGGAAAAGAGAAATCAGATGGACCTTGGCGGATATCCGGGGCATAAGCCCGCCTTTTGCATGCACAAGATTATTTTGGAGGAGGGTGCCAAACCCTCCGTTGAACATCAACGGAGGCTAAATGAAGCAATGCAAGAGGTGGTCAAGAAGTAGATCATAAAGTGGTTGGATGCCGGGGTTGTGCACCCCATTTCCGATAGCTCATTGACTTCTCCGGTGCAATGTGTCCCAAAGAAAGGGGGCATGACTGTGGTTACCAATGACAAAAACGAGTTGATTCCTACAATAATGGTGACCTTTTGGAGGGTGTATATGGACTATCGCAAGCTCAAAAAAGTTACAAGAAAATATCATTTCCCATTTCCCTTCCTTGATCAAATTCTTGATAGGTTGCGCGGGCGTGCTTTCTATTGTTTCCTCGATGGGTATTTCGGCTACAATCAAATTCTCATTGCTCTGAGGATAAAAAAAAACTAGCTTCACTTGTCCCTATGGTACTTTTGCATGCTCACGGATGCTATTTGGTTTATGTAATGCACCAGCGACTTTTTAACAGTGTAGATGGCAATTTTCACCGACATGGTAGAGGATATTCTTGAGGTCTTCATGGATGATTTCTCCGTAGTTGGAAACTCTTTTGATTATTGCTTGAACAATTTGGATAGGGTCTTGGCTAGATGTGAGGAGACTAATTTGGTGTTGAATTGCGAGAAGTGTCACTTCATAGTCGAGGAAGGCATTGTCCTCGGCCACAAAATTTCTAAGCATGGTATTGAGGTCGACAAGACCAAAATTAAGGTGATGTACAAACTCCCTCCCCCTACATCCATGAAGGGAGTGAGGAGCTTCTTGGGTCATGCGGGTTTCTATCGCCGATTCATCAAGGACTTTTCCAAGGTGGTGAACCCTTTGTGTATACTTTCAGAAGGATGCCAAGTTCCATTACAATAAAGATTGTATGAAGGAATTCAAATTGCTTAAGTTCAAGTTGACTACTACTCCTATTATTACCGCACCGGATTGGAGCTTGCTCTTTGAGTTCATGTGTGACGCTAGTGATGTTGCGGTTGGAGCGGTGTTGGGGCAAAGAATCAACAAAATCTTCCATCCGGTCTACTATGCTAGCAAGACCATGAATGATGCCCAAGTCAACTACACAGTGGCCGAAAATGAGCTACTTGCTATTGTTTTTGCAATAGAGAAGTTCCGGCCGTATTTGATGGGTACAAAGGTGATTGTTCCCACCGACCATGCGGCGCTTCGGTATTTGATAAGCAAGAAAGATTCTAAGGCAAGGTTAATGCGATGGGTACTTCTATTGCAAGAGTTTGATCTAGAGATTCAAGACCGAAAGGGTAGTGAAAATTTAGTGGCGGACCACTTTTCCCGATTGGAGGAGGAGGGGAGGCCACATGACGGCCTTGAGATCAATGATTCATTTCCCGATGAGCAACTCCTAGCCGTTTCAATGATCGGGATGCCATGGTTTGCCGATTTATCTAACTATCTTGAGAGCAGCATTGTACCCAATGAGTTCTCTTCAAACCAAAGGAAGAAGCTCAAACGGGATTGCCTTGACTATTACTGGGATGAGCCGTATCTCTTTCGGATATGTACCGATGGTGTGATCCGGCGATGTGTGCCGAAGGAAGAATAAATGGGAATTCTTGAGGCTTTCCACTCTTCACCGTATGGTGGTCACCATGGTGGAGCAAGAACGGCGGCAAAAGTTTTGAGTTGTGGATTCTATTGGACTACGCTCTACAAGGATGCTAGCGAGCTTGTCAATCGTTGTGATGAATGCCAAGGGGCCGGAGAGATCTCAAAGAAGCATGAAATGCCTCTTACCACCATTTTGGAGATAGACATTTTCGATGTGTGGGGTATTGATTTCACGGGTCCGTTTGTTAGCTCTTGTTGGAACACCTACATTCTAGTTGGGGTTGATTATGTGTCTAAGTGGGTTGAGGCCATTGCTTTACCCAAGAATTAAGCGAGGAGTGTGGTGGAATTCTTGAAGAAAAGCATCTTTACGAGGTTTGGTACACCAAGGGCCATTATTAGTAATGGGGGTTCGCATTTTTGCAACAAGGCTTTTGATAACTTATTGACAAAGTATGGTGTCACTCACAAAGTATCGACCCCCTACCATCCTCAAGCAATCAGGCAAGTTGAAGTCTTCAACTGGGAGATCAAGAGTATTTTCTCAAAGACAGTCAATGCAAAGCGGACAGATTGGTCAAGAAAACTTGATGATGCTCTTTGGGCTTATAGAACTGCCTACAAAACACTGATCGGGATGTCTCGATACCGATTAGTGTTCGGGAAGGCATGCCATCTTCCAGTAGAACTTGAGCATAAGGCCATGTGGGCTTTGAAAATGTCACGACCCCAACCCCGGTCGTGATGGCGCCCAACACACTGCTAGGCAAGCCCGACCAATCAACAACCTTAGCCTAATTCATTATATGGTTCATTATTAGCTAACACAATTAAATTACCAAATCATCATATCGGAAGTCTGAAATAAGAGTTAAATGTGCGGAAATTCAAATAGCAATACTACTACATAGCGCAAAAGATCCGGTGTCACAAATCTGAGCCTCTAATACATAAGTATCAACCTAATACATAGCAATCTAGAAAATGCGGAGGAAACAAGAGGACAAAAGGGAGAGATCAGGGCTGCGGACGTCATGCAGCTACCTCGATGCTCCCGGATATGCGCTGCCCAACTGAAAATCCTCAACAGCCTCAAATGCACCTGGATCTGCACGCAAGGTGCAGGGAGTAATGTGAGTACTTCGACCCAGTGAGTAATAAACATAAATAAAGGCTGAGAATAAGAAATCCTGGATAAACACATTGTAATCTATAATATAGCAGTTTAAACCAAATAGTGTGAAATCAATAAACCAATGAAGTAGAAACATGGAAAAGCTACAACGGATAAGCAAATAAATGATAACCAAATAAAGGAATGCAACACATAGTACGGTACTCTCTAGTACCCGCTGCGGCGTCAGCCAAATCCATTTATTTATCGTTGACGGCGCTCACTGGGGGTGTGCAGACTCCGGGAGGGGCCCCTTACGGCCCAAGCGCAATATCAAGCCATCTCGTGGCATCAGCTAGGCCCTCGGCCTGATATCAATATCAATATAATACCGCTGCGGCGCGCAGCCTGATCCATACTCAGTCCAGAAATCACATATGCCCCTCGGGCAAAAAATAAAATAGTAGTTCTCAGCCCAAAACATCATTTAGTATATCTTTTAGTTTCAAACTCCGAGTAATGATGGCTGAGTTGTAAAATAGTAGAAAACGGTACGACTGAGTTCAAGTAATAAATCCATACAGTAAGGATATAGTGATAAAAACTCCCCGAAGGGTTCAAATAGTTGGCACGAATCCCAAATATGAAAATCAATACAAATAATGATGACAACAAATAGGCTTCAATCAAATAAGCGGTAAGAACATCACTCGGGACGGACCAAGTCACAATCCCCAATAGTAAACGACCCCGCGCTCATCATCAAACGCGTGTCTCACCTCAATATAGCACTACGATGTGCAAATCCGGGGTTTCAAACCCTCAGGACATCATTTACATTCATTACTCACCTCAAGCCGGCCAAAACTCTAGCTCGCTATGCCCTTGCCTCTCAAATCGGCCACCTTGCGCATTGAATCTGACCAAAACCAGAGCGAATACGTCACAATATGCTAAAGGAACAAAACCCAATCAAAAACAATTGAAAAATATCAAAAATCCCGAAATTAGCAAAACCCGAGCCCCGGGCCCACTTCTCGAAACTCAGAAATTTCCACATCATTAGACTCCTTATCTCCCCACAAGTTTATACATATCAAATACACAAGAATCGGAGTTCAATTGACCCTTCAAATCCTCAATTTTTGCTCTCTTAAGTTCAAGCTCTAAACCACCATTTTTGTCTATTAATTCCTTAAATTTTCAGTCCTAATTCATGAAATAACACCATAGAATCGTGTTTTGGGTCCAGAAATCCTTACCTTATCGAAGCTCCTTGAAATCCCTCTTCAAAATCGCCCACAGTTCTCCAAGTCCGAAGTTAGAAATGATAAACCCTTCAAAATTCGTGAAGAAGGACTTAAATACCTTCTGCCCAGACAAAATTGCATCTGCGGTCTAAAATCCGCTTCTGCGGTTTATTTTCCGCAGCTGCGGAACTTCATTAAGTCCCGCCTGGCCGCATCTGCGATTCCATAGCCGCATCTGCGGTTCTGCAGGTGCGGATCCCTATCCGCATCTGCGGTTCCAGCTTTACTCCCCTAACCCGCATCTGCGACCAAATTTCCGCATCTGCGGCTTCACAGATGCGGCTCCTCGTTCGCTTCTGCGGAAACAACTGCCCCGACCAAAACTCGCACATGCGGCCTCCCCTTCGCACCTGCGAGACCGCACCTACGGTCCCCTTTCCGCAGGTGCGGAAATACCAGCAACAGCAGAAATCTGAGATTTGCCCAAGTCCAAAACTCCCCGTTAGCCATCCGAAATCACCCCGAGGCCCCCGGGACCTCAACCAAAGGCACCAACACATCCTAAAACATTATCCAAACTTGTTCGAATCATCAAAACACCTCAAACAACACCAAAACCATCAAATTACATCGGATCCAAGCCTAAGTTCTTCTAAAACCTCCGAAACACGCATTTGATCAAAAACCCAACCAAATCACCTCCGAATGACCTGAAATTGTACGCACACATCCCAAATTACCTAACGAAGCTACAGCAATTCCGACCCTCGGATCAAAATCTAACCTATCAACCGGAATGCGCCAAAATACTAACTTTGCCAATTCAAGCCTAATTCTACACCGGACCTCCAAAACCTCTTCCGATCACACTCCTAAGTCACAATTCCACTCCCCCGAAGNTGAAGAATAGGTAGTACACACTGGAATGAAGTGCGCGACTTGGTCAGCCGATCAACAATCACCCAAATAGCATCAAATTTCTTCAAAGTCCGAGGAAGTCCAACAACAAAGTCCATAGTAATCCTCTCCCACTTCCACTCGGGAATATCCATCTGCTGAAGCAAGCCACCAGGTCTCTGGTGCTCATATTTCACCTTTGACAATTGAGACACCGAGCCACAAATCCCACAATATCTTTCTTCATTCTTCTCCACCAGTTGTGCTGCCTCAAATCCTGATACATCTTCGCGGCACCCGGATGAATAGAATACCGCGAGCTATGGGCCTCCTCCAGAATCAACTCTCTAAGCTCATCCACATTGGGCACACAGATCCGGCCCTGCATCCTCAACACACCATCATCACCAATGGTCACATCTCTGTCATCGCCATGCTGAACTCTATCCTTAAGGACAAGCAAATACGGATCATCATACTGGCGCTCTCTAATGCGATCATATAAGGAAGACCGAGAAACCACGCAAGCTAACACCCGGCTAGGCTCCGAAATATCTAATCTCACAGGCTGATTGGCCGAGGCCTAAACATCAATTGCAAATGGCCTCTCCCCAACTGGAATGTACGCCAAGCTCCCCATACTCACTGCCTTTCGGCTCAAAGCATCGGCCACTACATTGGCCTTTCCCGGATGATACAGAATAGTAATATCGTAATCCTTATGCAACTCTATCCATCTCCGCAGCCTCAAATTAAGGTCCTTTTGCTTGAACAAATGCTGAAGACTGCGATGATCAGTGAATACCTCACAAGATACGCCATACAAGTAGTGCCTCCAAATCATCAATGCATGAACTATAGCAGCCAACTCCAAATCATGAACAGGGTAGTTCTTCTCATGGGGCTTCAACTGACGAGAAGCATAAGCAATAACTCTGCCCTCCTGCATCAATACACAACCAATCCCAACTCTCGAAGCATCGCAATACACGGTATATGAACCTGAAGCTGACGGCAAAACCAATACTGGAGCTGTAGTCAAAGCTGTCTTGAGCTTCTGAAAGCTCTCCTCACACTCGTCCAACCATACACATGGAGCACCCTTCTGAGTCAAGTTGGTCAAGGGCGATGCAATAGATGAGAATCCCTAAACAAACCGGCGATAATAGCCTGCCAAACCTAGAAAACTACAAATCTCCGTGGCTGAGGACGGCCTGGGCCAACTCTGCACCGCCTCTATCTTCTTTGGGTCGACCTGAATACCCTCACTGGACACCACGTGTCCCAAGAATGCCACTGAACTAAGCCAAAACTCGCACTTGGAGAACTTTGCATAAAGCTTCTCCTCCCTCAATCTCCGCAATACAACTCGCAAATGCTCTGCGTGCTCCTCCTGACTATGCGAGTACACCAGAATATCATCAATGAAAACGATAACGAACGAATCCATATAAGGCCGGAATACATTGTTCATCAAATGCATGAACGCTGCTGGGGCATTGGTCAGCCCAAAAGACATAACAAGAAACTCATAGTGACCATATCTAGTGCTGAAGGCAGTCTTAAGAATATCTGAATCCCTGATCTTCAACTGGTGATAGCCCGAACGAAGATCAATCTTGGAGAACACCCTCGCTCCCTGAAGCTGGTCGAATAAATCATCAATACGAGGCAGAGGGTACTTGTTCTTCACTGTTACCTTATTCAATTGCCTGTAATCAATACACATCCTCATTGTGCCGTTCTTTTCTTCACAAACAGAACCGGCGCACCCCATGGTGACACACTAGGCCGAATGAACCCTTATCTAGGAGTTCTTGAAGCTGATCTTTCAATTCTTTCAACTCTACTGGTGCCATAAGATATGGCGGAATGGAAATGGGCTGAGTGTTAGGAACCAAGTCAATACCGAAATCAATATCCCTGTCCGGTGGCATGCCCGGCAGTTCTGGAGGAAATACATCAGGAAACTCCCTCACAACTGGAACAGAATCAATGCTAGGAGTCTCAGCTCCAACATCCCTCACAAACGCCAAATATGAAAGACAACCCTTCCTAACCATACGCTGGGCCATTAAGAAAGAAATCACTCTACTAGGAACATAATCAGTCACACCACGCCACTCGATCCTCGATACGCCCGGCATAGCCAAATTGACTGTCTTGGCATGACAGTCCAGAATAGAATGACACGGAGACAACCAATCCATGCCCAAAATAACATCAAAGTCCACCATGCTCAATAGCAATAGATCAACTCGGGTCTCTAGACCCCCAATAGTCACAACACATGACCGGTACACACGGTCTACGATAATAGCATCGCCCATCGGGGTAGATACGTGAACAGGTAAGGCAAGACACCCTCGGGACGTACCGAAATGATAAGCAAAATATGAGGACACATAAGAATATGTGGAACCGGGATCAAATAAGACAGAGGCATCTTTGTGGCAGACTGAAATGACACCTGTAATGACAGCATCTGAAGCAATGGCATCTGTCCTGCCTGGAATAGCATAAAAACGGGCCTGGCCACCTCCTGATCGACCTCCCCCTCTGGGGCGACCGCTAGCTGCCTGACCTCCACCCCTAGCTGGCTGGGCGGGAGGTGAAGTAACTGGAGCAGAAGACGAGGGCTGACCCCTCTGCTGAGATGAACTGGCAATACGATGAGGACACTGCCTCCAAATATGCCCAAACTCTCCGCACTCATAACAACTACCCGGTACTGGAGAAGGGGACTGAAGGGAACCCCTCGCACCGGAGTGACAAGCTGATGCGCTCGGCATAGAAGAACCCTGAGATGACGGGGCACGAGATGAGCTCTGGGCTGGTAGGGCGCTAAGTGAAGGCTAACCCTGCTGAGAACCATGATAACCACGACCCGAAGATGCCCCACGATACTCTGGACGGGCCGACTGAGCGGGCCTGAAAGAACGGCCTCTACCATGCTGGAACTGGCCCCTAGACGAGCACCACTGAAACTGCCAGAACCACGAGGCCTTTTGACCTCCCTCTTCTCTCGCTCTCGACGGAGAACTAACTCGATCTCACGAGCGATATCCACCACCTCCTCAAACGTAGCACCCAATACTCTCTCTCTAGTCATCAGAATACGGAGATGGTAGTTAAGGCCATCCACAAACCTCCAAATCCTCTCACGATCTATCGGAATCACCCAAATAGCATGACGGGCCAACTATGAAAACCTCACCTCATATCGGGTCACGGTCATATCCCCCTATATAAACCACTCAAACTGTCTACGCAGCTCCTTCCTGCGGGACTGCGGTACATACTTCTCCAGGAAGAGAGTGGAGAACTGCTGCCAAGAAAGGGGTGCTGCACCGGTAGGCCTACGCCTCTCAAAGTCCTCCCACCAGGTAAGAGCAGCCCCGGTAAACTGAAAGGTGGTAAATGCCACACCACTAGCCTCAAGAATCCCTGCCGTACGGAGCATCCGCTGACACCTGTCAAGAAAACCCTGGGCATCCTCGCCCTCAGCACCACTGAATGTCGGAGGCTGGAGTCTACCAAACCTCTCAAGACGACGCTGCTCATCCTCCAGCATAACTGGAACCCTGAACTCCTGCACTGGTGCAACCTGCTGAGCTGGAGGTGCCTCTGGCGTCTGTATTCCCTGCACTACCTGCTCAGGTGTGCGAGCAGCGGGGGTCTAATTGCCTCCCCCAGCCTGCGAAGTAGCTGCTGCTGTGGTGACTGAAAGTGCTTGAGCTAGGCCAGTGCAAACTGTCAAGATCTGAGCCAAGGTCTCCTAAAGACCTGGAATCACGATGGGCACAGCTGGTGCCTGAACTGGTGCTGCTGGAGTCTGATCTGGAGCTGGGGCAGCTGGTGGGTCAACAAATGCTGCCCTCGCTACTCTGCCTCTGCCGCGACCACGACCGCGTCCACGGCCTCTGGTGGCCTTAGTGGGTGGTACTGGTGGTCGTCCACCTCGTCCGGTAGCTCGTGTTCTCACCATCTGTGAGAGAATAGAATAATAGAAGTTTAGTTCTCAGTTCAACAAAGCCGCACGACAAGAATTTCAAGAATGTGAAGTTTTTTTCCTAAAGGTTCTGCAGCCTCTCGAGGATAAATACAGACGTCTCCGTACCGATCCGCGATACTCTATTAAACCGGCTCATGACTTGCGAGACCTAGTAACCTAGGCTCTGATACCAACTTGTCACGACCCCAACCCCGGTCGTGATGGCGCCCAACACACAGCTAGGCAAGTCCGACCAATCAACAACCTTAGCCCAATTCATTATACGGTTCATTATTAGCTAACACAATTAAATTACCAAATCATCATATCGGAAGTCTGAAATAAGAGTTAAATGTGCGGAAATTCAAATAGCAATACTACTACATAGCCCAAAAGATCCGGTGTCACAAGTCTGAGCCTCTAATATATAAGTATCAACCTAATACATAGCAATCTAGAAAATGTGGAGGAAAAAAGAGGATAAACGGGAGAGATCAGGGCTGCGGACGTCATGCAGCTACCTCGATGCTCTCGGATATGCGCTGCCCAACTGAAAATCCTCAACAGCCTCAGATGCACCCGGATCTGCACGCAAGGTGTAGGGAGTAATGTGAGTACTCCGACCCAGTGAGTAATAAACATAAATAAAGGCTGAGAATAAGAAATCCTGGATAAACGCATTGTAATCTATAATACAGCAGTTTAAACCAAATAGTGTGAAATCAATAATCCAATGAAGTAGAAACATGGAAAAGCTACAACGGATAAGCAAATAAATGATAACCAAATAAAGGAATGCAGCACATAGTACGGTACTCTCTAGTACCCGCTGCGGCGTGCAGCCCGATCCATTTATTTATCATTGACGGCGCTCACCGTGGGTGTGCAGACTCCGGGAGGGGCCCCTTACGGCCCAAGCGCAATATCAAGCCATCTCGTGGCATCAGCTAGGTCCTCGACCTGATATCAATATCAATATAATACCGCTGCGGCGCGCAGCCCGATCCATACTCAGTCCAGAAATCACATAAGCCCCTCGGGCAAAAAATAAAATAGTAGTTCTCAGCCCAAAACATCATTTAGTATATCTTTTAGTTTAAAAATCCGAGTAAAGATGGCTGAGTTGTAAAATAGTAGAAGACGGTACGACTGAGTTCAAGTAATAAATCCATACAGTGAGGATATAGTGATAAAAACTCCCCGAAGGGTTCAAATAGTTGGCACGAAGCCAAAAAATAAGAAATTCAATACAAATAATGATGACAACAAATAGGCTTCAATCAAATAAGCGGTAAGAACATCACTCGGGACAGACCAAGTCACAATTCCCAATAGTAAACGACCCCGCGCTCACCATCACACGCGTGTCTCACCTCAATATAGCACTACGATGTGCAATCCGGGGTTTCAAACCCTCAAGACATCATTACATTCATTACTCACCTCAAGCCAGCCAAAACTCTAGCTGGCTATGCCCTTACCTCTCAAATTGGCCTCCTCGCCCGTCGAATCTGACCAAAACTAGAGCGAATACGTCACATTATGCTTAAGGAACAAAACCCAATCGAAAACAATTGAAAAATATCAAAAATCCCGAAATTAGCAAAACCTGAGCCCCGGGCCCACTTCTTGAAACTCAGAAATTTCCACATCATTAGACTCCTTATCTCCCCACGAGTATACACATATCAAATACACAAGAATCGGAGTTCAATTGACCCTTCAAATCCTCAATTTTTGCTCTCTTAAGTTCAAGCCCTAAACCACCATTTTTGTCTATTAATTCCTTAAATTTTCAGTCCTAATTCATGAAATAACACCATACAATCGTGTTTTGGGTCCAAAAATCCTTACCTTATCGAAGCTCCTTGAAATCCCTCTTCATAATCGCCCACAATTCTCCAAGTCCGAAGTTAGAAATGATAAACCCTTCAAAATTCGCGAAGAAGGACTTAAATACCTTCTTCCCAGACAAAATCGCATCTGCGGTCTAAAATCCGCTTCTGCGGTTTATTCTCCGCATCTGTGGAACTTCATTAAGTCCCGCCTGGCCGCATCTGCGGTTCCATAGCCGCATCTGCGGTTCCGCAGGTGCGGCTCCCTATCCGCATCTGCAGTTCAAGCTTTACTTCCCTAACCCGCATCTGCGACCAAATTTCCGCATCTGCGGCTTCGCAGATGCGGCTCCTCGTCCGCTTCTGCGGAAACAGCTACCCCGACCAAAACTCGCACCTGCGGCCTCCCCTTCGCACCTGCGAGACCACACCTGCGGTCCCCTTTCCGTAGGTGCGGAAATACCAGCAACAACAGAAATCTGAGATTTGCCCAAGTTCAGAACTCCCCGTTAGCCATCCGAAATCACCCCGAGGCCCCCGGGACCTCAACCAAAGGCACCAACACGTCCTAAAACATTATCCAAACTTGTTCCAATCATCAAAACACCTCAAACAACACCAAAACCATCAAATTACATCGGATCCATGCCTAAGTTCTTCTAAAACCTCCGAAACACGCGTTTGGTAAAAAACCCAAGCAAATCACCTCCGAATGACCTGAAATTTTACGCACACATCCCAAATCACCTAACGAAGCTACAGCAACTCTCAGAATTGCATTCCGACCCTCGGATCAAAATCTCACCTATCAACCGGAATGCGCCAAAATACTAACTTCGCCAATTCAAGCCTAATTCTACACCGGACCTCCAAAACCACTTCCGATCACACTCCTAAGTCACAATTCATCCCTCGAAGCTGACCGAATCATCAAAAATCACATCCGAGCCCTCTAACGCATAAGTCAACATCCGGTTGACTTTTCCAAATTAAGCCTTCCTTAAAGAGACTAAGTGTCTCATTTCCCACTAAAATCAATCCAAACCAACTCGATCACACAAGACACTGATAATGAAGCATAACGAAGCAGAAAATGGGAAAACGGAGCGGTAACTCATGAGATGACAGGTCGGGTCGTCTTAGAAAAAGTTGAACCTTGAGTGGGATGTCGCCGCAAACCTAAGGGTGTCACAATTCAATAAGCTTGATGAATTCCTACATCATGCCTACACACGTTCGTCCCTTTACAAGGAGAAGATGAAGTACCTCCATGACAAGTACATCCACAATAAGGAGTTTAAAGAAGGTGATTTTGTGCTATTGTTCAATTCCCGGTTACGAATGTTTACGGGCAACTTGAAATCAAAACGGAGTGGGCCATTTGAAGTGGTGAATGTAACCCCCTTTGGTGCTCTAGATTTGAAAAATAAGAATGATGAGGTATTTAGAGTCAATGGGCACCGGGTTACATACTATCTTGGCAAGGTTGATGATGGCCACATCGTGGCGATTCTCCATTTCAAATGACTGGTAATCTGCATCGTGCCGCGTCGTTAAATCAGGCGCGTCTTGGGAGGAAACCCATGTGTCTTTCTCTTTTTCTTGTTTTTCTTCTTTAGATTAGATAGGATTTGTTTTGTGCTAACTAGTTTTGAAGTGTATGCAGGAATTGGTGTGCATTGTAGGGACTGTGCAAGAAAAATTGGCTAAGTGTTGCAAAAGTGCGGACCGCACAATCACTCTACGGCCGCACAATTCTTTGTGCAGTCGCACAACTATGAGATGAAAAATGCATGGTCTCTGAAGTTTAACCTGTCAAATTTCCTTAATGATTTTCGGCCACACACAAAGTTGTGCGGTCCGCAAAAATTCTGCGACCGAACTCATTTTTGTGCGGTCCACAACAATTATCCATATGAACAGGTAAGGAGTGCGGACCGCACTCAAAATTGTGCAGCCGCACTCAGGTAGATCTGGGCCCGACGGGTCAACCTATAAATAGGGCTTTTCTCAACTTTTTACACTTTACATTCTCTGAACCTTCTAGCCCTAAGCAAACACAGTGCATCCCCTACTAATTCTCAAACTTCAAGCATTCCATCTCTGTAGATTCTCACCTGCATCCTTTGTTACTGGTATGTTCATTTCAACGTTAGATTCTTCATCTTTTCTTAGTTTTATTCTTTTGCCTAGGGTTAATTTCATGCCTAAAAATGTCAATAGTTAGTCATTTAGGCTTAGAATCATGTGGGTATCATCTTGAATGTTTAGTGGGGCGTGGGTAAGTAGCTAATCATGCTTAATTGTTAGAACCATGCCTAATTTTTGAAAAACATGTCGGAATCATAAGGCAGTGCCCGTAAAATTCAAATTGTGCGGCCGCACTCTTTTTTGTGCGGTCCTCACTTTGAGCTTTGCGGCCGCACACACTTTTGTGCGGTCCGCAGCTCTCTAAGTTAGGGCATGTGTGTGAATGAATTGTGCGTTGGCAGTCAAAATTATGCGGTCCGCAGTGGACTTATGTGGCCGGACTCACTTTTGTGCAGTACGCAATGATGAAACATTAGAGACCCTAGTAGTCTGAAACTAAGACTGTGCAGCCGCATTCAAAATTGTGCGGTCCACACTTGGTAGTATGCGGCCGCACTCATTTTTGTGTGGTCTGAACTGCCTCTTCTGAGTCTGCTTTACTGCAACTATCGAGCATGCATCTGAGCTTCAATTCTAATTACCTTCTATTACTTATGTGTTGTAGACAATGGTTAGATCACGGGACAGAGGAGACACATCTAAAAGGGAGGGCAGAATCCTCCCGAGGCTGAGCTCGAGGCAAGAGTAACCTGCCACTTGCCATCCAAAGAGCAATAAACAAGAAAGCTACAACCAACAGAGCTCCCGAACCCTCCGAGACTAGTGAGTATCTCCCATCTGGGGAGGCTTCTGAGGGCAACTCCGTGCACGCACAGCCGGAAGCCCAATCACAACAAGTCCCGGGTAGATTCCACTTGGTAGATGAATCATCGTCTTCGACTAGTTCTTCTAAAGGTTCGGAAGAGGGTAGTCAAGCTTTTGATCCCTCTTCCTCACATGCTCCAGCTGCTCCAATTAATTTGGACGATAATGATGATGTCCCAGACAATGGAGAGAGGGTGATACTACAGTGGAAGGTTTAGAGAGGTCAAGGAGGCCAGAGCTATGGGAAGACAGATTTGTCAGTGCCAATGCCTTTGCAAAATTTAGAGAATGGTGGCCGAAAAGGTTGCTCACTCTTGAGCGACAATTCTTGATGAAAGATTTGAACAAGCACAACCCCGATGTCCTTAAACAATTCCAGGAGCGAAAAGGATGGAAATGGTTCACCCACAGCGTCCTAGATACAAATGAGCACCTCGTCAAGGAATTCTATGCAAATGTAGCTCAAATAAAAAAGGGTAACAAGGTGACAAAAGTGCGAAATCTGAAAATCCGCTTTGACTCTTGTGCACTGAACTCATATATGGGGTTTGAAGAAGTAGAAGCAGTGCAATACTTGGAAAAGCTAGCTATGGATGATGTAGCTCGTCCGTGGCTAGCTGAGATTCTGGAAATCCGAGGGTCAACACCTCCGTGTCTCACAACAGGGGTTCCAACAGTCCGAGCCACCCTAAACTTTGAAGCAAAAGGGTGGCAAACATTCCTGTGCAGCCGCATTGATCCATGCCTCAATGAGAACAACCTCGCACTTCCCCATGCAGTTTTGGTGGCATCCGTTATGGCTAGGTATCTGATTAATGTTGGTGCCATCTTGTCCACCAACATCACTTTAGCTGTCCAGAACGGTGAAAGATCCTATCCGTATCCAAAATTCCTCACAGAATACTTCAAGGATCAAAGGGTGGAGCCAAAGTACTATGATACCGAAGTGAAGGCCAAGAATCCTTTCTCATGGTACCACTTTCAGGGAGCTGACAACCCGAAGTTCAAGGGTAAAGCTACTACCTCCTCTGGCCAGTCTGAGGAGCCAGCGGTAGTGGTTACTGATTCGGCTGCTGAGCCTTCTGATCTAGGCCAACCCTGCACTACTATTAAGTAGCGAAAGAGGTCGAAGCAGCGTTTACCCGATTTAGGGTCGGGATCGAATTCCACAGAGAGCTAGATATTGGAGTCGGGTGTCTATCTAAAGTGGAGTTGTCTATTTGCTCCAAATTGCACTTCTACACATTTTGGGGTTTTAATTATGAATCTAATTCTATAAACTACAATGCTCAATTAAACTAGTATAAGCTAGAATTTAAACTATTGCAAGTTGTTCAAATGATTAAAGGGCACTAGGGTAGTGACTTTCGCCTAGGTGGTTAATTGACGGATTCTTGAATCTAAATCTAGATTGACACATTTGGGGAGTATGATATACCCATTGCTCGATTCTACTCACGCTATACCTCTCGGTAGTTCGAGTGATTTTGCCCGAATTGACTTTCTCAAGACCAATTGGGTATGCGAATTTGCACAAGCAATTGAGGATCAAGTCGGGTTTTACGATCTCTCGGTTTAACCCTTTAATTGGGGCTATCAATTCTCATGAGTACGCCCCAATTCCTTGTTGGACTAATTCTAGAGATAGGCTCTCTTTCTCAAGAAGAGCAAAAGTCAACTAAACACAAACTGGTGTTTGCAACCACTAATTTAGCAATTAAACATGGAATTAGCCCAAATATCAAACACCCATAGTCAATCAAGCTCTAAAATACAAGACCCATCAATTACCCACACTAAGGTTGAGCCACAACCCTAGCTGATGGGTCTAGCTACTAATAATTAGAGAAAGTAACAAAGAAATAGATGAAGAAAAACTCATATTAATCAATTACTAAGATAAACTAGAAGATTCAATGTTGAAATGAGGATAAAATTGCCCAAAACAGTTAAAATATTCAAACCCACCAGCTAAATCTATTTGCTTGACCTAAAAATGGAAAAGAAGCTATTTATACTAAGCTGACAATTCTGGACAAAAATACCCCTGCAGGGTTAGTGCGGACCGCACAAAATGGTGTACGGCCGCACTAGGGCTTTGAACTTGAAGATCTAACTCTCTGAACTCGGGCACTGCGGACCGCAGAGAATGGACTGCGGCCGCGGAGGCTTTTAGTGCGGTCCGCATAAAATGGAGTGCGGACCGCATTGGCTTGACACTTGGAATTTGCAGCTCTCTGATTCTTCTCACTGCGGACCGCACAAAATCGAGTGCGGCCACGTTGATCTCAGTGCGGACCGCACAAATCCTAGTGCGGCCGCATTGCATTTGTGCCTGAATGTCATGCTCTCTGAACCTTACAGTGCGGACCGCATAAAATGTAGTGCGGTCGCAATGGCCTTGTTTTTCCTGAGCTTTGTCTTGTCTTTGTATTTGTGCAAGTTTCAGTCCTTTTGAGTTGGTCTTTGACTTCTTGTCACTTTGTTGATCAAACCTGCAATCAAGCACAACTTGTGAGCCTTTGGGACTATTTAGTACACATTTCTAATCAAAACTTAAGCAAAAAGGAGTATAAAATGTATCAAAATCCCTAGTTATCAACTCCCCCAAACTTAAACTTTTGCTTGTCCTCAAGCAAATAAAATAAGACCCACCCCTTAAGAGAACATCCAAGAAAATTTCAGTTGTCCTAAAGCAACCTCATCTAGCATCAATTGGGACTAACAATTGCCCTCAATACAAATGAATCATTAACAACTTTTACTCTTTGAAACTCCATGGATTAAGTGCGACACAAGAGCATCAAGAATTGACTCAACACATCAAAGAACTCTTTTCTATTACTTCGGTCATTGTGGAACCCAAACTCACACATCCTCAACTCTCCCTAAGCAAACCTCACCTTTAGAACAGTGGCACTTAGAACGAGGTCAATGGAAGTTCACTCATCTCTCTCAAGAAAAAGTCACAAGTCCGGCCCTAGGTACCATATGCTTGCCCCTTATGTGAGTATCCACTAATGTAAGCGCCATTCAACTCAAGATCATATAGGGCTTTTATGGAGACATTGTGAAGGCTTTTGCTTCAGGGTAGGAAATGTTTGGTCTAAGTAGGTTCCATCTTCCCCTAAGCACTTCTTTTGTTTCATTTGGCATACTTTCACTTGACTCTTTGAGTCATTTCACTTCTTTTTAAGGGGTTAGAGAGACACACTGTCACTCTTTCTTATACATTTCAAACCTTTTCTTCTTTTTCAACTTTCCACACCTTTCATTCTTTGCTTTTCTTGAATCCCTTTTTATTCTTTTTCACATTGAACATTCTTTTTGTCTTTTTGCTTTTCTTTCTTTTTGATTGCCTTTCCTTTTCTTCATTTTGCACCTTTTTACCACTTTGTTTCAATCCTTGTCTCTCCCCCCAAACTTATACTTTTGCCATGTGCTAAAGGAAAGATCGGGTGCCAAGAGAGGGTATCTTTTAGAACGGGTATAGGCTTGTATCATGGTTCTTGAAGGAAAAAGGTCTAAGGTTCAAAAGGGTTGGCTAGGGACCTTATCATTGGTAGGTTATGGATGTGTTCAACTATCATTTGGACCAAGGAGAGCCTATAATCATGTCTCAAGTCAAAATTCACTTAGGATTTCGCCTCAACAAACATTCAGGGCAAGTTCTAGACCAATGGCTCGGGAATTGGACTTACAATGCGATTACTCACCACACAAGCTATGAGATTGCTAAAGACACAGAGTCGGGGGCCCACAACGACCTTAGATAATATTTGAGCACACAATGGTCCCGAAAAAACCACTTGATGATTATCGGTTAGAACAAGAGTCTCAAGGTCACGACTTTCACCATCCTAAACACAACAAATTGTTTTTGACCATAAGATCAAAGGCAAATGTGCTAGGCCCAAGTGAAGCTTTGCTTGAGCCTTAACTACTAACTACTAAAAACAAAAAAAAAGAAAAACGGACTCAAACCCTTAAGAAGGTTGTCACGCCATCCATCATTGGGAATACCCACCCAGTTCACACAAACTCCACCTTTGAAAAGAACCGCGACATTAAGAAAACCAAAGGATTATTGCAAACTTTCAAAACAAGAAGCTACGAATCACAAATAAGAAGCTAAGAACGAAAAATTTGCGGAAAGTAGAATGAATATATACAGAAGGGGATTTGAATATATAATAGATGGGATGAGTATGTACAATGTAATATAACTTTATATACAGACCTAAAGTAAAATTAAAGTGCGATAAATGTAACGAAATGTTAAAATTATATGAAACCCAAAGATGAAAAGATAAAGAAAGCATAAAAAGTATCAAATATATATACAGTCATCCGAATGAATCCATGAAATAAAAAGTAGGGCGTACCCCCTCAAATTAAAGCTGGCATTGTCCCCAATGCCAACTAAACCAAGTAAAGCATCAAAAGAGAAAGGAAAAAGGATATAGGGACTCCCTATGGCCTGTTTGTCCGCATGGGCTCCTGAGTGGTCTCAGGGTCATCATTGTGATCGGGAACCTCAGACTGGTTCCCGGTGGTCTCCTGCTGTGCTACTGGGACCTGGGCCTGGACCTGGACAGGCTCCTGAAGTGCATCTTGTGGCTGACTGGAGGAAGCCTCCGGTGGGTCGGCCAACTGGATGACTGCATCATCCGCTCTGGGAATCATCCTCTTCCTCTTGGGAGGCCTCTGTGACTACTCCGGTTGGGGATGAACTGCTGGTACTGGGTCCTGGAGCAGTAAATCTAAAGCCAGCTGATCTGCCTTCAGTCTGTAAACATCAGCTCTCAGCTCCTTCACGGACTCCTTGGAGGCCCGTGTCTTCCTCAGCTTCTTGTGCTCCCTAGCAAGCTCCTTGAGAGCCTTGGTATGTGAATCAACTGCATCAGTAAGCACCTTCTGGGTGTCGAGGATTTTCTTCTGGTTGTCTAAAATATCTTTGAGAGCATCCTTTATCGACTGGGGAACCTGTGGGGGTGGAGGTTCCGACTGAGCCTCTACCGTAGTAGTGAGAGTGGACAACTTGGATGACGCATTCTGCATCCAGTTGTTTATACTAAGAAGAGCCTGGCTCGGACGGTGGGCAGTTATTGGATGTGCACGGGAAGATGGAGTCTCCGGGTCTGCTAAGGTGGATGGACCATGAGGAATAGCAGTGGAAGTAGAGGCAGGCTCAGCAGGGGTCACTACCATAACTGGCTCTTCAGACTGGCCAGTTGGAGCAGTAGCCGAACTCTTGAAGTTCTTGCTCCTGGGGTTATCATCCCCCTACATGCTGTACCAAGAAAATGGGGCCTTCGCTTTGACCTTGATGTCGAAGGGCCTCTTTTCCACTTTCAAATCGCAGAAGTACATAGTGAGAAAACTGGGGAGCGGGTAGTTTTTATCATGCTCAGCACCCACAATTGTAATTATTCTGGACATCACATTCCCCACATTGATTGGGTACCCCGCCATGATCGAAGCCACCAAAACTGCCCGGTGAAGAGGTAGGGAGTTGTCATTAGTCGTGGGGTCCAACCTACTACATACAAATGTCTCCCACCCCCTTGCCTCAAAGTTCAAACTACGCCTCAAAATCTTGACGCCCGCAGTCAACCAGTCGGGGGTGGTACCCGGGACTGCCAGGTACTGTGCTAACCATGGACGAACCTCCTCACCCAGTTCCATCTTTGCCATGTATAGGGACTCATCCTCCTCATCAAAGCCAAGGTAATCGTTGATCGTCTTCCCATCAAACAACACCTTCAAGTTCCGCACCTTGGTCACCTTTGTACCCTTTTTGATGTGGGCAACGTTGGTGTAGAATTCTTTGACCAAGTGCTCATTGGCATCTACACAATCACTCAAAAAGTACTCCCAGCCAATTCTCTCCCTAAACTGCCTCCTCACATTGGGGTTATGAGGTAGCAAGTCTCTATCTACGAAAGTCCTCTCCGGGATCAACTTCCTCACCGGCCACCATTCCCAGAATTTATGGTATGCTACTTCACTGACGAACCGGTTATGCCACACCTCCGGCTTCCTAGTTCTAGCGATACCCCCCACCTGTGGTTCACCTCCTTCTCTTACTTCTTCTTCTCCTCCTACTTCCTCATTGCCTCCTACTACACCCTCTCAAGATAATGAAGCTGTGGGAGAGGTGGAGTATTCCCCACTACCTTCAGCTGAGCCTTTAGACGACCTAGAAGATACACTCACTGTCGCTTGGGCAGTGGGGGGGCGTGGAGGAGTGTCTGTTAGCCTGAACCTCTCCGGCCAGTCTTCCATGTACTCTGGCACAGAGTCAGAAGAAATCTCTCGGGAGGGCTCATACTCACTCCCCGAGGACTGGGAAGCAGCTCTATCAGCAGCTTTTATCAACTTTCTTGTCTTTTTAATACTTTGCCGGGCTTGAGCAGTTAGTTTTATCATTTTCTGCTTCCCTACCCGGGAGGATTCTCCTCTGCCCGGTTGTTTAGTGCCTTTAGCTCGTTGTTTCACCATTGTCTGCAAACACAATTCAATACGCTTGTTAGTATCAATAGAAGCAGTGAAAAGCAGTGTTGTAGAAAGAGTTGCAGAACAGACAAGAAAAATTGCAGACAGTTTTCAGAAGCCACCCAGTGCGGACCGCACAAAATGGTGTGCGGCCGCATAGGAGTCAATGCGGACCGCACAAATTGGCCATGCGGTCCGCACAGAGGTGGGGTTCAGACTACCCACTCTCTGTGTCTAGGCAGTGCGGACCGCACAAAATGAAGTGCGGCCGCACAGGGACCAATGCGGTCCGCACAAAATATAGTGCGGCCGCAGTCCTTGAGATTGAGCTTTCAGAACTTTCATCAATGCGGTCCGCACAAAATGATACTGCGGACCGCACAGGGGCACTGCGGACCGCACAGAAACGACCACGGTCCGCACTGAGTGCCCAGCTGTGGCACTAAGTTAGGGTTCAACGTATTTTTGATTTTAAGCCCAAATTTACACCTAATTAGTGTCCCTACATGTTGCCCAGTGTATTCAACTAACTAAGTCTACATTAATCAAAAATTTAACTACCCTAACCTAAACAATT
>NC_031993.1:11717418-11718678 GCF_001879085.1 Nicotiana attenuata
CTCCTCAAAATTCTACCCCAGTTTCCAATTGCGGGGGAAATGAAAATTTTATTGAATTGTGACCGAACCCATAGGGCTGCCTACATATCCCCTCTTAAACGGGAATCAGGTCAGGCGTAGTTCAATTACATCATATAGGGAAAACATAAAGATCACACATAGTAACACTTGATTGTATCTCAATTGATCGGCTTTGGCCAGACTTCTCCATCCATTTCTGCAAGTGTGAGGGCTCCTCCTGTCAGAACTCGGTGGACCATGTGTGGGCCCTGCCAATTGGGAGAGAACTTCCCCTTAGCTTCATTTTGATGGGGAAAAATTTTCCTTAACACCAGCTGCCCCAGTGTGAATTGTCTTGGTTTGACTGTCTTGTTGAAGGCTCTGGACATTCGGTTCTGATAGAGCTGACCATGGCAGACTGCATTCATTCTCTTTCCGTCTATAAGGGCTAGTTGTTCATAGCGACTTTTCACCCACTCTGCGTCGTTGAGCTCAGCTTCCTGTATCATCCTTAGGGAAGGAATTTCTACCTCAGCGGGAATTACGGCCTCCGTACCGTAAACCAGCATATAGGGGGTTGCCCCGGTTGATGTGCGTACTGTGGTGCGATATCCCAATAGAGCAAATGATAACTTCTCGTGCCACTGTTTATGCTTCTCTATCATTTTCCTCAATATCTTCTTGATATTCTTGTTGGCGGCCTCTACAGCTCCATTCATTTGCGGCCTATAGGCTGTGGAATTCTTGTGTTTAATCTTGAAGGTTTCACACATAGCTTTCATCAAGTCGCTGTTGAGGTTGGAGCCATTATCAGTAATAATTGACTCTGGAATCCTGAATCGACAAACAATGCGGTCGCGGACAAAGTCTGCCACGACATTCTTAATCACTGCTCTGTAAGATGCTGCTTCGACCCAATTGGTGAAATGATCGATTACTACTAGGATAAACCTGTGCCCGTTGGAAGTGGCAGGCTCGATTGGTCCAATAACATCCATTCCCCAAGTGGCAAACGGCCAAGGTGAGCTTGTTGCATTAAACTCATTTGAAGGTACCTTTATCATATCTGCATGTACTTGACAGCGGTGGCATTTCCGGACATACTGGATGTAGTCCATTTCCATAGTCATCCAAAAGTAACCAGCTCGGAGTATCTTCTTTGCTAAGACAAAATCGTTCATGTGTGGACCGCAGGTCCCAGCATGAATTCCTTCTAGTAGCCTGGATGCTTCCTTTGCGTCGACACACCTTAGTAATCCC
>NC_031993.1:11719557-11801175 GCF_001879085.1 Nicotiana attenuata
TGATCGCTGCCGACTCAACACTACACTAAGGTAGGAAGAGCGGGTCGCAACAGCTTTTACCCGATAGTGGATCGGGATCGATTTTCCACAGGGAGCTAGAGAGGGAGTTGTATTATCTGCTTAGTTTAGAATTGTAGTTGTGCTTCTAATATCACTTCTAACATTCTCGGCTTTGGTTTTTATATCTTCTACTTTAAGACTAATGTTTGAAGCTAAATTATTCTATGGAGATATTGCTAAGTTGTAATTAATATAGAGAAGAGCACTAGGGTCGTGGCATTACCTAGGTGGCTAACTAACGGGTAGATGCTACTAAGGGTAAATTGACTTATTTGGGGCTTATGCTATAACCGTTGCTCAATTGTACCCACTCTCACACCTCTCGGTAGAGAGAGTGATTTTGCCCAATTGACTCTCTCGAGACCAATTGGGTAGGCCAATTTGACCAAGCAACTAGGGTTCAAGTGGGGTAATTACTCTCTCGAGGTTTAACCCGTTAATTGGGACTACCATTTCTCATGGGTCCATCCCAATTTCTTGTTGGGTCAATTTTGGGGTCATAGACTTTCTTTCTCAAGAAGAGTCAAACCCACCAAGCTAGAATCAGTGTTTGCAACCACCAATCCTTAATGAAAATCTAAAATTAACCCAAATAGCAAACACCCAATATCAATCTAGCCTTAGATTACAACACCCATTAATTACCCACACTAGGGTTGAGCCACAACCCTAGGTAGTGAGTTTAGCTACTCATGCTAGATGCAAAAATTAAAGAAATAGATGAAGAAGCAAACATAATAATTGATTACTAAGGAAGAAATACAAAATTAGAGGTTAAAATGCCAAAAATGGCTAAACCCAATGTTCTCACGAGCTCAGCAGCCTTAGGTATCTAAAACTTAACCTAAAAATGGAAAAAGGATCTATTTATAGTGGCTGAAAAACTTGGACAAAAATACCCCTGCGGGGTCAGCGTGGGTCGCGCAAAAAGGTAGCGCGGCCGTGTGGGCTCTTGAAATCTTGAAAATTGGCTCTCTAAAGTTGAGGATAGCGGGCCGCGCAAAAGTGTAGCGCGGCCGCATGAAATCTGGCGTGGACCGCGTGAAAGTGACCGCGGCCGCGTGGCTTGCTTTGGTCCCCAAATTTCATCTCTCTGAATCTCTTAACGCGGACCGCGTGAAAATGTGGCGCGGCCGCGTGAGCTGAATGCAGGCCGCGTAAATCCAACTGCGGCTGCGTAGTGAGTGTCTTGAATTAGCACTTCTCTAATTCTCCTGGTGCGGCCGCGTGCACTTTTGTGCGGTCCGCACTAGGATCTTTTTCCTTCACTTTTCTTGGTCTTTGATGCTTGAGCAGGTTTCACTTCGTTTTGAGCCGATCTTTGACAATTCAGTCACTTTGTCGCTCAAACCTGCAATCAAGCACAACCTGTGAGCATTTTGGGATTATTTTGTATCAAATTATACTCAAAGCATAGGCAAGTGGGGGCATATAACACGTTAAAATCCTACTTATCAACTCCCCCAAACTTAAACCTTTGCTTGTCCTCAAGCAAACAAAATAAAACCCACCCCATAAAGGAACATCCAAGTGATTCCAGCTATCCTAAAGTAACCTCAACAAGCATCAATTGGGACTAACAATTGCCCTCAATACGAATGCATCATTCACACATTTTAAACTTTGAAAACTATGGATCAAGTGTGACACAAGAGCATCAAGGGTTGACACATTTCATCAAAGAACTTTTCTCAAATACCTTGGTCATTGTGGAACCCAAACTCACACATCCTCAACTCTCCCTAAGCGAACCTCACCCTTTTAGAGTATTGACACACAAACCGAGGTTAATGGAATTTCACTCATCTCTCTCAAGAAAAATGTCACAAGTCCGGCTCTAGGTACCATATGCTTGCCCCTTATGTAAGTATCCACTAATGTAGGTTTTCTTCAACTTAAGATCATATAGGGCTTTTGTGGAGTCATTGTAAAGGCTTTGGGTAAGGATAGGACATGTTTTAGTTTAAATGGGTCCAATCTTCCCTTAAGCACTTCCTTTGATTCATTTTGGCACACTTTCTTGACTCATTTGAGCATTTAACTTCTTTTCAAGGGGTTAGAGGGATACATTGTCACTCTTTCTTATGCAATTCAAATCATTTCTCCTTTTTTCTACTCTCTTCTAGCCTTTTTTAACTTTTATTTCCCTTGTATCCCCTTTTTATTCTTTTTCGCATTGTTCTTTCTTTTTGTCTTTTTCTTTATTCAAATCAGTGCTTCCCTTTTTTTTTTTGCTTTCGTACCTTTTACCACTATTGCTTCCTTTCTTGTCTCTCCTCCCCCAAACTTAGACATTTGCCATTACTCAAGGGAAGATTTTGGGTGCCAAGAGAGGGTATCTTTTAGAACGGGTATAGGCTTGTAGCATTGGTTTTGAAAGAAAAAGGTTCAAGGCTCGAAAGGGTTACTAGGGATCATTTCATTGGTAGGCCATTGACTTGTTTAACTCAACATTGGGATCAAGGAGAGCGTACAATCACTTCTCAAGTCAAATTTCACCTAGGATTTCGCCTCAACAAACATTCAGGGCAAGTTCTAGACCATTGGCTCGGGACTTGGACTCACAATTCGATTTCTCACAACACATGCTAGGGGATTGCTAAAGACATCGAGTTGAGGGCCCACAACGACCTCAGTTATGGTTCAAGCGCACAATGGTCCAAAAAGACCACATGATGATTGATTGGTCAACACAAGAGTCTCAAGGCCACGACTTTCACCATCCTAACACAACATTATGTGTTTGATGATGGGATCGAAGGCAAATGTGTTAGGCCCAAGTGAACCTTTGCCCGAGGTACTCTTAACTACGAAATAACAAAAACAAAAGAAAAATCAAAAACGGACTCAAACCCTTAAGAAGTTTGTCACGCCATCTATCATTGGGAAGAGCCACCCGGTTCGCACTATACTCCACCCTTGGAAAGAACCGTGGCATTAAGAAAATCAAGGGTTTATTGAAAACGCCAAAAACAAAACGAAAGGCTACGAGCCTACCTATGAAGCTAAAAGATGAAAAAAATTTGCGAAAATAAAAAAGCAGAATGAATATATACAATAGGGGAATAGAATATACAATGAGGGATGAAAATATACCGAATGTAACTTCATGTACAGACCAAAAGATAAGAAAAAGTACGATAAAAGTAGCTAAACTGTAAAGTTATATACAGACCAACTAGGAAATCAAATAAACAGAACATAAAATGAAAGTCTAATATGTAAAATCATCCAGATAATCCATAAAATGTAGGGCGCACCCCCACGAATAAGAGCTGGCATTGTCCCCAATGCCAACTACACAAATAAGCACAAAATATCAGTGAAAGGATATAGAAGAGCTCCCTAGTCCTGGTCCGTCTTTATAGGATCCTCAGTGGTCCCCTGATCCCCTGTATGGGCGGGAACCTCAAACTGGTCCCCTGCCTGTTGCTGCTCTACTGCTGGGATAGTGGCCTTCTCCTGGACCGGCTGAATAGTGGGTGCATCACTGGAGGGAATCCCCTGAGTCTCCGCAAGCTCAATCACTACATCCTCTGCACTGGGAAGCTTCTTCTTCTTCCTTGGAGGCTGGGATCCCTTCCCCTGCTGTGGCTCTGGTGCTGCTACAGGAGGAGCTGGATCCTCAAATAGCAAGTCTAAAGGCATTTAATCTGCCAATAGCTTGTCCACATCCGCTCGAAGTGCCTTCACCGACTCCTTAGACGCCCTTGACTTTCTCATCTTTCTATGCCCCTTGGCAAGCTCTTTAAGAGATTTACCATGTGAATCTACCGCCTTAGTCAAGGTGGCCTGAGTCTCTAAAATCTTCTCCTGGTTGGCCAGGAGCTTCTTCAATGTTTCCTCAATAGACTGAGGAATCTGAGCAGTGGCTGGTGCTGACTGGGCCTCAACTGAAGTAGCCAATGTTGACAACTTGGATATCGCAGCTGACATCCAGTTGTTCAAACTGGCCAAAGTCTTTGCTAACTGATGGGCTGTGAGAGGGTTGGTTCGGGAAGCAGGGACTGACGGGCCAGCTGAAGAACTAGGACCCGCAGAAGAGGAGGGCACATCAGCAATAATTGTGGCAGCTGGGATGGAGGGAAGCTCAGTAGAAGGCTCCACAGCAGACTCTACCGCAACTGGCTCCTCAGACTGGCCAATCGGGGTAGAGGTGAACGCCTTATGCTTCTTGTCCTTTGGGTTGTCCGGCCCTTGAATGTTGAACCATGACAATGGAGACACGGGGCGAACTCTCACATCATAAGGCTTCTTCTTCACCTTCACATCCTGAAAATACATGCTGAGAGTGTTGGGAAATGGATAGTTCCCAATACTCTCAACTCCCACCGATGTGATCGCCCTTTTCATCACTTTCCCCACATTAATAGGGAAACCCGCCATGATAGAGGCAATCAGCACAGCACGAGGAAGAGGGATAGTCTGGTCATGGGAAGTGGGGCCAAGCCTGTTGCACACAAATGTAAGCCACCCTCTAGCTTCGAAATTCAAATTCTTCCTCAAGATTTTCACCCCTGCCTGTATCCAATCTGGAATAGTACCCGGATGGGCCAAATGCTCAGTCAACCATGGGCGAACCTCCTCCTTCATTGCCAATTACTCATTATATTGAGTTTCGTCTTCACCATCAAAACCTAAATATTCATTGAAAGCTCTCCCTGAAAATACTATGTTTTTGTCTCGCACTTTGGTCGCAATTGAGCCCTTTTTGGTGTGGGCTACATTGCAGTAAAACTCCTTTACCATGTGCTCGTTGGCGTCTATCAAGTCATCACAAAAATGTTCCCATCCTACTTTGGTATGAAACTGCCTGTGTACATTGGGGAGAAAGGGTAGTAGATCTCGGGTGATTATACTTCTCTCTGTGATCAGCTTTCGTTTTGGCCACAGTTCCCTGAATTTGTGGAAAGCCACTTGGCTAACAAACCGGTCTTCCCAAACCTCCGCTTTTCTTGTTCGTTCGATTCCACCAACCTGAGGCACCCCACTATCCGGAACCTCCTCATCACTATGAGTCCCCCCTGCTGCACTCTCCCCAGATACTGAAGCTGTGGGGGAGGTGGAGTATTCGCCGCTACCCGCTGCTAAGCCATCAGACGACTCAGACTGAACACTTTGTGGAGCTTGGGTTGTAGGTGGGGCTGGGACTGAGGGGGCTTGCCCCGAGTCAGCTGAGAGCTCCTGAGAAGGAAGATACTCACTCCCCGACTGGTCATCATCACTCACTACCGCTTGTTTTCTTGTTTTCAGTTTTGGTCGGGGAGTGAGTTTTGTTTGTTTCCCTTTTCCTCCCCGGGAGGGTTCACCTCGTCCGGGTTGTTTTCCACCTCGACCTCTTAGTTTAACCATTTCCTGCAAACAAGCATATCTAACTTTGTTAGTTGAAGCACTAGCAGTGTATGAGTTGATGAAAATAGTTGCACAATATCAGGTTGAAAAGCTACAGAACACAGTGCAGAACAGGGCAGCGCACCGCACAATTATGGGTGTGGCCGCGTAGAAGGCACCGCGGGCCGCGTGGAAACGACCGTGGGCCGCACTGAACTACCCTCAGAATGGACACCTCTCTAAATCTCCCCAATGCAGCCCGCGTAAAATGGGGGTGCGGCCTCGTTGGGCCAGCGCGGAACGCACAATTAGGAACGCGGCCGCGCTGGAGAAAGCTTCACAAGTACTGGGCCAACGTGGACCGCAACAAAACGACCGCGGCCCGTGCTGAGGCAAAGTTAGGCACTAAGTTAGGGTTTTACAAATTAGTCCATTTTCGTTCAAGTTCGTGAATCCTAGTTGTCCTTACTCAATTACCCAACATGGAATTCATACCCAGCAGCCAAAAACAACATTTAAACTAACCTAATAATTAGTTCAAGAAAAAATGAAAGAACAAGAAGTTATACTACTGGGAAATAGGAAAAAAAATTGAAAAATAAACACTAATTAAGATAATTGCAAGAATTGTTACCGAGAATAAGATGAATCAAAGTACTTGATGCAACACACAAGAAAATCTCAGATGAACAGTGCAAAATTAGGGTTCAGGAGCTCAGAGTGTAAAAAAGTGTAAAATGAGGCCTAAGGTTCCTATTTATAGAGAACTGTGGGGCCCCATACTCACCCACCAGCGCGGCCGCATAAAAATGACTGCGGACCGCGCTGGGTTTAATTTTGAAACCTTTGTAGGAATGAGCCCACGTGGACCGCACAACTTGGGACGCGGCCGCGCAAGTCCAACGCGGGCCGCAGAAATATGACCGCGGCCGCTTTGAGCAAACTTCAGAGAATCTGCATCTTTAGCTTATACCAGTGCATTTTTTTTATACTTTGTTTTGCACTGCTTCAATACAATCCCTGCAACATCTCACAAACAATTAGCTCAAAAATCCTAATCTACAAAGAAAATCAAAGAGAAAGAAAAAGACATGGGTTGCCTCCCAAGAAGCGCCTGATTTAACGTCGCGGCACGACGTATGTTACCATCATATCACTTCAAATGAATAAGTGCCACCACATGTCTATCATCAATCTTTCCCAAATAGTGCTTGACACGATGTACATTGACCCGGAATATTTCACCATTCTTGTTCTTGAGATCAAGAGCACCAAAAGGAGTCACGCATACCACTTCAAAAGGCCCACTCCACTTAGACTTGAGCTTCCCAGGAAATAACCTCAACCGGGAGTTGAAAAGAAGAACCATATCACCAACCTTGAATTCCTTTCCCCGAGCAAATTTGTCGTGAAGGTACTTCATCTTGTCCTTATACAAGGACGAGCTGGAGTAGGCATGAAATCTAAACTCATCAAGCTCATTTAATTGCTCAACCAGGAGATTTGCGGCAACATCCCATTCCAAGTTCAACTTTCTCAAAGCCCACATAGCCTTGTGTTCCAATTCCACCGGAAGATGACAAGCTTTACCAAACACCAACCGATACGGAGACATACCAATCGGGGTCTTGTAAGCCGTCCGATAAGCCCAAAGAGCATCATCCAATTTCTTCGACCAATCGATCCTATTAGCATTTACCGTCTTGGACAAGATACTCTTTATATCTCGGTTGGACACTTCCACTTGACCATTGGCTTGAGGATGATAGATAGTGGTCACTTTGTGATTTACACCATACTTAGAAAGCAATGAATCAAAAGCCTTGTTGCAAAAGTGAGACCCCTCATCACTGATGATAGCACGAGGGGTACCAAACCTTGTGAAGATACTCTTTTTCAAGAATGCTACTACACTTCGGGCTTCATTATTGGGTAAAGCCATGGCTTCCACCCACTTTGAGACATAATCCACCGCCACGAGAATATAAGTGTTACCACAAGAGCTCACGAACGGACCCATGAAATCGATGCCCCAAACATCAAAAATATCCACCTCGAGAATCGTGTTGAGAGGCATCTCATCCCTTTTTGAAATTCCGCCGGCCCTTTGGCATGCATCACATCTCTTCACCAAATCAGTAGCATTTTTAAACAATGTTGGCCAATAGAAATCGCAACTCAAAACCTTTGAAGCCGTCCTCGCCCCTCCGTGATGGCCACCATAGAGAGAGGAGTGACAAGCCTCCAATATGCTCACCTGTTCACCTTCCGGGACACATCTTCTTATTACTCCATCCGTGCAAATTTTGAACAAGTACGGATCATCCCAATAAAAATCCAAACTCTCCCGTTTGATTTTCTTCTTTTGGTTAGAAGAGAGCTCAGACGGGGCAGTTCCAGTCACAATGAAATTGGCGATGTCCACAAACCGTGGCATGTCACTCATTGACACTGAGAGAAGTTGCTCGTCGGGGAATGCATCATTTATCACGAGACCGTCACATGGCCTCCCTTCTTCCTCTAGCGGGGACAAATGGTCCGCAACTTGGTTCTCACTTCCCCTCCGATCCACTATCTCTAAGTCAAATTCTTGAAGAAGCAACACTCATCTTATCAACCTTGCTTTGGAATCCTTTTTGGTCATTAGATATCGAAGGGCTGCATGGTACGTGTGCACAATCACCTTGGCCCCCATAAGATAGGGCCGAAATTTCTCCATGGCAAATATAATGGCCAATAGCTCCTTCTCCGTCACCGTGTAGTTCTGTTGAGCCTCATTCATAATCTTACTTGCATAATACACGGGATGGAACATTTTGTTAACCCGTTGACCCAACACCGCCCCCAATGCAAGATCACTAGCATCACATATCAATTCAAAGGGCAAACTCCAATTAGGCGCGGTTATGATAGGGGTAGTGGTCAACTTGTGTTTTAAGAGCGCAAAAGCCTCCATGCATTTTTCATCAAAAACGAACTTGGCATCTTTCTCTAGTAGCTTGCAAAATGGATTCGCAACCCTCGAGAAGTCTTTGATAAACTGCCGGTAGAACCCGGCGTGACCAAGAAAACTCCTCACCCCTTTGACAGAAGTAGGGGGAGGGAGTCTAGAAATCACCTCGATTTTTGCCTTATCAACCTCATCCCATTTTTTGAAATCTTGTGGCCCAGCACTACACCTTCTTCCACCATAAAATGGCATTTCTCCCAATTGAGAACTAGGTTAGTTTCTTCACAGCGAGCCAAAACTCTATCCAGATTCACCAAACATGCATAAAAAGAGTCACCAACCACACTAAAGTCGTCCATAAAGACCTCCAATATGTCTTCCACCATATCGGTGAAAATAGCCATCATGCATCGTTGGAAGGTCGCCGGAGCATTGCACAATCCGCACGGCATCCGGGAGAATACAAATGTTCCATAGGGCCATGTAAAAGTAGTCTTCTCTTGGTCCTTCGGGGCTATTAAAATTTGATTGTAGCCCGAGTACCCATCCAAGAAACAATAGAATGCTCTCCCCGCGAGACGATCAAGCATTTGGTCGAGGAATGGCAAGGGAAAATGATCTTTGCGGGTCACCTTGTTGAGCTTCCGGTAGTCCATACAAACTCTCCACCCGGTAATGGTTCGAGTGGGAATAAGCTCATTGTTGTCATTGGGCACCACCGTCATCCCTCCTTTCTTTGGCACACATTGGACTGGAGAAGTCCACGAACTGTCAGAGATTGGATAAAACACACCAGCGTCAAGACACTTGATAACCTCTTTCTTTACCACTTCTTGCATTGCCTCGTTGAGTCTCCTTTCATGTTCAAGAGATGGCCTTGCATCCTCCTCCAAGATGATCTTATGCATGCAAAATGCGGGGCTTATTCCCCTAATGTCCGCCAAGGTCCATCCTATTGCCCTTTTCTGATTTTGAAGCACCTCCAAAGTGGCCTCAACCTGCAATTTAGTAAGGCAAGAAGAAAGAATAACTGGAAGAGTAGAATTAGAGCCCAAGAATTCATACCTGAGGTGTGGAGGAAGTGGTTTCAACTCCAACACCGGTGGCTCCTCAATGGATGGATTAGTTGGTGGAGTTTTGCGGTTTTCAAGATCCAAAGATAACTTCCTAGGCTCATATGAATATGAACCCTACCATGCAATGCATTCACGCACTCCACCCTACTAGCATCATCTTCCACATCCATGCCAAGAAGTACGGCCTCAAGGGGGTCTTCAACATTCATCATCGAACTTGTGTCATCCACTATCACAGATGTGACAATGTCTACAAGTGAACATACTTCCATGCTATTGGGTTGCCTTATTGATTTGCTAACATGAAATACCACCTTTTCATCACCCACTCTAAATGTCAATTCACCTGCTTCAACATCAACCAAAGCCTTCCCCGTAGCTAGGAAAGGTATCCCAAGAAAAATAGGCACTTTGAAGTCCACTTCACAATCCAATATGACAAAGTCGGCCGGCAATACGAATTTGTCCACCCGGACAAGCACATCGTCAATTATACCCAAAGGCCTCTTCATCGACCGGTCCGCTATTTGGAGTCTCATTGAGGTTGTCCTAGGTTTCCCAATTTCCAAAGTCTTGAAGACTGAGTACGACATCAAATTAATGTTATCCCCCAAGTCACATAGGGCCTTAGCAAACTCCGCACTCCCAATAGTGCAAGGAATAGTAAAAGCTCCAGGGTCTTCAAGTTTCGGGGCCATAGAATGCATAATTGCACTAACTTGGTGCGTCATCTTTATTGTTTCACACTCCATAGAACACTTCTTGGTGACTAAATCCTTCATGAACTTTGCGTAACCAGGCATTTGTTCGAGTGACTCCACCAAAGGAAGATTGATTGTGAGGCTTTTCATCATATCTATGAATTTCTTGAACTGATTTTCACTCTTTTGCTTTGCTAACCGCTGAGGATAAGGTGGAGGTGGTCTAGGCAAGGGTGCCTTGGCTTTTGGCAACACCGGTTCCGGAATATCTATTATGTGTTCCCTAGACGGGTTCACGGCCTCTTGAGTTTCCACCTCGGCCTCATCAATATCTATTCTCACTTCCTTGTTCACATTTGTCTCAACCACAACTTCATCAATCAAAGGATCCACATCTTCTCGGCGCTTAATATCATCATTCACCGCTTGCTTTTCATTTGAGGTCGGCATTGCACCACCTCTTCCACTTCTAGTTGTAACAGCCATCACATGATTGTTACCCCTCTTCGGGTTCACTACCGTGTCACTTGGTAGCGCATCCTTAGGTCGAGTATTTAAAGCTTGAGAAATTTGTCCTATTTGCACCCCTAGGTTCCGGATAGATGTGTTATGTGAAGCCAATTGTGCGTCAGAATCTTGGTTCTTTTTCATCATCTGCTCGAACATCATTTCTATCCGTCCCATATCACTCCCAGAAGAACTAGACCCTTGCGAGTGAAAGGGAAGTGGATTGTTTGGTTGTTGGAACATGGGGGGCCTTTGAAAGCCTTGCCCCTACCACCATTACTCCACCCTCCTTGATTGTTATTGTTGTTGCTCCAATTGTTGTTGTTCCCGTTCTAATTGCCTTGATTGTTACCTTGATTACCCAAATTGTTGTTCTGATTGTTATTGTTCCAATTGTTACCACCTTGTTGTTGATTATTGTTATTCCAATTTTCGTCGCCTTGTTGATTGCCCCAATTGCCTTGGGGGCGCCATTGTTGATTCCCTTGATTTCCTCTATTTCCTTGGTAGTTATTGACATGTTGGCATTCCTCACTTTGATCATCATAACACTCGTTCGAATAACCACCACCACCATTGTTGTTGTCAAATTGCTCACCATTACCTTAAGATTGTTGTTGCCCTCTTTGCCTCCTTTTTATCATAGAAACACTCTCCATTGCATTGACTTGACGCAGATTTTGTACTTGTTGCAATTGCGCCTTCGCCAACTGATTCATTGTTGTTGTAAGTTTGGCAATAGCTTGGCCATGGTCATTCAATTCCTTGTGCAAATGGATGACCGTGGGGTCACCTTGGGGCACATTTGCTCGGCTTTGCCATGCTGAGGAAGTGTCAGCCATTTCATCAAGTACATCACAAGCTTCTTGGTAAGAAAGTTTCATAAAGTTCCCACCGGCCAATTGGTTCACAATGCACTGATTCGTGGTGTTGATGCCCCTATAAAAAGTCTGCTGGATCATCGCCTCAGTCATGTCGTTCTTAGGGCACTCCTTCACCATTGTTCTATATCATTCCCATATCTCGTGCAAAGGTTCCGTTGGCATTTGCTTGAAAGCTAGAATTTCGTCCCGAAGAGCTGCCATATGACTTGGAGAAAAGAACTTGGCAATAAATTTGTCCGCCAATTCATCCCATGTGGTGATAGAATGATTAGGGAGCCTTTCCAACCAGTCCAACGCTTTACTCCGAAGAGAGAACGGGAAAAGCCTCAATCTCAACGCATCCTCGGACACGTTTGTTTGTTTACTCCCCCAGCAAGTATCTACAAACCCTTCAATGGCTTGTATGCATTTTGATCGGAGGCGCCCGTAAAATACCCTCTTTGCTTGAGCAAGGTTAACATAACATTTGTGATTTGAAAGTTCCCCGCCCGGATTCGGGGAGGAACAATGGCACTCGCGTACCCTTGATTTGGAAGAACTCTTGGGACTGCTCTTGGCGGTGGCGGAGGAGGGTCTAGAATAGGATTGTTGTCATTTGCGTTGGCCGGACGGCATCTACGTGGAACTTGAGGTGGTTGAACCTCTTCGGGCTCAAGATCATCTACCTCCTCCCCCGCATTCACATTGCCAAGAGGGTCGTTTGCATTGAGAGCCATAATACCTGAATGATTGACACAAAAGAATTAGTAAACAAGAAGGAAAGAGAAGCAAAACACAAAACTAACCAAACCGATAGTCAACACTGTAAGCTCCCCGGAAACGGCGCCAAAAAGTTGATCGCTACCGACTCAACGTTACACTAAAGTAGGAAGAGCGGGTTGCAACAGCTTTTACCCGATAGTGGATCGGGATCGATTTTCCACAGGGAGCTAGAGAGGGAGTTGTATTATCTGCTTAGTTTAGAATTGTAGTTGTGCTTCTAATATCACTTCTAACATTCTCGGTTTTGGTTTTTATATCTTCTACTTTAAGACTAATGTTTGAAGCTAAATTATGCTATGGAGATATTGCTAAGTTGTAATTAATATAGAGAAGAGCACTAGGGTCGTGGCATTACCTAGGTGGCTAACTAACGGGTAGTTGCTACTAAGGGTAAATTGACTTATTTAGGGCTTATGCTATAACCGTTGCTCAATTGTACCCACTCTCACACCTCTCGTTAGAGAGAGTGATTTTGCCCAATTGACTCTCTCGAGACCAATTGGGTAGGCCAATTTGACCAAGCAACTAGGGTTCAAGTGGGGTAATTACTCTCTCGAGGTTTAACCCGTTAATTGGGACTACCATTTCTCATGGGTCCATCCCAATTTCTTGTTGGGTCAATTTTGGGGTCATATACTTTCTTTCTCAAGAAGAGTCAAACCTACCAAGCTAGAATCAGTATTTGCAACCACCAATCCTTAATGAAAACCTAAAATTAACCCAAATAGCAAACACCCAATATCAATCTAGCCTTAGATTTCAACACCCATTAATTACCCAGACTAGTGTTGAGCCACAACCCTAGCTAGTGAGTTTAGCTACTCATGCTAGATGCAAAAATTAAAGAAATAGATGAAGAAGCAAACATAATAATTGATTACTAAGGAAGAAATACAAAATTAGAGGTTAAAAACGCCAAAAATGGATAAACCCAATGTTATCACGAGCTCAGCAGCCCTCGGTATCTAAAACTTAACCTAAAAATGGAAAAAGATCTATTTATAGTGGCTGAAAAACTTGGACAAAAATACCCCTGCGGGGCGGCCGTGTGGGCTCTTGAAATCTTGAAAATTGGCTCTCTGAAGTTGAGGATAGCGGGCCGCGCAAAAGTCTAGCGCGGCCGCATGAAATCTGGCGCGGACCGCGTGAAAGTGACCGCGGCCGCGTGGCTTGCTTTGGTCCCCAAATTCCATCTCTCTGAATCTCTTAATGCGGATAGCGTGAAAATGTGGCGTGGCCGCGTGGGCTGAACGCGGGCCGCATAAATCCAATCGCGGCCGCGTAGTGAGAGTCTTGAATTAGCACTTCTCTGATTCTCCTAGTGCGGCAGCGTGCACTTTTGTGCGGTCCGCACTAGGATCTTTTTCCTTCACTTTTCTTAGCCTTTGATGCTTGAGCAGGTTTCACTCCGTTTTGAGCCGATCTTTGACAATTCAGTCACTTTGTTGCTCAAACCTGCAATCAAGCACAACCTGTGAGCATTTTGGGATTATTTTGTATCAAATTATACTCAAAGCATAGGCAAGTGGGGGCATAAAACACGTTAAAATCCTACTTATCAGTGGTCTGCCAGTGCTTGTTCCTTGACTGCTTTCTGAGTTATGTAAACAATGTCGAACTCACTCAACAGGATTTGCCATTTGGCTAGCTTGCCAGTGGGCATAGGCTTCTGAAAGATATACTTCAAAGGATCCATCCTTGATATGAGATATGTGGTATAGGCACAGAAATAATGCCTCGGTTTCTGAGCTACCCAAGTCAAAGCACAACATGTGCGCTCTAACAGAGAATACCGGGCCTCGTACGGGGTGAACATCTTACTGAGATAATAGATGGCATGCTCCTTCCTCCCTGTTTCATCATGCTTCCCCAGAACGCAACCGAAAGCTCCGTCCAATACTGCGAGGTATAGTAATAGGGGTCTACCTGGCTCAGGCGGGACCAAGACTGGTGGTGTTGACAAGTACTCCTTGATTCTGTTGAAGGTATTTTGGCAGTCATCGGTCCATTGGGTGGCGGCGTCCTTCTTCAACATCTTAAAGATTGGCTCACAAATAACCGTAGACTGTGCTATGAATCGGCTGATGTAATTGAGCCTTCCCAAGAAACTCATCACGTCCTTCTTGTTCCTTGGTGGTGGCAATTCTTCAATAGCTTTGACTTTTGATGGATCCAGTTCTATTCCTCGGCGACTCACAATGAACCCAAGCAATTTCCCCGCAGGAACCCCAAATGCGCACTTCGCGCGGTTCAGTTTCAGGTTGTACCTTCGCAATCTATTGAAGAACTTCCTCAAATCTTCCATATGATCAGTGGCCTTCTTGGTCTTGGCGATGACATCGTCTACATATACCTCAGTCTCCTTGTGTATCATATCATGGAAAAAGGTAGTCATGGCCCTCATGTAGGTGGCCCCTGCATTCTTCAAGCCGAACGACATCATCTTGTAACAGTACATTCCCCACGGTGTAATGAAAGCCGTTTTCTCAGCGTCTTCTTCATCCATCCAGATCTGATGATAACCCGCGAAACAATCTACAAATGATTGCAACTCATGCTTGGCGCAATTATCAATCAGGATGTGTATGTTTGGCAGAGGGAAGTCGTCTTTCGAACTGGCCCGGTTGAGATCCCGGTAGTCGACACAGACTCTGACCTTCTCGTCCTTTTTTGGCACTGACACGATGTTGGCTAACCATGTCGGGTATTCTACTACCCTGAGAACCTTAGCTTTGACTTGCTTAGTGACTTCTTCCTTGATTTCAAACTCATATCAGGCTTGAATTTTCTGAGCTTTTGCTTTACCGGCGGGCATGATGGATCGGTTGGCAGCTTGTGAGCCACAATAGACGTACTCAGACCAGTCATGTCATCATATGACCAGGCGAATATGTCCTCATATTCCCTTAGAAATTCTGTGTATTCCTTCTTTTCTGATGGCGATAAGTGAACGCTGATTCGTGTTTCCTTGGTATTTTCTGCATCTCCCAGGCTAACGATTTCGGTCTTGTCCAGGTTGGACTTAGGTCTGTTCTCAAAGTTTTCAACTTCTTTGACAATCTCATCTGGTATGTCATCTTCCTCTGAATCGACGTCCGTTTAATGCGTTGTCTCGTTGCATGTCACAGTCATTGGTTCATCAAGATAAGTAATAGTAATGCTGTATTGGTAAAGTAAGGAGAGATAGCAATAAATATTTAAATCATAAGAAATATCAAACATGCTTTTGAACAATTGTTTTGAACATCGATGATCTTATTGCGGGAGTTGAAAAATGCGAAAAGAAGAATCATTTGGTAAATAAAAACAATGAATGATGCTTGTTTTATCCTTGCTATCCCGCGGCTCGTCGGGCTCTGGTTGTTCTGATGGTCCAATTCTTGAGATATGCCCCTCTGCTCACAGCCTATATGGAAGGGCCTTCCTCCCCCTCCTCCTTGAGAATAACACAACAGTCCACATTATTGTCCTCTTCCATTTTGCCTTTGTTCTTGCCTTTAATGGGACTAAGAGGAAGAGTGGGTGGAGGGCCCCCTGGATCTCGTGGAATAAGATGATGTTGCTAGAGTGTACGAACTAACCTTCGGGGAGGGGAATAACAAAACAAAAAGGTAACCAAGTTAGTGAGGATCATAAAATATTGCAATATTTAAACACGTATTGCAGGAATGTAAAGCGTGTCCTAATTTGGGAACCTCGTTGTGCCCGAGGTGGGCCTAGAGACAAGTTAATTTGGAGAACTTGGAATGCAAAATGCCTCATTTCATTGATAAAGATAGGACGAATCCCAAATCGACAGGAAATAAAAGTTACTAGTGGCCACTGGCCTTGTTACATTTTTAAAGCGAAAAAGATAAATTCCTATCTACTTGGTACCAAAAGGCCTTCCCCAGATTCGGCATCCTTGGCTCTGTCGAACAGCTTCCCCAACTCGTGAAGTCCTAGCAACAGGTATGCTCTGGCTAAATATCCCCCTTCAGTTCATTTAGCCTCTTGACAATCTTCGACCCTTTCGGAATACGGCCCTTTCACAGTCCCAAAATAATGTGGCAGCTTCTATGATCATGTTATTGGGTTGGATTTCCAGGAGGGATGGTAGATTTCCCAGATATTTTCTGACGAGATTTTGATCACTAGAGTGTAAATCTTTCCACCAGCTTAGCAACCTTGGGTGGATGTTGGTGACCATGCCGAATCTGGGGACTTCGTGCCTCATGTTTATGCAAGGAAAATAAGGTTAGACCCTTCCCCCACCGGACTCGACTATTTAATATCAATGATTAGCAGGAAGCATCTAGTTCTCCAAATAAATGGACAGAACGTGACGACGTCCATTTTGGGTTTAGGGGAACCCAGTGGACTTTGGACAAGGCTATCTTAAAGGATCATTATGTGGACAACATAACTGATCCGGCTAGGTTTGACCATGATGCATGCACAATTTGAATGGAGTTAGGTTTCTATGAGGTTTTAGACTGGTACCCTTGAGCGGACAACTCAAGGGGGAAGGCACGGAACCATCGACTGCACTGCTGATCGACTGGTTTTACCGTAAATATCCCTTTCCGAATTTAGGGGGTAATAATGTAGGAATAGCGCAACCACTCATTATAAGCGTTGCTATGGTATTTGTTTGGCACGGGTGGAGTATGATGTCGAGCACGATTATGCAATAATTAAAAGCATATTGACATGTATTTGCACATTAAGGAAGTGATAAATACAACAGTTTCATAATTTAAAGCAATAAAGGAAAGAAACAAGGGAGATATGTCAGTTTCGCTTTTAGAGAAGAAATTAAATGCTTAAAGGAATTAAACAAATAATTGCACATAGGGAGAGGTACGAATTCACAAGAACAATCTGAAATGGTAAAAGCCTAAAAATCCCCAGCAGAGTCGCCATGCTGTCGCGCCCCCTTTTTCCCTCTTTGCATCGAAAAATCGGGTTTATGACATTTTGGGCATAGGACAACTCATTCCTTTTGGGAACTGGATTTTGCATTTGAAGAGTCGCCACCTAATGATTTAGGGTGCATTAGGACACCTACAAGGTTCAGTACTAAGTTTGTTTGATAACCAGAGATAGGGTAAGGGCTTGAAATTATCCTAAGGGGAAGGTGTTAGGCACCCCTCAGGATCCACTAGTGTGGTTCCCGGCCAGACAGTTCTTCGTGAATTTGTGCAATTAGCAAGTAAACAAAGAAGGCTAAAATAATAGGGGATTTTAAATTTAAATACACGAGCGTTTGAAAACAATTAATGAAAGCAAGGTTTTGAAAGAGTTATAACCTAAACATGCTGATGAATGTAAGGGGTCCTAGGTTTGTTTGTAATATGGATCACATCAATGCAATACCCGGTAATCACTCCTCGAAAGAGGGGCTACACGCGGTATTAGTGCACCGATCATCATATCCATATCTACCCTTTCCCACCCCATCGAGGTATTAAAGCGCGGATTGGTCTCGACCACTATTGCATGCTATTACCCGTCCCATTCCTATCAGTCCCCGAGGAACTTAGGACTACTATTCCTAAAGGGGAGGGATATTAGGCTGACTTTTAGGTTTCAAAAGGTGAAAAAGCTAAGGTGACATACAAAAACACATAGGACTGCACATAAAGGGGAAACATGTAAATAACTAAAAGGCTCATGTATACCTCCTCAAGCAAAGCACATAAATAGCATGACTTAAACACAGTCAGGGTCTGAATCTAAAGTACTAAGGCAAAGGGGTCTTAATTTTTGAGGCAGACCAGTTTATTACATAACTCGAATAATAAGTACGAATCAGGCCTGCCTGCTGGTTGTAGCAGTTACTAATTAACAAAGGCGGGCTCAGTTTTATTTGTTGTCACCTAACGCTTGCCAAAGTGTTTGGGTGAGATCTTATAAACATGATATCTATTACCGATTCAGAATGTGGCAAAGCAATAACAATTCTAAAATAAACGATTTGAGATCCTTAGACATGCTTTCTATACCGTATTAATAAGAAGAGAGAGAGTTGTTTCAAAAATTAGTTCAGAACAGTATGACTTGAACTGATTTTAGACTAGACTGGTTTCAGATTCTATAGACAGTGATATCTATTATTGCTAATTTTAACTCCTATAGACATGATATCTAGTTGAACGTGACACGAAGCAGGCAGGATTTTCTTGAAATACCTATAGGCATGATTTGTATGAAAAGGTACTGATTTTAATCTATTGGAAATGATGCCGGATTATAACCAATTGGATCCTAAGAACGTGGTGTCTAAGTGTGGTAATAGACATGCAGAATTTAAGACAAATCCTATAGGCATGCTATTTAAATGCAGAATTTAAAACAGGTCCTATAGACAGGTTCTCTAAATGTAGAGTTAAACATGCAGACTAAAAGGTCCTATAGGCATATTATCTAAATGCTGAATTAATCATACAGAAAATAGGTCATATAGGCATGTTCTCTACCCTTCTAATAGTTAAGCGTGCATAATTACCAGCCCTTTCCACTAACCAACCCCAATGTTTATTACAACTTATTACAGACCAAATAATGAATTACATCAGAAAAGTGTAAAAGAAGGGGTTACAACCAGAGGAAGCCTGATTCTTGACTTCCTCTCTAAGTTATGGAATAAACCACCTCAAATGCTATTTTTTTTCAAAGCCTTTCTCAGACTTGAGTGTGTCAAAGTTCCCTAAGGGTCTCAAGGGACCCCGGGCAGTATTTACACCCAAGTTTGCATAACCAGATAGAGATGAGTGCAGTGTGGAAGGGCCAGCCCTTATGTGTCCAAGTTCAGAGGGAGTTCATGGGTCCCAAGGCAAGGCTCACACAAGAGGGGCAGAACCTAAGTCTAAAAGTATAATTGAAGTGTAGAAACAGAGATTTAAAACTGAGTGGAGAATAGAGAGGGGTAAGGGTGATTGGAAAATAGTAGTAGTAAAGCTTACACTACACAGAATCAGCATTTTTATACAAAGGGGTCAGGGGTTTGGGAATTCATTACAGGGAGCATATGACCTTAGGAAGGGGCCAGGTTTGGGCATGCACAGCAATAGATGGTGCTGGTATGCCCATAAACCAGCTAGAGAACACAACATATAGAGGGGATATGAAGCATATGACCCCAAGGACGGTCAGGTTTGGGTCATGCACAACAATGTCTAATGCTGACATGCCCTCAAACCAACCAGAGAATACAAACACATATGGAATATGGGGTTTGGGATTCATAAGGCATAATCACATAATCAAATGACTGATAGAGTAATTACATAAAGGAACACATTGATTTACAGCATGCTTTAGGAATGAAACTTGATTAAACACAAGGAGGAAACAGGCAAGAGTGAAGGCAATAGTAAAGAAAACATGTTGTTTTTGATGCTTGAAGATTAATTAGAACATACCAGTAATGAAGCAAATGCAGAAAGAAAAGTGAGCAAATTTCCACATCCTAGCCTTGGCTTTCAGCCGACTAGACAAGGCAACAACACAAGTAATAGCAGAGAAAAGAGAGAGAGTTTTGAGTGAAGTGTGTGTTCTGAACTCAAGTGGTTCGTTCGTTTGTTTGAAAGAAAAGAAGGTGGGTATTTATAGTTTTGAAAAAGAGTAAAAAAATAAGGTAATCAGTAAATCCTTAACACAAACATGGAAATAATCACCATTAGAATCAATTAACCTAAGTGATTTCCTTTAATTAAAGAATCTTTGTTTAACGGGTAGAAACAGGTCTAATTAAGGGAAGAAAATCAGTTTGGAAATAGGCTGATTATTTCCATATAAGGGGGCAGTAAAAGCATGCAGTGAACAATCAAGTCTGAGTACAAAAATATACTTATTTTGGGAAAGAAATCAGCAAGGTAAAAATATCTCAGTAAAGGGAAGAGAATTAATTAATTTTAAACAGGCGAGTGAAATCAGGGCTCATATAAGAAAAGCTTTTGAAATCAGTCACAAGATCGAGATCAATCAAGTAAGGAATATGCTTCTGCACTTCAGTATATAAATGGAGTGAACAAAACATCAGTCATGCGAGGCCAAACACATTGGCAAAAGAAACAACATACAATAGTAGCAGAAATAAGCATAGGATTCAGTAGATAGTCAAGGCTCACACATGTAGCCAAAGTGTAGAAGAGAGTTAGAACAAGTACAGGTCTTGCAGTAACAAGTGGCGAAACCCCTTTGAGAGATTAGAGTTTCAACCATAGTCTAGTTGAAAGATAGTAAAAATCAGATAAGTCACCTAAGAAAGAGAGATTCAGAAACAAAGAACTTTAGTCGAATCAAGTGCATACTCAAACAAACAGTTTCAGACCAAGAAGACCTAGGGTTTTCAATAGTAATCAATTTTAAAATATGATAAACAAATAAATCAAACAAGTACACATCTAACAAACAGTTTCAGAACTCGAATGAGACCACAAAAGGAACTAGGGTTTTAACACATAGGAGCCATGGAAGGCTGGTACAGGCCTCAAATAACCACGGAAAGTCATAGATTAGGCAGATATTAGGGTGGGGTGAGAGGGCGGCGGCTAGGGTTCATGAGAGTTTCAGAGAGAATTGAGAGAGAAGGGGGAATTCAAGGGCGGCGGTAGGTGAATAATGAAGTAAGGTAAAGGGGTCGTTTGGGTTAAAAAGGAAAGGGGTAATGGGGGCCGTTGATCTAAACGATCAACGGCTGGGATTAAAGGGGTTAGGTGGGGAGTCCGGGTTTGGGTCGGTTCAATTTGAAATTGGGTTGGGGTAGTTGGGTTAAAAATGGAATTGGGCTAGGGAGATTGGGGGCTTGATTTGGGTTATAATTGAAACCCAATTTGGGCTACAATTTAAATAGCCACTTTTCCCCTTTTTATTTACAAAAATAGTAAATAAGTTTCTGAAAATAAATTGAGAGCACTAAAATGATTTACAATGTATAATTAACTATTTAAAAATTCTGGACTTAATTTTTGTAAACGTAAACGTAATTAAATCCTAAAAGAGGCTAATATTGCAATTATGCAATTTAGCTTTTAAAAATACTAAATTTGTAAAAAAATATGCAAAAATTCCCTTAGCTATATTTTAGAATAGATATAAAAGTTCAACAAGTGAATCACCAAAAAATGATATTTTAAAAAATAATTATTGGGTTTTTATGGATAAAATAGGGAAATAAATTGATTTAAAAACCTTTAAAAATTAAGGAAAAATAATGAGACACTTGGACATACATTATATATGCATACATATGCTATTTTGAAGGTATTTTGTATATTAAAATATACATGGGGAAAATTGGGTATCAACACCCTCGCTGCTCCAACAAGGTCAACATCACATTTATTATTTGAAAATGCCCGCCCGGATCCGGGGTGGGACAATTGCACTTGCCTAGCCCTCATTTGGAAGCACCCGAGGAGCAACTCTTGGAGGAGGTGGGGGAGGGTCTGGAATGTTGTCATTGGCCTGGCGACCTCTTCTTTGACCTTGAGGTACTAGAGGCACCTCATCTTCTCCATTATCATCAACCTCCTCCCCCGGTGGAATATTTCCAAGAGGGTCATTCTTTTCCATTTTGCACCTGAATTGATGATTCACACACGTTAGTAAAATAGAAGGAAAGAAAAACAAGACACAAAACTAGTTAGATAGATAGCCAAAACCGTTTATCTCCCCGGCAACGACGCCAAAAAGTTGATCGGAGACCAACCCTACACCACTATAAAGTGGCAAGAGCGGTCGATGTAGCTTTTACCCGATAAGTCGGGATCGAATCCACAGAGAGCTAAGAAAGGATTGGAATTGGATTCCTATCTAATCTAGCGATGTGCGATGTTCTTAATTGCACTTCCAATCATTTTTGTTTGTTCACTATTCTATTTTTATACTAATGATGCAAGTAATTTGACTAAGTATGATATTTTTGTAAGGTTTTCTTAATTGATGGAAAGGCACTAGGGAAGTGACTTGCTCCTAGGTGAGTACCTAACGGGATCTAAAACTTAGGGCAAAATTATTATAGTTGGGATCGTGATATAGCCAATGCACGAATCTACTCTATACCTCTCGGTAGTTTGAGTCACTTTGCCCTAATTGACTTTCTCAAGACCAATTGGGTGTTCTCATTGTGCAAGCAAAGCTAGCTCAAGTCGGGTATTACTATCTCTAGGTTTAACCCTTTAATTGGGGCTATCAATCTCTTGAATGAGATAGAATGCACCCCAATTCCTTGTTGGCCTGAATTTCCCGAACTTGGGCTCTCTTTCTCAAGAAGAGCCTAAGTCAAAAAGGCACAAATTAGTGTTTGCAACCACCAATTCAACATTAAAAGCACAAATCAGACCGAATATCATTCACCCATAAATATTAAAGCCCTAAAATAGAAGACCCATTAAATACCCACATTAGGGTTGAGCCACAACCCTAGCTAATGGGTCTAGCTACTCATAATAACTGAAGTAATCAAAGATTTAGATGAATAATAATCCATACAAAGTAATTACAAGATAAAGATCTAAGATTAATTGCTAAACTAGCTATAAATTTACTCAAAAAGGCAAAAGTAGGCGGTTCACGTGCTCAGCTAATTAATAGCTGACCTAAAAAGCTGAAAAAGAAGTATTTATACACAGCTAAATTTTCCGAACAAAAATGCCCCTACGGAGGTACCGCTGACAGCGGAAAATGGACCGTTGTTGCGGTGAGGCTACCGCGGCCGCATAAAATCAAGCGCGGACCGCGGTCTTCTAGTTTTAGCTTCAATTTTGGCTCTCTGAATCTCTCCTCCACTGACCGCGATAAAACGACCGTTTTCGCGGTAGAGGCACCGTGCCGCATAATTCCACCACGGTCAGCGGTGACTTGAAAAGCATGAGATTGCATCTCTCTAAATCTTTGCCACCGCGAACCGCGGTAAATGCTTCGCTGTCGCGGTACAGACACCACTGCCGCATAAAAGCACCGCGATCAGCGGTGACTTGCAATCCCAAAAATGCATCTCTCTGAACCTTGCCACCGCGGTGCGAGATCAAGACCCCCTCAGCAGTGGACCCTCCGCGTCCGCAGTTGATTTTCCGCTGTAGCGCTCAGTTGACTCAGCTTTGCACTTGTGCAGGTTTCACTCCTTTTTGAGTTGGTTTTTGATTTCCTTGTCTCTTTTTGACCAAACACTACAAATAAGCATAACATGTTAGCTTTCGGGATTACTTGTATACATTTTTAATCCAAAACATAAGCAAAAAGGAGTGTAAATAGACTAGAATCCCTAGTTATCAATAATGCAAGGTAAATCACATACAAAAAAATGGATTTTTAGCCAAACATCAATCATAGTCCCAAAGGAGGGCACCATATCTTTAACGGAGTAAATTGGCATCAAATTTTATTTGTGGAACCAATGCAAAAGTGCTCAGATACTCTGCATATGCCGCGACATGCAATCCACAATCTCTGAAAATGTAGATTGACATAATTAAAGATAATTAATATTATTAGTGTTATGTGTGGGATATTACTGGGTATGTTGTTTTTTTATATTATAGTGTTATAAATGATACAAGAAAGAGGATTGAATACATACATGCTCCCAGCCTTTTGTTGAGGCAGATTCAAAATGAAAACAACATCAAAGTGATCAGTTTGTGCCTTATCATTGTATGCTGGTTCAGGAGACCAATCTATGCCTTGCTTATCTCTATAAAAACCACTGATCGATAGATACATAGGTACAAGCTCAGCAAGCTTATCTATCTCAGAACCCACAAAGGAATCATGACCTGCTGCGGTATAAGTCAGATGTAACAACCCGACCGGTCATTTTGATCCCTAGTGCACCGTTCAGTAGTTCGAGGCTATGAGCAGCTTCATTTCAGGTATGACGACTTGTACGAATGGTTGGAGTTTGATTTCGGGAAGTTCGGGGTTGATTCGGAAGGAGAATTCTCATTTCGGAAGCTTTAAGTTGAAGGAATTAACTAGGATTAGATTTTTGAGTAAACAACCTCGGAATTGGGATTCGAAGGCTCCATCAGATTCATATGATGATTTCGGACTTGGGTGTACGCCCGGATCGGGTTTTGGATAACCCGGGAGCGTATTGGCGCCTATTTTGGAAGTTAGCATTTTGGAAGAAATTTCATAAGCTTGGATTGCAGTGCATTTTAGTGTTATTGATGTCCGTTTGGGATTCCGAGTCTGGGAGTAGCTCCGTAAGGTAATTCAGGAGTTGGGAGCGCGATCGGAAGTGAATTCAGATGCCCGTGGATCATTTTGGAGTCATTTGGCTAAATATAAAAATTTAAGGTTTTTGAGAAGTTTGACTGTAAGTGGACTTTTTGATATCGGGGTAGGAATCTGATTCTGCTAGTTGGAGTAGGTCCGTAATGTAGAATATGACTTGTGTGCAAAATTTGATGTCAATCGGACGTGATTTGATAGGTTTAAACATTGAAAGTAGAAGTTTGAAATTCTAAAGTTCATAAAGTTTGGATTGGAGGTCGATTCGTGGTTTTAGCATTGTTTGATATGATTTGAGGCCTCCAGCAAGTCCGTAATGTGTTTTGGGACTGGTTGGTATTATTGGTTGGCGTCCCGGGAGCCTCGGGTGATTCCGGGTGGTTAACGGATCGAATTCGGAGTTTGAAGAAGAGCTGAGGTTGTTGGTTGCTGGTGTAACCGCACCAGCGAGACTTGGGCCGTAGGTGCGGAGCCGCAGAAGCGGTCCTGAGGTCTCAGATGCGGTGGAAGAGAGCTGGGACCGCAGATGCGGTCATTTTGCGCGCAGAAGCGGAAGTGGGCGGCTAGGCATGGTACCGCAGATGCGGGACCACACCTGCGGAAAGAGAAGCGCAGAAGCGGGCTGGGGCAACTGGAGGAAGACCGCAGATGCGGCCATTAGTCCGCACCTGCGGGACCGCTGAAGCGGTCAATAGACCGCAGGTGCGAAAGGACTGGAGGGACTGAGCTATCTTTAAAAATCGAGTTTAGGCTCATTTCCTCCCATTTTCACTTCGTGCTGGGCGATTTCGGAGCTTTTGGGAGAGAGATTTTCTCCATTTATGTCAAGGTAAGTTGTTCACACTCATTAGACGCTAAATACATGGTTTTACTTCTGATTTGAGCATGAAAATTGGTAGAAACTTGGGGTTTGAGGGAAAACCTAGAAATTTATATTCTTGGAATTTGACCACGATATTGGGTATGGAATTAGGAGAAAATTATTTATTTGAGTTCGTGAGGCTATGGGAAAACTTATTCTTCGAAAATTTAGGAAATTCGGGCACGTGGGCCCGAGGGCATTTTTGTTAACTTTTCGACCGGGGTTAGGAATTATTATAAATTGGGTTGTAATGAGTAATTGAGTATATATTAATGGATTTGCATAACTATTGGCTAGTTTTGGAGCGTTGTGCATCAATTTGAGTTTTCGGAAGGGCGTGGAAGGCCGGTTATGGATCTTCGGAGCGAGGTGAGTCTCCTTTCTTACCTTGTAAGAGGGAATTTTCCCCATAGGTGAAATAATTGGTTATGTGCTCCTATTTGTGGGGGCTACGTACGCACGAGGTGACGAGAGTCCGTGCGTAGCTACTAATATGCGTAAGTTCGGGTAGTCTAGGACCCAAAAAGCATGCTATACTTGGAATATCTGTGATATTATTGACAATTGAATTTCTTAAATCCTATCAAATTGGTTAGTGAATTTCAAAGAAGATTAAAACTTCATATTCTTGAAATGTTAAAAGAGAATTTGGCTTTTCCTTGGATAATTGTTCCCTGATAAATTCAGGATTGACTGATTATCGTGTTTATTTAAATTTGACCGCGTCGCATATATGATTTGCGAGCGGGGTGATAGATGCATCTATTGTTCGCGCCATTCGACCCTCTGGCAGTGCACAGTTTAAATATTGTTGGATCGGGCCGTACGACCTCGGCATGAGTTGCGCATGCTTGTATTGTTTGCCTTGATATTTGTTGATACTAATATCTGCTTTCCCCGACTTGAGACAATTGTTAATTAATGGATTATGAATCCGGAGACTTTGAATAATGAGGAACTTTTACCTGTTTAGTAATTTACTTGAATCTACTGTTGTTCTTAATAAATCCGTGGGTCATCGCATTACTAATAATATTACTAGACCTTTAGTAAGTGTCGAAGTTGCCATCTCGTCTCTACTCCTTCGAGATTAGGCGGGATACTTACTGAGTGCACGTTGTTTTTGTACTCATACTATACTTTTGTGTATTTTGTTGCACAGGCACATGCGCTACTAATGGCTTAGCATGCGTAGCAGCATGGTTGACACAGAGACTAGGTGAGCTGTATTTCCTCGAGGTGACCCGCAGCTAGTATAGTCTCTCTCAGGATTCTATTTATTTTCTGTCCAATTGTATTTCGGACAGCTGTTGTACTTTATTCGATTATTCTTAGAAATTGCTCATGCACTTGTGACACTGGGTTCTAGGATGGTTGTAAAGTATTTTATATCAATTGCTTATTATTTAACTTGATATAAGACGATTATCTTTTTGAAATGGTAAATTTGAAGGAAAAATCATAGATTTCAAGAGTATTAAAACAAGGATTTAATTAAGTATTTGGTTGGCTTACCAGACAGTGGTGTCCGATGTCATCACGACCCTTAGTGGATTTTGGGTTGTGACAACATGGTATCAGAGCACTGGGTTCCTAGGGTCTCACGAGTCTTGAGCAAGTCTTGTAGGGTCTCGCAGATCGGTACGGAGACGTCTGTACTTATCTTCGGGAGGCTGCAGGACTGTTAGGAGTACTTTCCTTCTTGATTCCTCATCGTGCGATTTGATTCCTGGAGGCTTATGCCCCTGTTTCCTTCCTACTCAATCCTCCGCGACGCGAACCGTTTGTTATAACTCGAGAATTGAAGAATTGTAATGGTAATACCGAGGTGGTGCGGGATGTTTCTCCCTGCATAGTTGTCTGAGCTATTATCGTCGCCCTGTGGAAGGATATTCTGTCGTTTCGGCTCAATAGCGGTGCTTCTAAGAGCTCTGAGGCTAGGCACTGGTTGCCAGGATGCTATGAACGATTGTTCCGCGGTATTGATATGATGGTAGGACGTTTGCCTACGTGTCGGGGCAGTGAATGACTTGAAAGGAGGGTTACTCAGTGCATGATCTAGAAATTCGGTATTTTATTCCTGGAAGGGGAAAGGAAATCGGACTAAGAATGGTCAGATGTGGGCTGGTGGAGTAACGAGACTTGGTATTTGCGAGCATGGTGGAGTTTTCTTCTATGATGAGGGGTCGTTGTCTTAATTGAACGTACTCAATTCGCCGATGTTATGATCTTCTACAACTCGCCATTGGGGTAGAATATTGTATAATAGTATTGAAGATGCAGCTGTCAGATATCGCGGGGTGCGGTAGTTCAGGATTGAATCAATATTTCTAATGTCGACGGCTCGAGAAAGATGATCTTCGGAAAGGTTTAAAGTTAGTAACAATTTGTGGGTTCAAGTGCTACGAAGATAGATTTTATTAAGGCAACAACTAAGCAGCAAAGGATAAGGAAGGACACGTGGGGAGTGTCAGGCGGTGGTTAAAATTTCTAGAAGGCCAGGTATAAAAAGCAAAGGTCGAGTGGTCGATTAGAGGGGTGAGTTCCGCCAAAGTGGGAGAGTGGCGGAGTCGCATATGGGCTTTGTGTTAGGATGACTGCGCACTTTAAGGAGAGTTTGGAACGGCTTGGAATTTTTATTGATTGGTGATTTGGGCCCACGGATTAATTTGGAGTATGGGCTATTAGGCAGCGGGAGATTTGATATAACGGAAAGGAGCTGCTTGAAATGAAGAAGGATACAACCTAACTTTGAATGGGAAGGATGTTGCCCCGCACTTAATTGATGTCCACGAGGGGTGAATGGACTCGTGCAGCTAGAGAGTGAGCTTGGACTGAGGATGGGTCATTAATGTTGTGGTGTTTGCACCCCGTGTAGCGGTGTTGGAAGACGTCGGCACGTAGATCCCACAGGCGGGATGTCTCCAGTAAGCAGGACGGCGGTCGCATGGTTGGTGAAGTTTCTACAAAGGGTTCTATTGGCTATACAACAAGGAGATCGGTCGTGTGAACGGGGTTGATGATTCAGAGTATAAAAAGGGGTTTTACAGAAAGATTCTGAGAATTTTGTCAGTTGATTGCGCAAGGTTATGTCAATAAGAAATAAAGGATCCTGGTGGAGTCCAGAGTTGTGTAATAATGGCTTAAGCTAAGTGGGAGAGTCCCACCGCCTATGATTAGGGTTGCATGGTTAACTACTTGCGAGGTTTCTGGTTATCAGCACATTGATTGGTCATTCCAGCTACGGAAAGGACATAAGCGGTGATTTGAGCAAAGGAATTGTTAAAGGTGTGCTATGGTTGGCCTTATTGGCCCATGTTTAGACTTGGGGAAAGGATTCAGGATTTACGCCTTGTGTAGATGTGGGTTTCAAGGGAAGTGATTCTGCCGCGTACTTCGCCGAGAGGGTATTCATGTGCTAGAAGATTATTGGAGTTAATTATATTCGGGGCCAAGTCAGAGCGGGTGGCTCTCAACAACGGTCCTAGTGGATTCAAAGGGGTAAAGTGTGGTGCCTAATGGCTTCGAGCCTATAGATACAGTTAAGAATCAAGCCTTGTAGCATCTTATGAGAAGGGGCACAGAATGTTCTATGATGTTTTGACCTGCAGTGTAACAATTGGGAGGTCTGAAATGGTTCATGGGAATTGAGACAGCATGGTCTCGTGATTCACGGTCACTAGGGACGAGTGCGGATGGAGTGTGTTATGTGCTGAATTGGAAGAAGATAGATTGATTAGCCATAGTTGAATTGGCATATTGGGTGGCAATGATCGCTTCTTTCAGCGCGATCAAGTTATGCAAGTGATTGTGGCGGTACATGTGAGACTTGTCGGCCGCCGTAATTGATGTTACTCAGAAGTATTCTACTATTATGTCCTGTCATGTGTAGGTGGGTCCCGGGAGGGCTATGGTGGCTTAAGACCACTACTTAGAGATTTGGCGTATTCTACGGTTATGAGGATTCATCTGTGTGTAGCAGTAGTTCTCCTGAAGTGAGTTAAGTGAAAAGTTTTTTTTATATGATGAAGTATTAATCTATTAGTGGTGTGAAATTTGAAGTGGGGATCAAGGTTGCAGTTCAGTGTTAACAAGGATGTCACGAGCTCGGATGAGCGGGAAAGTAGTTTCGTTGTTTGAAGTAAGTTAGTATTGCCTTCAGCGACACCTGAGATCGGTGTTTTGTGAAAAAGTCTTTGCATCCTGGGTATGGATTCTTGGTCGCTTTTTAGCGTTACTGCGGCCGGTGGTTTGGATGTACAGACCTGTTATCTGTTACGGAAGGTTGTGGGAGCGTGCCCCACGAGAAGGTTGTATATGTGTGGCGTGTAGTCACTTGAGTGGTTGAAGAGTTAAACCAAGTATGAAGATTGTGGTGATATCGATGGTTTGGGAATTGATGCCTGGAGGGCACTTGATTTATTGAGTTGTGGACTATGGACGATTACTCCGGTTATGATGGTTGTTCTCGTGAGTTATGGGAAAAGGGGGTTGTTATGGACCCAGGAAAGATTATTAGCCTAGTTCGGTGCGATCAGGACAAGCTTGAGGTCTATGGAGGAATTTAAATGTGAATATGGGCTCTATATCAGGCCAGACGTGTTCATTTCAGTAAGGCGCTCCTTGGGAGAGAGCAGTCAGAGTGTTATTTCGTCGTCAGTTATTTCAAGTAATGATATATTACGCCGTGTGAGTTGTGAAACGGCTTGGTGAATTTTTTATGTGTTGAGGTTCCGCGTAGAGATGATGTTATATGAGCAGGACGGCTCTCGAGATTCAGATCGTAAATCGCACCTCAGTTGTGCTTGAGTTTTGTAGCCTATGGCACTATATGTCTCCTTAGGGATGGTATTATGCACTTAGCGTGCTTGTGACCGATATTCGATATTTTGTTGTAATGAGCAATTTAGCTCGATGTATATCTCCTTATGTGAATTCTATGTGTGGATCGGGTGGCACGCCGCCATGGGTATGTTATTTGGATCGGTTTGCACGCCGCAATAGTGAGATGATAATTACAGTCCCTTATAGTCTATTATGTGTGTTTTGTTTCTCCATTTTCAGAGGAAAGTTCATATTAGTTGTGTGAATTGAGTAGTCCCTCCCAGAGTTCATTTTCCTTATATATTGCGTTCGAGTTAGTAGCCTATTGGCGCGTTGTGGCATCATATGAGACTTTTGGTCATGTCAGGGGTGACTTGTTGCCTGAGCAATTCGTACAGGGTAGGATAAGGTTACTGGATCTAGGATTAGTGCGATCGGATTATATGAAGTATATTAAGGAGAAAAGACCATTATTTGGTCCAGAAAGGGGTGATGGTTCTTGACATGAATATAGAACCTATGAATCATTGATTCGGCAGTTGGTTATGAATTTCTACACGTCCCTTCAATCGTGGCGGCATTGGAGAGTTGGAACAGGACTTATATATGTCATGGGGTGCATTGTGAGCATCAGATTCGGGAAATATCGACTATTATGATAAGAGAGTGTTATTATGGTCTGGTGAATGTGGGGTGCATGGTGTGAATTCAGCAAGGGTGCGCAATCATGTTTTGGTGCAGCGTGTGGTGATTGATACGGTGTTCATACGTCGAAAGCAGGCCTGGCAGAGGATTTCGGATGTTGAAACTGGGCTCCAAGGCTGGTTTGCCTAAATGAAAGAGGTTGTCTTTAGATTTGATCGGGCTGATGTGCCCAACTGAGTTGTGGTAGCACGAGTAGGTGCACGAGGTATTAAGCAGTGATTCCAGACAACCCCAGCACAGTGCCTAGCACGTTCGAGGACGAACGTATGTTTAAGTGGGAGAGGATGTAACGATCCGACCGGTGGTTTTGAGCCCTAGCGCACCGTTCAGCAGTTCGAGGCCATGAGCAGCTTCATTTCAGGTATTACGACTTGTACACATGGTCGGAATGTGATTTCGGGAAGTTCGGGGTTGATTCGGAAGGAGAATTCTTATTTCGGAAGCTTTAAGTTGAAAGAATCAACTAGGATTGGATTTTTGAGTAAACAACCTCGGAATTGGGATTCGAAGGCTCCAGCAGGTTCGTATGATGATTTCGGACTTGAGTGTATGCTCGGATCGGGTTTTGGATGACCCGGGAGCATTTTGGCGCCTATTTTGGAAGTTAGCATTTTGGAAGAAATTTCATAAGTTTGGATTGCAGTGAATTTCAGTGTTATTGATGTCCGTTTGGGATTCCGAGTCTGGGAGTAGCTCCGTATGGTGATTCTGGAGTTGGGAGCGCGATCGGAAGTGAATTCGGATGCCCGTGGGTCATTTTGGAGTCATTTGGCTAAAGATAGAAATTTGAAGGTTTTTGAGAAGTTTGACCAGAAGTGGACTTTTTTATATCGGGGTCAGAATCCGATTACGGGAGTTGGAGTAGGTCCATAATGTCGAATATGACTTGTGTGCAAAATTTGAAGTCAATCGGACATGATTTGATGGGTTTAAACATCGAAAGTAGAAGTTTGAAATTCTAAAGTTCATAAAGTTTGGATTGGAGGTCGATTCGTGGTTTTAGCGTTGTTTGATATGATTTGAGGCCTCGAGCAAGTCCGTAATGTGTTTTGGGGCTGGTTGGTATGATTGGTTGGGGTCCCAAGGGCCTCCGGTGAATTCCGGGTGGTTAACGGATCGAATTCGGAGTTTGAAGAAGAGCTGAGGTTGCTGGTTGCTGGTGTAACCGCACCTGCGAGACTTGGGCCGCAGGTGTGGAGCCGCAGAAGCGGCCCTAAGGTCGCAGATGCGGAATTTCGTGGAAGAGAGCTGGGACCGCAGATGCGGTCAATTTGCCGCAGATGCGGGACCGCATCTGCGGGAGATAGGGCGCAGAAGCGGAAGTGGGCGGCTAGGCATGGTACCGTAGATGCGGTCATTTTTCCGCAGGTGCGGGACCGCACGTGCGGAAAGAGAAGTGCAGAAGCGGGCTGGGGAAACTGGAGGAAGACCGCAGATGCGGCCATTGGTCTGCACCTGCGGGACCGCAGAAACGGTCAATAGACCGCAGGTGCGAAAGGACTGGAGGCAGTGAGCTATCTTTAAAAATCGAGTTTAGGCTCATTTCCTCCCATTTTCACTTCGGGCTGGGTGATTTTGGAGCTTTTGGGAGAGATATTTTCTCCATTTATGTCAAGGTAAGTTGTTCCCACTCATTAGATGCTAAATACATGGTTTTATTCGGATTTGAGCATGAAAATTGGTAGAAACTTGGGGTTTGAGGGTAAACTTAGAAATTTATATTCTTGGAATTTGACCACGATTTTGGGTATGAAATTAGGAGAAAATTATATATTTGAGTTCGTGAGGCTATGGGTAAACTTATTCTTCGAAAATTTTGGAAATTCGGGCACGTGGGCCCGAGGGCATTTTTATCAACTTTTCGACTGGGATTAGGAATTGTTATAAATTGGGTTGTAATGAGTAATTGAGTATATATTAATGTATTTGCATAACTATTGGCTAGTTTTGGAGCGTTGTGCATCAATTTAAGTTTTTGGAAGGGAGTGGAAGGCCGGTTATGGATCTTCGGAGCGAGGTGAGTCTCCTTTCTAACCTTGTAAGAGGGAATTGTCCCCATAGGTGAAATAATTGGTTATGTGCTCCTATTTGTGGGGGCTACGTACGCACGAGGTGACGAGAGTCCGTGCGTAGCTACTAATATGCGTAAGTCCGGGTAGTCTAGGACCTAAAAAGCATGCTATACTTGGAATATTTGTGATATTATTGACAATTGAATTTCTTAAATCCTTTCAAATTGGGAAGTGAATTTCTAAGAAGATTAAAGCTTCATTTTCTTGAATTGTTAAAAGAGAATTTGCCTTTTCCTTGGATAATTGTTCCCTGATAAATTCAGGATTGGCTGATTGTCGTGTTTATTTAAATTTGACCGCGTCGCATGTATGATTCGCGAGCGGGATAATAGATGCATCTGTGGTTCGCGCCATTCGACCCTCTGGCAGTGCACAGTTTAAATATTATTGGATCGGGCCGTACGACCTCGGCATGAGTTGCGCATGCTTGTATTGCTTGCCTTGATATTTATTGATACTAATATCTTCTTTCCTCGACTTGAGACAATTATTAATTAATGGATTATGAATCCGGAGACTTTGAATAAAGAGGAATTTTTACCTGTTTAGTAATTTACTTGAATCTACTGTTGTTCTTAATAAATCCGTGGGTCATCGCATTACTAATAATATTACTAGACCTTTAGTAAGTGTCGAAGTTGCCATCTCGTCTCTACTTCTTCGAGATTAGGCGGGATACTTACTGAGTACACATTATTTTTGTACTCATACTACACTTCTGTGTATTTTTGTTGCACAGGCACATGCGCCACTAATGGCTTAGCAGGCGTAGCAGCATGGTTGACACGGAGACTAGGTGAGCTGTATTTCCTCGAGGCGACCCGCAGCTAGTATAGTCTCTCTCAGGATTCTATTTATTTTCTGTCCAATTGTATTTCGGACAGCTGTTGTACTTTATTAGATTATTCTTAGAAATTACTCATGCACTTATAACATCGGGTTCTGGGATGGTTGTAAAGTATTTTATATCAACTGCTTATTATTTAACTTGATTTAAGACGATTATCCTTTTGAAATGGTAAATTTGAAGGAAAAATCATAGATTTTAAGAGTATTAAAACAAGGATTTAATTAAGTATTTGGTTGGCTTGCCTGACAGTGGTGTCCGGCGCCATCACAACCCTTAGTGGATTTTGGTTCGTGACATCGTTGATACATCTCTCCTTGAATGAGACAACTGCCAATATCCAATGAAGTTTGTCCCTCAAGTTGACTGGTATCAAGACATTCTCAACCGTATGCCATAGTACATTAGCTAGCAATCTGTAGCCCCTTATGTACTCACATACCACATCTTCTTCCTTGGATGTACTTGCATTACTATCTGTATCAGCATACCTGTCGAAGATTTCAGCAATTCTTGTCTTGAATATACAATCAACAGTTGTATATTTGAATGTGGTGGTTTGGTTGTACTTGCCCTTCTTTCTCAGGTAGTAAAATATGACATCAATATGCTACATATAAAATTGAATACATAGCGTCAGTACATTGAATTAAAATAAGGAAAATAAACTTCATTGAAGAAACTTTATATATACAGGTACTGTATGTTGTTGAAACTGATTATACTGCTGAAAACAAATTGAATATAGTGGGTACAGTTAGATACATACTGCTGAATACATTTAAGCATTTCACTTTGCATACAGTTAAATACATACTAATAAATAAAAAACTGCTCTCAATAAGGCATATAGTTAAATACCAAACGAAGAATACAAATTGCTTTTAACAAATTGCTAGATAAAACAGTAAAACAAATTGAAATCTGAATACAGTTAAATACACTGAATATATAGAAATTCATTGAATTCAAAGAGCAGCAGATGAAACAGTCACATACAGTGAATATAGTGTTTAACTGTATTTTTGTTAATGTAGAAATACATCTGAATACACTGTATTCAAAAATGTAATTTGTATGTCAATAAAAAAATTGTGAAATATAAATAGCCAAACCAATCAGAGAAATATGAATTAAACTAAATGTAGAAGGGTTATATCTTACATCGTCATTCCATAGTTTACCGTCAAACGAGAGAAGGTAAAACAAATTTTTTGAAGTGACTTCATCAATTCAAAAATCCAACGGTATAGGCATTGTTGACTTGTTTTTCTTGTAATGGTCTACCTTATCCTTTCTAAAAGGAATTGGAAAAAATATTATATCCACATAATAACTGATAAAGCTATACATTATAGATCGAAAAAAAAACTTACTTTTGATCATGTTTAGCAAGAAGACCATCATGAACCCATTTCTCATATTCCTGAATGATTAATGTAGGATGTGGCCCCGATATTAAATCATCTTCAAAGGGGTATTTTTTTCCAAATATGGGAGTCAATTTTACCGAGGTACCTGTGGTTCATCGAAATCATTAATAGAGATATTTAATTATACTTATCATGGGAAGATATATCATAATTTTATAATACATATTTTTTGTATAATAATTTACTAACTAGCGGAGTCGAAGTTTGACTCGTAAGGCGAAAAATACCATCGACTTGGACGCTGAGTCCTATGAGAGGGTAAAGGGGTTGAATAAACAAGTTTTGCTGCTTGATGTATCACAATTCTAGTTTCTGGAATTTGACTTGGGAGGAACTCATCCGCCAACTCAAATTGTGATACATGTATTTCTCTGGATACATCCTCGCAAGTTTTAGGTGGTATGATACACGGCACCTCCGATGTAGTAGGCCCCTCCTTTCTTACTTCACGACAAACAGGGTTAACCTTTGTAGATGCATTTAAAGTGTCACCAGTTGAAATAGCATGTGGGTGTTCATCGTCATGAATGTCGGTGTTCAACTTCCTTTCCATGGCCTAATAATACACCCAATAGAATATATTAATATAGCCCATATTTTACAGACTTGTATTCTGTTAATGTATACAGATGTATATGAGTGTATTCTGAACCATGTATGTTGCTGTATACATGATTAAATTGAAGAATAGTTAAGGCTGTTTTAGAATATGTATTTAAAAAAAATCATTAATTCAGATACAACAATGTGTTTACATGTATATAAGTATATTATGGAACATGTATGTTACTGTATACATGATTAAACTAAAGAATAATAAAAGCTATTTTAAAATTTGTATTTAGAAAATCCTAAATACATATGTAAAACTTTATTCACATGTATATAACTGTATTATGTAACATGTATGTTGTTGTATGCATGATTAAACTGAATAATAGCAAAATCTAACTTGCAATACATATTTAGAATATAGTTATATAAACATATACATACACTGATTACACATGTATCGTTATACTGCATATATACTAAAGAGTTTAAAAAGTGTTAAACCTCCTAGTTCTCCCCAACAGCTATATCACTTTGTGTTTGGCAGTTGGGATTATCGTGCAAGTTGTCCTTGAATGACATTTGAATACCACCATCATGTCTCCCGATATATTTCTTTCTTTGGTATACCCTTTTTGTATTCTGATTGGCTTTAACGTGTTCAGAAAGCTTTTTGAAATTTTCATTGATCAATGTTCAGAGAGAAGTGAACTCGCCCGTAACCTAATCAATACACAAACAATTAGAGAGGGGTTAGAAACATATATTAAAGTTAATAAATAAACTGTAAAGTTGAATATGTTTTAACAGTTCTCACATAATCCTTGAATGAATTTAGATCCTTCCTCAAAGAAGACAAATCATTTGATTCAGAATCTGCTAGCTTCTTAACATGCAATATAGTTTTCTTGGTTTCAGTATTACCAGTAGGAGGGAACTTGGTTTGAGGTATTACAGACACATGTGGAATTGGACTCTCTGCAGTTGAGGGATCAATTAGCTGTTGTTTGCGCTTTTGTGAGGCGATGATGAAGATGGACCAACATTGCTTCATGTTTCTTCTTAGGCTAAAGAGGTGGTATAGGACTAAAGTCATCCGAATCATCTTCATTGTTGTCTGAATGAATAGGACTTTTGTCTACATCAACGCCTTTCGGAGGAAGCTAAATAACAGCAAGCTCTATATCGTTTGGTTGAATGTTGTTGTATACCATCTGAAAATAGAAATACACTCAAAGTAAATGATACTTGATGTATGATTACAAATATAATATGATGGGCTATTATCTATATACATATATTCAGTTGTATTGTATACAAAATCATGCAAATTGAATTAAATGTGTATTTGTAAAGTGTTTTATGTAGTCTACTGTATTCTAATTAATTTGGAAAACAGTGACTGTATGCTACTGTTTTATGTATGTTGTATGCAACTGTATTTAATTTTTAATTTTAACACTGTATTATGTATTCTACTGTGTTCGACCTAATTTTGAAACAGTGACACTGATGTATGATGCATTGAACTGTATTTCAATGCTAATTTCAACAATGATCTCACTAACAGAAATATATTCTAAAACAAAAGTATTAGCCAATTAACGAATAGTAAATTACCACGTTTCCCTGGTCGTTGAACATGCCGTTCATCAACTAAGCATAAGTTGGATGGTTGACAATGGATTTCCAATTAAGTATTTTGGGAATCCGGTTATCAACTCGCAGTGCAATTTTGGGGTCAACCTTTGAACGGCACTCGTAAAACCATACTTGCATAGCGAGAGGCATCCCAGCTATCCTATAGTGCTTCTTCTGAGAATCCATCTTCTTGCTAATGGATTTAATACGATGATCGAATGCATACTTACCCCATGGATAATCAGAATATCTCCCGCTCTTGACCAAGTCAAAATGTAGTCTTGGAATGGTAAAAGAGTTCTTCTCGGTGGATAATATGAAAGTGTGAATGAAATACAACACAGCTATTTTGATGGCATCCCCATCGTTGTCATAACCCCAATTCTTGTCATCAAAGCATTTCAAAAAATCTTTCTTCTTGACATTCTTTGCACCTCCAAAGTATGTATCCACAATCCTGTTAGGCATCTTTGTGTTAAACTGAAAATCATTAGCGTCACTAACACAATTGAGACCAGTAACCAACGCAAACTCCCTGATTGAAAAGGATAATATTGTACCATTGACGTATATTGAAAATGAATCATCATGACTTCCTTCTAACTGCAGAACCATGAAGAACCTGAACAATTAATGTTGGACCTCACACCGCTTCATATCGTGGAACTTCTAAAATAAGTAGTACCAAATATTTTGTACTGCTCTGGAGTAAGTTTTTCTTTGAGGACGGAGACTATGTCTGTGTTAGTATAGTAACCAATATGCGGTGATAAAATAAGCGGGTGTTTAACAAATAGTTTAATTTCCTGCATACAACAAAAATTACAAAGATTTAGTAAATGAGTGAAGATATAGATGAATACAGTTATTTGGAATACATAACTCATTCATGTTTTGCAAATATAATGTATTAATAATTACCACAAAAAATGAGAGTTATGACAATGACTGTTGTTCTAAATACAGCAGAATACAGTTGGCTTGAGAATACACATGAAAACACTTAGTTGGAATACATAACTAAAACTAGAACAACTAGTAGATTCACAAAAAGCTGTGGAATGAACTAAAATACATCTAAATACAACATACAAAAGTCACTGTAATAAGATACAAATCAGTGAAGGCACTATTGAATGCATATAGATACATCAACATACATATAAATACATCCAATACAATAAGAGAAATCAGTGTAGGCGCTATTGAATACATATAAATACATTAACATACAATAAGAGAAACCCATTGTAGAAGGTAATAATCAATGTATGTGGGCTCAAATACATATAAATACATCTACAATTACCTTTTCGTCTGGTGTATCCGAGCTAGTTCCTACATCGACCTCCTTTCCCTTAACACCTGAAGCATCATCCATAAGTTTTCTTCTCTCTTCCGCATTAGGAAGTGTTGATTCTTTCGAAAATTTCTCAATTGGGGCTACTTCGATGTGTCATTGCGTATTTTTTTCTCCTCTCTGCAACTGTATTTGTTGTTGAACCTGCAAATTTATGTTCCGCTTGAGTGATTTGCAAATCGAAAGAGGGACCATCGAAATTGAGTGCTTTGGTGGGTATACCTCGGGTAACCCTCTTCTGGAATGTTGAATCAGCCATTGGAGAGGAAATTTTAATATTTCTGTTGAAAGCATAACAATGGTGATTATTTATAAAAAAATTAGTAGAGAGAAACAAAAGAAATAATACCAGCGAAAATCTAACAACTTTAATACTTACCACAACTCTTTGGAGCAAAAATATTGAAAATTGAGAGAGATAATGGAGATGAATCAGTAGAGAATCGTGGATAGAGAGAATGGGGAAGAGAATGGCGATGTGAGTGAGAGAAATTGGAGAGAGAGATCGTGGAGAGAGAAGTTTACATCCTATACGGTAATTTTATGAGAGAAAAAAACAGAAAGAATGAGAGAGAAAAATAATACACAGCGTATTTAATGGCTTAACGGTAGGAAGTGACCATAAATAGATATTTTGCTACAAAAATTAAAAGGTTTGCTATAGAAGATAATTTTTAAAAATGGAATTTATTTATAATAAATAAGGTGTCAACCTTTGCTATTGGAAGTAAAATTTCCTTAAAAGAAGCCTAAGCTAATTTTAGAATGGGCCAAATTCATCGAAAGTGGACTAGAAGTCATATGGCTAGCGGCCCAAAATTTTCAAGCCCAACGAAAACGTACAATTCTGGTTATACAAGTGGGCAATAATATGCATGGGAATGTTGGCTATCCAAGTGGGCAATATGATGGGAGATCTAGCTTAAAATAACTAAAGGAAAGAAATCTCACTAGATAAGGACATAAAATAAAGTATGAGGTGACATGTTATATCATTTGGTAGCCATATGGTCCTAATGTTGGAAATAAATAAAGCAAGGATATACCTTTGCTTAGAAGGATCAAATTAAATTGCTGAAACTTGATAAAAACAAATCGTAAACATCAAGCAATAATGAGAACAATTCTTTTCAACCTAATAAGTTAAGGTCACTACACTCAGTACATAACATGAAAATAATTATAAAAAAAGTACAAACGTGTGCTTGGCTCCAACAATATATCACCACTGATCCAAAGCTTAGCCTGTATTTCTACAATGAATTATTCATCATAAGCACTTGCAGTTTTGATACTTTTTCACTCTTTTTTCTGATTAACTTCTTCCCTTTCCTTTGATTTGATGGAAGCTGGACGATATTTTAGCTTTGTCTGTTTTGTTTATGTTATTTTGTTAGTCTCGTGCCTAAATAACAGGTCAACTAGCGCCGTACTACTAAAGCACTTTAGTCACTCTAGACGATCAAAAACAAGCAGCTCATGTGATTTTTTCCAGGGGAGTTGGATTTATGACGATTCATATCCATTATACAATTCATCCATCTGTTCTTTTATTGAAGGACAATTCGATTGCCAACGAAATGGACGACCAGATAAACTCTATCTCAAGTACAAATGGAAGCCTACTGCATGCGAATTACCCAGGTTCGTATAATCAATTACATATACCTCATTGTGTACCTAATTTTCGCTAAAAATCATAGTTTACAGTATTTTTTTGGGAATTATTTAATTTTTTTTTTAAATCTTTTTTGACAGATTTAATGGATTGGATTTTCTGAAGAGGGTGAAGGGGAAGAAGATAATGTTCATTGGAGACTCTTTGAGCCTTAACCAATGGCAATCACTCACATGCATGTTGCATGCAACAGTGCCCCAACTTAACATCACAATCCAAAGGAAAGGCGACGTCTCCAACTTTGTTTTCCAGGTAAATTAAACTTCATTACTAACTTCCGATTTTATGTTTTATACACTACTAACGGTATATAAAATATATGTATACTATCAGGTCACATATAATTAAGATAATTACAATAAATCTCTTTCATAACTATTATTAATTGATAAACCTAGTAAAAATTTGTAATCATGTTCTGCTAGTAAAATTATACATAAAAAATCTTTATTAATTTTATTGCAGGACTATAACGTTTCTTTGATTTTATCACGGAACGCCTTTCTGGTAGATTTAGTCAAAGATAAAATAGGCAGAGTACTGAAGCTGGATTCAATACAAAATGGCGATTCTTGGAAAGGCTTGGACATGCTCATATTCAATACATGGCATTGGTGGCTCCACAAGGGAAGCCAACAACCGTAAGCTTTACTGTTTAATCTTTTATCAATGCCTTTTGAGTTATTTTGTTCTCGGTGTACAACCTGCTTAATTTATCTTATGAAAGGTTTGATAGCATATTTAGGGGTTTTTCGAAGGATGACAATATATATAGTAGACAATAAATTGTGTCGAGAAAATAATATCAAGACCGAAAATATTGTAACAATCGTAGTATTTTATCTCAAATATTTGAGTGTTACAATCTCTATGATTCCTTAGATTCTACTTTCCAATATAAATTTAAGGGCCTTTGAGCTTGATCTTGAATTTTAATTTGATTTATCCGTCGCGAACACTTTGATTGTTGCCACGAATTTTATCACGAACAAGTAGCCTTGATCTTGAACGCCTTGTATTTGATTTTACTTTGCTCTTGATCTTGAATACTTGAATTGTTCTTAGTTCTTGAGCTTGAACTTGATTTCTTGAACTTGAACTTGGTTGCTTGAAGCCTGGAATTTGTTGAGAAATTTCGATGTTTGATCTACGAGCTCTCTCTTGCTTCTTGTTATAACTTCTGGTGTCTTTTCTAGGTTATGAATACCACTATTTATAGTTGTGGAAGGGAAGAGTTATGATAAGAACAAACTCTTTCTGACCAATCAAATTGAAGTGTGACAAGGCCGCATTTGATTGGCCAGAACATGTCACTTGCACACACGTGGTGCGGTTTCATTGGCCTTTTGATTTGGCTTGACATGCCTTATCATTTTGACACGTGGCATGATCCTATTGGCTCTTCCGTTTGACTTGGCGACCCACATCATTTGACACGTGGCACCAAATTGGGCCTCTAGGAAGATGTCATCTTGAGCTTAATGAAGTGGGCTCATCACTTTTAGCCCAATTAAATGGGTTAGCCCAATGGATTAAGACTTATTTATTTAATCCATATATATTGGACTTATATATATAATTCCATTATATTAGCCCATAATATTTATTTGGACCAACAAAATTCAAATTATTTTATGAATTTAATTTCAATAAAATTTATATGCATATATATATATATATATATATATATATATATATATATCATAATTAATTGTTTCTTTTACTCAAAGAAAAATATAAATTTTCCATATATGGCGAATTCTTTTCTTTCAGGAAAAAGGCTGGACTCCTATAGATTATTGAGATTTATTTCTCAGTTGATAGCATTCACAATGTACATAGTAAGGGAGATGATCTTGTTTAGGGAGAGAATTTGTGAGACAAGTGTTATCATGCCACTTGTGTGAAGCATTTTACCTCTTTAAGAGTGAATTTTGTAAGGTTATTATTTTGTACTTTCTTTTATATAGTAGTTTGCTCATCTTAGCATGTGGATGTACATAGGTCAACTGACTGCACCACATTAACTGTTTGTATCTCTTTTGGTTATATTTCTCTTTTGTTGTTTGATTTATCGTCGCTCAAGGTTTGCTTTGTTAGCTACCGCATCATATTTGATTATTTCGATCCAAACAAGGTCTTTAAAAATACCCGATTTTCCCTATTTTATCGTATAGTGTAAAATCCTCTATTTATGTGGCTTAATTTGATATATTTGTTCCAGATGGGATTTTATCCAAAAAGGAGATCAAATTTATAAAGACATGGATCGTTTGGAGGCCTTCAAGGAGGGACTCAAAACTTGGTCCAAATGGGTAGAATCTAATATTGATCCTACCAAAATAAGAGTGTTCTTTCAGGGCATCTCTCCAACACATTACAAGTACGCTTCTTACTTTCTTTTCTTTTTGGTATCCTTTTTTCATAGGATTGGTATTAAATTTAATTCATTTGTGTACTTGTGGCTTTAGAATGGAGTCGACTCTAGCAATTTTAAGAATTTCTTTGAAATGTAGAGCTGGGATTTCTAACCTTATTCGATTGTCACAACTTAATTACAAGTAAACTTTGTCCTTTTCTTCTCCTTATATTTTTATTTTACGTTGTTTAACATATGGCTTGATTTTGAATTAATTACTATATTTGAAAGGCCGAAAGGTGTTTCAATCCTAAGGATCATTGCGCTGGATTGCTAATCGTCAAGTCTATTTTAAACATGTAAAATGAAGTTTTAGGACCCTTATAAAGAAGCTATATTAGCAATATAATTGGGGGTCCCTAGCCAAATTAAATACACCTAAAAACACACACTAGTAGCAACAAAGGTGTCCCCTTCCTCTCCTAATCTTCTCGTCCCACCTACTATATGTGAGTACTAATATTTGTTCTTTGTGTAGCTTTTTCAGCAACTAAGGTCTTTTTGAGACTTTTTAATCAAAGAACTTCCATATTATTACAACCTAATTTTGGGCAGGGTCTAAAATCAAGTACTAGTAAAATTCGGTAATTAAAGTGTAACTTCTATACACTGATCAAAAAGGATTTTCATACTATCAAGTCACCTAAAAAATAATAATAGATACTCCCTCCATTTCAATTTATGTGAACCTGTTTGACTGGGCACGGAGTTTAAGAAAAAAATGAAGACTTTTGAAATTTGTGGTTCTAAACAAGTCAAAAAGGGGTCCAGAGTATTATTTGGTAACAATTTAGCTTAAACTTACAATTCTACCCTTAATGAGAAGCTTTTATAACCACACATTTAGAAAGGGTTCATTCTTTTTGGAACGGACCAAAAAGGAAATAGGTTCACATAAACTGGAACAGAGGGAGTAATTATTCATAAAATTGAGATTATTAATCTGGAAGATAAGACAGATTAGCAACTGTTGGAAAAATTGGAAACGGAGAATAAGAATTAGCTTGAATGATGTCAAGGACACTATCCTTAAGATATTTTGCCCACACAGTAATATATAAGATTAGGCGTATCCCTCAGGATTTAACTAGCTCTTCTAGTATAAACTAGGAGCAGAAACAACAAAGATTAATAAAAAGAAAGCTCAGCACAATAAAAGAATATGAGAAGAAATTTTTTTACTCTTTCACTTTTTCACACACTTTAAAATGAACACAAAGGTATATGTGTGTGAATATATATATATATATATATATATATATATATATATATAGAGAGAGAGAGAGAGAGTGTGTGTGTCCAAGGGAGGTGGACTATCTCATAATAAATTGTTTAAGCCATTAAGGCTTTCCTAAATGATAGGAGTAAGAAATAACAAAGTAATAAAAGTTATGGATGTAACGTTTTGGAACGTCATGAAAACTTCAATACCATTAAAACTATTAATTAGTCAGTTGATGTTGCAAAAAAATATTGTTCAAATCTCATAATTATATTGTTGGTATTCAACAATCAGATTTCATTTTGACAAAATTGAATTCAAAGTTACACAAATTATACATTATAAATATTAAAAGTATTATTCAAAATAATTAATATAATAAAGACTCATTAACATGATATATTAAGAGAATGAACGTATACATGATTTTGAATAATTGGTTAAAATATATCATCTTACTTTTACTACATATAGAAAAGTTAATCCGAAATTTTATTGTCACCAAGGACAGTGATTAATTAGTGATTGTGAGGATATCTGAAAATTTTTGCTTGTTTTCTAATGTTTTTATATGACCACATATATCAGTGGGCAAGAATGGAATGGTAGCAAGGCAAGTTGTAATTGCAATGGAGAGACCCAGCCAATTAGTGGGTCAATGTATCCAGGTGGACCAATGGCTGCAGCAACCGTGGTGAAGGACGTGTTAAGTAACATGTCAAAGCCAGTGACATTACTTGATATCACACTACTTACTCAGCTAAGAAAAGATGGACACCCTTCCATTTATGGTATTGATGGCACAAAGGGAAAGGGCAATGATTGTAGTCATTGGTGTCTTGCTGGTGTACCCGATACCTGGAATCAACTCTTTTACACCCATCTTGTTAACCAAGGCAAATCAAATACTATATGAAACAACTTTATTTTCGAAATTCAAATATTATGAGAGTTTGAGTTCGGAATTCTAACACTATATATTTGATTTATTAATTGGAGTCTGAACCACAATTACTGAGTTCAAACGAAATTCATAAGATGTATACCAGATCCGCCCGTGTTGGCAAGGGCGTATGGTCCAATTGAAATAGAAGTATATATGTGTGTTGAAAACATTGAAATAAAAGAAGATATGAAATGGTGCCTAAGAAATATGAATAACATTTTATTTGGTGTCTTTTTAACAAACAAATATAAATGCTCTCAACAAACTTAATCTACAGCGCAAAGGTTAGCAAACAACTATTTGTAATTAGTTAGTTAATGACATATATTCAACAACGGTGTTACTTACGATATAGCCTCATAGGTCATACTTACCATAATAGACCTTAGGTGTTAAGATCTAGTAGATTATCTTAATTAGATGAAGGATTAGTTAGCTTCATAGGTTATCATAGCCTCATAGGTCATAGCATAATAGGCCTTAGGTGTTAACAGTAGATATCATAATTAGATGATTAATTAGTATAGCTTCATAGGATAGCATAATAGGCATTAAATAGATTAGCATAGCCTTATATAAAATATTTGATGAGTGATTTTCTAGTCTTGGATTACCACCTTAGCACTAATAATATAATAAGGCTATTTTCTCCTTCACATTGAAAGTACATACTTTATGTTCTATTACATAAGTGTCCATCCTATATAAAAACAAATTAGAAAATAATATAATACAAATCATATTTATGTTTAAAAATAAATGTTTATTTTTAATATTATTATTTCTATGGAATTAGGTATCATGTCGATGTTCCAATCAAACACTTTTGCCTCTTCTTTTTAAAATCTTTTTGCAATTTATTGTTTTAAGTACGTGCTAATTCCTAGTACCTAAAGGGTAGTTGATAAGAGTTGCTTGTCAAACGTATAAAAGCTTCGGTCTGACGGAAAAAAAAGGCCAGATAAAGCTCATCTCAGGCTAAGCAATTAATCAATTAACCAAGTGTGAGGACATTAAGATTATCCAATTTAAAAGAACTAATAATATATTTTTTCACTTATTTTAAAGTTTTGAAATTAATCTAACTATTAAATTAAGTACTAGTATGTGCTTTGATGTGAGGTCTTCTCAATCAAATTACAACATTTAACATCGACTTAATTAAATATTTATTCTTTAGTACAAAATTTAAATGAACACTTTCAGACCTAAATGAAATTATGTCACGATCCAAAAATCACAAGTCGTGAGGACACCTACCTCAACCCGCTAGGTAAGCCAACTAACAGAAAAACACAACCCAACTGAAGTCATAAGAAAAAAAAAATAGATAACTGAGCATTTACAAATTTATCCAAGACCTAGTAGTACGAATCACGAGCTTCTAAGGTTTGGAATTTCAAAACTGATACAAATAAATACACGTTCTGTTTGAAGGTTACATAAACAGATTAGCGATAATCTAAATTACCAAGGACAAATGGCAGCTATAACCAAATGCACGAACATCTTCAGAATCAACACCCGACGTCACCAGCAGCTCCGCTCCAAAATCTGCACGAAATGTGCAGAAGTGCAGTATCAGTACAACTGACCCCATGTATTGGTAAGTATTTTGTCTAACCTCTCGAGATAGTGACGAGGCTTTTAGTTGAAAGATGCTTATTGTTATAACATGTACATTAGACTAACAACAGATAAAAGTACCGTATATAACTCTGCGAGACAGTCAACAATTACTAGCAGGAATCACAGTAGAAGATTTACAATCATTCCTGGTATGAGAAGTGTATCCAAGATATCAATTCAAATGGCACAGTAACACCCTTCGTGCTTCTATTTCATCCTCACCATATATAAGTAAATTTATGCGACAAATAAATTAGCACGGCAACACCCTTTGTGCGCTCAACTCATCCTTCCCAAATGTACGTACAGGCGAACCAACCAGATGACAGAAACACGATAACAGGAATTACAAAGTAGGAAATATGCAAGTACCAACAATGGACGAGTATATACATGTGGGCAACAGTAAAAGACTAGGTGGAAAGCACGTGGGTAATAACAACCAATAGGAAAACAAAGAGTATAAAATTCAATTAACTAGCATAGTGGAAGCCCAAGTACAAATATAGCAAACAAGAATGAAACACAAGATCTTTACAAGTTAACAAGTAAAGGCATGAATGACTAGCATGGTGGAAGGCTTACACTAAGGTGCAACAAAATAGATACAACATGAGTATAATTATAAAAGCAGGAAATAGGCATGGTTTTTGCAAGTTAAGCAAGTAAAAGGTATGAGCAACACAACAACAATTGAGATGGAGATCATGACAGAACAATGGCAATAAATCACTTCAGATCCGTAATTATAACAATAATAGTTCATGGTAAAGACAAGAACATAAACACGAAAGACTGATATCAAACATAATGCATGTCCCTCATCCTTGCCTGCACGAAAAACCCATCGTGCCATGACCTCACGATAACATACAAGAATAACGATATAAATGAAATGGCACGGTATCACCCTTCGTTCTTTAACTCTCAAATGATATGGCACGACATCACCCTTCGTGCTTTTACTCTCAATATTATGGCACGACATCACCCTTCGTGCTTTTACTTTCAATAATATAGCTTGACATCACCCTTCGTGCTTTTACTCTTAATAATATGGCATGGCATCACCCTTCGTGCTTTACACTCTCCCTCACATGATAATGTATAAACAATGGCACGACATCACCCTTTGTGCTTTACATTCTTCCTTACCAATCATATGAGTATCAATGACAAATAAGGCAAGAAGCACTAATAACATCAAGGAGAGTGTTTTAACAGATATTTCAAACAAATCCCAATCACATCTTCCCAAATCAACAATGATTCAACAACCCTCGAGAACCGTATTATTCAAATACTTTCACAATTCTCACAATGATCCACAACGCAAGAGTAGAGTCTAGTATCTCATGAATATGGGCCATAGTAATGTAATAATGATTTCGCATAGAGATGACCGAATTAGACACATCAATATATTTTCAGAATTCTACCAAATTCGATCAAGTTATATTGGGATAATTCTTGATTACTAACATTTTATACTACGTTCTCAACATCGGTAAATCAAGTGAAGCGTGAAGCAAGAAAGTTATGTAATCCTACAAGACACAATTATAGCATAATCTACCCCCGAGCATGATTAGCCCGGCACATACATATACGCTCGTCACCTCATATATGTATCACCCCCGCATGTAGCAAACAATGATAAATAGGAGGGAAAAAACCTTCAACAAAGTTAGGCAAAATACTTACCTCGAATAAGCCAATAACAATACCGAGCAAGCAAGGCAATGCTCCAAAAATTCCATCCTGCGCATAGTGATCTCCGAACGGCTCAAAACTAGCCAAAAGCAACTCAAATACATCAAATAAACCCAATGAGGTAATTACAGTTGACAAAAATCGAATTCTACATCAAATCCTAGATCCCGCCAAAAATCACACCCGGGACCACGCCTCGAAACTCGACAAAACTCACAAAATCCGACAACCCATTCAATTACAAGACTAACCATACTAATTTCACTCAATTCCTACTTTTAATCGACGTTCAAATCCCAAAAGTTCATTTTATGAAGTTTCTACAATTTCCCCCAAATTTCCACCTCAAAGTACTAATAAAATGATGAAATTAGTGATATATTCATGTATATTAACCAAATTCAAGTTAGAATCACTTACCCCGATGAATTTCTTGAAAAACCCTCGAAAATCACCACAAACAAAGCTCCCTAGGTCCAAAATATAAAATAATACCCTAAATCCCATTTATATAGTGCTCTATCTGATCTTCACTACTCTGACCGCGAAAATCCAGGCACGGCCGCGAAAATCCACCCCTCCCCTCCCTCCCCCCGCGGTCGCGAAAAAGTAGCGCTATCCGCACTTCTAGTGGCTGCAGTGATGGGCTTCACTATTTTGGCCATAACTTTCTCTATAGATGTGCTAATGATGATTTCTTTAGCTTTATGGAAACTAGACACGAAGGTCTACAACTTTTATTTTTGAGTCATCGCAAAATTCCTTGTAGATCAGAAGATATAGGCTTCCAAAGTCGGATAAGCGAATCTGCAGATTTGCCTTGGAGCGCCACCGCGACCAAATTTATGCGGTCCGTGCCCCCACCTCCGCCTTCAGCGAAATTTTGCCGCCGTCCGCAAAAATTAAGCACCAGAACCATGCCTGAGTTCCGATAATGCCCGGACTCGCCCAAAACTCACCCGAAACACACCCGAGTCCTCCGGAACCTCAACCAAATGCACCAACAAGTTATATATGAATATACGAACTTAGTCGAACCCTCGAAACTCTCAAAACAACATCAAAATACCAAATTAACCTCGGTTTGAAGCCTAAGAACTTCTAAACTTCCAAGTTCCGCAAATGATGCCGAAACATATCAAACCTCGTCTGAATAACCTCAAATTTTGCACACACGTCACCAATGACACTACGAACCTACTCCAACTCTCGGAATTCCATTCCGACACTGATATCAAATTTTTCCACTGCCGCCCGGGAATCCCCAAATTTCCAACTGTCTAATTCAAGCCTAATTCTACCACGGACCTCCAAACTACATTCCGGACGCGCTCTTAAGTCCAAAATCACCTACCGGAGCTGACGGAACCATCGAAATTCACATCTGAGATCGAATACTAAAAGTCAAAACTTTCAAATTCAAAGCTTCTAGCTGAGAGTCATTCTCCCAAATCAAATTACAAATTCCTGAATACCAAAACCGACGATTCACATAAGTCATAATACATCACGCGAAGATACTCAAGCCTTCAAGATACCGAGCGGAGTGCAGATTCCCAAAACGACCAGTTGGGTCGTCATATCCTCCACCACTTAAACACATGTTCATCCTCGAACGTGCTAGGAGCCATTCCAAAGCTATCAAATCACGGTGTAACCTTATTAAGCATAAACTTGGGGGTGATCCCACGTCACCCTGATCCACATAAGGCCGCCAATAGAACATAATTAGAGATCCTTATTTCAACCTTGGTCCTTAAACCTTAGAACTCAATATCTATCATCCAGAATTCATTACAAGAGCCGAATCCCACATCGACACATTGTATAAGTCTAAACAAGCTGTATCAAGTCACAACCATAACCCAAGATGTAATCACATGATATACCCCATCACTTAGACACTCAGGGTAGGAACTGCTGACCACCATTACTGCCTAAACCAAATCCAAAACAAATTCGGTGCCGGTAGCAAACCTCGTATCGATTAGAACCTCGTTCAAAGCCTTCATACCCTACCGATCATGAAAGAAACATGCATAACCGCTTAACCACTTATCTGATCAATAAGCCAAGAAACTCACTCGCCCGACAAGGGCCATTGTCCAAATCTTCAACAAACTATAGTGTTATTCTTGCAAACCTTCCTCATCCCAGTACAATAGCGCAAATCTCAGGTCTAGAAACCTCATCTCAGCCAACACAAGCAGCCATACTGACAAGCATCAACAATAAACATATGGAGCCACACACAACCCGGTTCCGTACACCAACAAGTAATAATTCAGACATGAAAGATACCAGTAAGAAAACTAAATAAGAAAACTACTAAGCAAGTTAAGCAGGCAGGGAAATTTTAACATTTTACTATGATCTATTTTCAACAGGGTGAAAGCAATATACACGAAATAGAAATAAGGAGCCATATTTCATTTCTGTACCGTTGCGGCGTGCAACCCGATTCCATCATATCAATCCATATAGGGTACCCGTCGAGCCATAATACTCGGGCTCACTAATCACATGTGCATCAACATCAGGCACAATAGAGTGCACAAAATATAATTGTGGGGAAAATCATTAGGAACAAACAATACTGAGAATGATAAGCACAACTATGGTGCAATAAGCAAACAACATCACAAAGGCTATCTCGCCCATAATGCCATGAGGCCTAAACTGAATCACAATATGCGTACGAAGAATCATGTAACCCTCACAACCTGTCATAGCGTAAGAGAGAAACATACGAAATAACCCAAAGCGCGAATAAAATCCACTCTGCCTAATGATATACTGGTGGCGTCAACTGTGCAAGAGCAAGAAAATCCAACTTGATACAGAATACGCACCCTCACTAGGCTCACAATAATCCCCAAACCAAGTTCTGATCATCCTCAAACATGTAATAAACCTTTCAAAAGTCTATACCAACCATTCCATGACACCTACCAGAAATCATCTAATCTTTTACATTCCTTCACAACTTGCAATAAAGGAATAGTCCTCCAACAAGAACACTTAGTCTCTGAGCCTCACGAATACCAGAATTTTCATACCCAATCTCAACACCGCTACCCAACTAGCCGATGCGTAACTCAAACTCCATCATCCCACGGAAATGCACCCATACGCCAAAACACAATGTACCTGCCAACAAGCGCTCCTGTGAAAACACATAGTGCCAGCAAAACCTTAGACACCCGAAATTGTCCGAGACATCAAGAACTCGTATCCTTCCTTCCAAAACTAAACCGCAACCTTGTACATGCACTTTGAAAATCCACACGGCGCATTGTCTCTAACATGCTACTCGCAACACTACGAATATCTCAGAGTCAGCTCTGAACCATAAACAAATTGAACACTTAATCAACCGAGAATCTTTCACTTAACTCAACCCAGGAGAACACCACCACACACAATATAGCTTTTGTACCTCTAGAAAAAATTAACTCCGGCCGTGGTCATAACCATGATAAGTTCTTCGGAACTCAGTATCACATACACGAGTAATCAGAACCAATCGCCTCTAACTCAACCGAGTCATGCAGACTGCCAACTCGAATGTAACTCAATCCGATATGACTGCCCTGAGGGAAATTCCTGGGAACCCGAAGCCATTTTTTGCATCACTCCAACATTGACATGTAGACCTTTCTTGACAAGGAAATACCGCAGATCCGATTACCAATCACTACCGATTTCAAGCCTGCTCGTAGATAAATTCAATAAGTCCTTAAAGGCTACATAAGACCTGAAACTTGCCAGAACATTTCGGATAACCACTCATTTCACTCTGATCTTCAATACACAGCTAATATGCTAGCATAAGTCCATTCAAAGGAATAACCAAGCAATTTCTATGTGGAAACTGATACGGCCCATGATCCTATAATCTGATTGTTATTAGCAGACTCCACCACTTAGCTCGAAGCCATAGATCACCTCATCGGCACCCCAAGGTATCATATCTCCATAGCATGCCCCGATCCCGCATGACTATTTAGCTGATTACTTCAAAACTCGTGAAATGTCGGTCATAGAACACCCCGAAGACTCTGCCAAACACTCGTCAATCATTGCAATTGTCAAACAACTCCCTCTAATGCACTCTAATGATGACATATGCACTCCACCGAATGGAAACCTCACACGAGACACACGATCCAAACTCATCATGCATGAGATGGCCCACCGATTTTACTCAAATCGACACCTTGCCATGAACCCACCTTAGTCACAATAGACAGGCCACCAGCCAATCTTCCCAAATCTATGCTTACCAACCAGACATATGAACCTGTCTCACACCACAAATGAATGCCTAGAAGATTTAACACTACATCTGCTTCTGAGGCTAGACAACACATCGTAATCTATCTGCAGCATCACCGATCATCGGCAAATAGCGAATACTGAGCGCACCACATCACATATGATATCGGGAAGAGTCAAAGTCGTAGATTTCAAGTTGAAACAAGACAAGACGATGAGGGAAGAAGAAAGGGAAATTTTTCCTAAATGCCCTGTAGCCTCCCGAAGATAGGTATGGACGTCATCATACCGATCTGCAGGACTCTACTAGACACTTGCTCATAACTCGTAGAACCTACGAACCTAGTGCTCTAATACCACCTTATCACGACCCAAAAATCAAAAGTCGTGATGGCACCTAACTCAACCCGCTAGGAAAGACAACTAACAGAAAAACACAACCCAACTGAGGTTATAAGAGAAAAGAGAATAGATAACTAAGCATTTACAAATTTATCCAAGACCTAGTAGTACGAATCACGAGTTTCTAAGATTCGAATTTCAAAACTGATACAAATAAATACACATTCTGTTTGAAGGTTACATAAACAGATTAGCAACAATCTAAATTACCAAGGACAAATGGCAGCTATAACCAAACGCACGAACATCTTCAGAATCAACACCCAACGTCACCAGCAGCTCCGCTCCAAAATCTGCACAAACGTGCAGAAGTGTAGTATCAGTACAACCGACCCCATGTACTGGTAAGTATTTTGTCTAACCTCGTCGAGATAGTGACGAGGCTTTTAGTTGAAAGATGATTATTGTTATAACATGTACATTAGACTAACAGAATAGGCAGTTTCAAAAATATAACAGATAAAAGTACCACATATAACTCTACGGGACAGTCAACAATTACTAGCAGGAATCACAGTAGAAGATTTACAATCCTTCCTGGTATGAGAAGTGTATCCAAGATATCAATTCAAATGGCACAGTAACACCCTTCGTGCTTCTATTTCATCCTCACCATATATAAGTAAATTTATGTGACAAATAAATTAGCACGGCAACACCCTTTGTGCGCTCAACTCATCCTTCCCAAATGTACGTACAGGCGAACCAACCAGATGACAGAAACACGATAACAGGAATTACAAAGTAGGAAATATGCAAGTACCAACAATGGACGAGTATATACATGTGGGCAACAGTAAAAGACTAGTTGGAAAGCACGTGGGTAATAACAACCAATAAGGAAACAAAGAGTATAAATTTCAATTAACTAGCACAGTGGAAGCCCAAGAACAAATATAGCAAACAAGAATGAAACACAAGATCTTTACAAGTTAACAAGTAAAGGCATGAATGACTAGCATGGTGGAAGGCTTACACTAAGGTACAACAAAATAGATACAACATGAGTATAATTATAAAAGCAGGAAATAGGCATGGTATTTGTGAGTTAAGCAAGTAAAAGGTATGAGCAACACAACAACTGTTGAGAAGGAGATCATGACAGAACAATGGCAATAAATCACTTCAGATCCGTAATTATAACAATAACACTTCAAGGTAAAGACAAGAACATATACACGAAAGACTGATATCAAACATAATGCATGTCCCTCATCCTCGCCTGCACGAAAACACCCATCGTGCCATGACCTCACGATAACATACAAGAATAACGATATAAATGAAATGACACGGCATCACCCTTCGTGCTTTAACTCTCAAATGATATAGGACGGCATCACCCTTCTTGCTTTTACTCTCAATATTATGGTACGAACTCACCCTTTGTGCATTTACTCTCAATAATATGGCACGGCATCAACCTTCGTGCTTTTACTCTCAATAATATGGCACAACATCACCCTTCGTGCTTCACTCTGCCTCACATGATAATGTATAAAAAATGGCACGGATCACCCTTCGTGCTTTACACTCTTCCTTACCAAGCATATGAGTATCAATGACAAATAAGGCAGGAAGCACAAATAACATCAAGGAGAGTGTTTTAACAGATATTTCAAACAAATCCCAATCACATCTTTCTAAATCAATAATGATTCAACAACCCTCAAGAACCGTATTATTCAAATACTTCAACAATTCTCACAATGATCCACAATACAAGCATAGAGTCTAGTATCTCATGAATATGAGCCGTAGTAATGTAATAATGATTTTGCATAGAGATGACCGAATTAGACACATCAATGTATTCTCAGTATTCTACCAAATTCGATCAAGTTATATTGGGCTAATTCTTGATTACTAAAATTTAATACTACGTTCTTAACATCGGTAAATCAAGTGAAGCATGTAGCAAGAAAGTTATGTAATCCTACAAGACACAATTATAGCACAATCTACCCCCGAGCATGATTAACCCCGACACATACATATACGCTCGTCACCTCATATATGTATCACCCCCGCATGTAGCAAACAATGACAAATAGGAGGGAAAAATTCCCTCAACAAAGTTAGGCAAAATACTTACCTCGAACAATCCAATAACAATACCGAGCAAGCAAAGCAATGCTCCAAAATTGTAATCCCACGTGTAGTGACCTCCGAACGGCTCTAAGCTAGCCAAAAGCAACTCAAATATATCAAATAAACCCAAGGAGGTAATTACAATTACAAAAATCGAATTCTACATCAAATCCCAGATCCTGCCGAAATTCACACCCGGGCCCATGCCTCGAAACTCGACAAAACTTACAAAATTCATCAACCAATTCAATTACGAGACTAACCATAATAATTTCACTCAATTTCGACTTCAAATCTGCGTTCAAATCCCAAAAGTTCATTTTATGAAGTTTATACAATTTTTCCAAATTTCCACCTCAAAGTACTAATCAAATGATGAAATTAGTGATATATTCATGTATTTTAACCAAATCAGAGTTAGAATCACTTACCCCGATGAATTTCTTGTAAAACCCTCGAAAAATCGCCACAAATCGAGCTCCCTAGGTCCAAAATGTGAAATAATGCCCTATATCCCGTTTATATAGTGCACTCTCTGATCTCCACTACGCTGACCACGAAAATCTAGGCACGGCCGCGAAAATCCAACCCCCGCGGTCGCGAAAAAGTAGTGTTGTCCGTGCTTCTGGTGGCTGCATTGACAAGCTTTATTATTTTGGCCATAACTTTCTCTAGAGATGTCCAAATGATGGTATCTTAGCTTTTTGGAAATTTGACACAAAGAGCTACAACTTTCGTTTTTGAATCATCTTAAAATTCCTTGTAGATCAAAAGACATATGCTTACGAAGTTAGACTAGTGAATCTGCAGATCTGCCTGGAGCGCCTCCGCGACCAAATTTACGCGGTCCGCGCCCCCACCTCCGCCCTCAGCGAAATTTTGCTGCCATGCGCAAAAATTAAGCACCAGAACCATGCCTGAGTTCCGGTAATGACCGGACTCGCCTAAAACTTACCCGAAACAAATCGAGGCCTCCAGAACCTCAACCAAATGCACCACCAAGTTATTTATGAATATACGAATTTAGTAGAACTCTCGAAACTCTCAAAACAACATCAAAATACCAAATTAACCTCGGATTCAAGCCTAAGAACTTCTAAACTTTCAAGTTTCGCAAACGACGCTGAAACATATCAAACCTCGTCCGAATAACCACAAATTTTGCACACACGTCACAAATGACACTACAAACTTACTCCAACTCTCGGAATTCCATTCCGACTCTGATATCAAATTTTCCACCGCCGCCCGGGAATCACCAAATTTTCAATTGCCCAATTCAAGCCTAATTCTACCACGGACCTCCAAACTACATTCCGAACGCACTCCTATGTCCAAAACACCTACCGGAGCTGACGGAACCATCGAAATTCACATCCGAGATCGAATGATAAAAGTCAAAACTTGGTCAAACCTTTCAAATTCAAAGTTTCTAGCTGAGAATCATTCTCCCAAATCAAATTCTGGATAACCTGAATACCAAAATCGACGATTCACATAAGTCATTATACATCACGCGGAGATACTCGAACCCTCAAGATACCGAACGACGTGCAGATTCCCTAAACGTCCAGTCGGGTCGTTACAAATTAATGGTGTTTTACATATACACGAAGAAGTAATAATACTTCTCCCTCCACCAATTATATCTCTGTGACCTTTGTTTTCTATTTTCTGTATTTCCTTTTTATACTATTTGATAAATCTGAAAGTTTTAATATATCGTCTGATATTTCTCTTCCTTAAATAGTCACTCGAAGAATGGTATCTTCATATATTGCAAATATACAAAGCAAGATGCTCTTCAAATAGGCATAATACATAATTTATCCATCAAACCTGCAGCGAAATCCCTGTTACACACCTCTCGTTCACGAAAAACCTTTTACACGCTCAACCTTTTAAAAATGGGTCTAAGACACACTACTGTTGACCAAGTAGCACCTGCGTGTTTATACACAAAAAAACGCACGTAAAGCCCGTAAAAGATCTCATATTTTGTCTCCCCTCCGCACAGGAACCCCTCCCCCTCCTCCTTCCCCTGGTCCTCTTCCTCATCTTCTTCCCCACATAGAATTTTTGAAAGAACATAAAATTTCAGATCTAAAATTGAGCGATTTTTGTTGGTTTATTGTCTAAATATAGTGAAAGTCATTTATTTGTGATAGATTCAAAAGCTTTAACAATAGTATTAAAGGTTTGTGAAAAAAAATTTAGAATTCACCACTATCGGGGTATTGAAATAGCTTGAAAATTCTATTGGTCTTGTTGATTATATTATTGGGTTGTTGAACTCAATTTGTTGCTCAATGTTTTTCGACTAGTTGTTTAGATAGTGTGGTTGAATTTTGGTCTTAGTGAAAACTTTCTCACAAACAATTATGGTGGCGAAAGCAATGGTGCTTAAGATAGAAAATGGGAAGATGGAGAAGATGGGATTTAATTGTAATTTCTAATGTTTTTTTTCCTTTCTAAAGTCAATGACACGTGTCATGATCCTAGTAGGGTGTGACTTTCACGTTATTTGAAAAATTAGTCAAGCATTAAAGTGGTGTATTTTAGATACACTTTTGAAAAATTAAGTGTGTAAAAGATTTTTCTGTGAACGAGAAGTATGTAATAGAGATTTCGCCGCAAGATCCATTGGTAATCGTATTGTATTTTGCCTTTCAAATATAAGTAAAACTTTTGAACATGTGATTTTTTTATGCATTCCGAACAGGATCAAATATGAAAAATGAGGGATGCCTCTACAAAAAAGATATGCTTGAAGATAATTTGTGCCACAAGGCGAGTCAGCGTATAAATTAGAATTCGTTATGTACTCAAAAATTCAGAAAATTTTCTTTTCTTTTCTTTTTGTCATTTAGTTAATAAATCTATTTAATATTTAAAGCCTAGTTGGAAAATAAATTCTGGAACCTTAGAAGAAATTTACGTATCAGGTATCTCGTTATTTGGATAACAATCCAAGGTTCCAGGCAATGGCATGAAAAGCCGCCTTTTGCTCTTTTGGGATACTGCACGACTGTTCGCACATCTGTTGGTGCAACTCCGTATCTGCTTGTATATGGAACTGAAGCTGTAATACCCGCTGAAGTCGAAATTCCCTCTCTCCGAATTATTGTGGAATCAGAGATTGAAGACACTGAGTGGGTCAAGACCCGATTAGAACAACTGATGTTGATCGATGAAAAACGGCTAGCAGCAGTGTGTTTCGGCCAGTTATATCAGCAAAGAATGGCACGCGCTTACAATAAGAAAGTGCACCCAAGGCGATTTGAGGTAGGCCAGCTGGTTTTGAAATGCATCCTTCCGCACCAGGTAGAAGCTAAAGGAAAGTTCGCCCCGAACTGGCAAGGACCTTACATCATCAAGAAAGTGTTACCAAAAGGGGCCTTGCACTTGGTAGATGAAGAAGGACGGGTACCAGACATGACTATTAATGCAGATGCAATCAAAAGATATTATGTCTGATATATACCCATTGTAGAATTTTCACGCATTTATTTTCTCAAATCGAAGTGACGAAGGCTATCATTTGCTAGCTATTCCAAATAGGTGTCACCCTTTTTGTTAATCCTTTTTGGGCAGTATTTGTCTTCCTTGTTTCTCACTTTTTAGAATATGTGTACTTGTAAAAAAGCCAAAACAACAAATCTCTGAGTCATTGAACTACATCCGACCTGATTCCGAAAGGATACGTAGGCAGCCTTACCTTGGTTCGGTCCCATCAGAACAAAAAATCCATATTCCCAATACTCCAAAACTGGGGCAGAAGTTTGTTTTATTTCATGGTTTTCCTGTAAAACGGTTCCCAAAGTTGTAATTCAATTCAAGGTTCATTTCGCCTTTTTACCTCTCAAGAACTTCTGATTGATGTTTTTTTTTAGAATGTTTGAAGTCCCCATGCCAAAGGCGTTGGTTAACCTCCCTCCTGCAGTATCTTATTCAAAAAAAAAAAAAAAGAAGAAGAAGAAAAAAAAAAGAGAAAAAGAAATGAGAGAGTCTTATTAATGAAAACCAGTACGGGCACTATAAGGCGACAGTGAGCAGAGAAATGAGAGAGTCTTATTGGTGAAAACCCATATGGGCACCATAAGGCGACGGTTAGTAGAGAAATGAGAGAGGTTAGTTAGCGAAAACCTGCAAAAGGCGCTACTAGCCGAATGAGGGTCTTTGATTCTCCGGCATGAGCACAACCAAGACAAATTCAAGATGAACGTTTGCGGCGGATTTTGAGAATTAGACAGCTTAGACGGATCAGGCGTCCAGTCCAAAATGCCTGTCATGATTCATTGAAGTCGGCACATACCTCCAGATAAGTCTCCCTATTCCTTTCCTCGAAAGGGACATCTTCTGTTTAAACACTGTTCTTTTTTACTTTCAATTATTATTCCGTTTTTACCATAATTTTTCTTTGAGTCCCTTTCGGTCTAATCCTGCATCAAAAGCAAAACAAAGAAATGGCTGCGAGACTAGCTACAATTCCCCGTAATATCGAGCACAATTTGGGGCATATATGGCATTGGCGAAGGCGCGAATCCATCTGAGATCTCATTTGATAAAGCAAACAAAGTGTTTTAAAAGAAACTAAAAAGTTGCATGAGCAGGACCTGCTTCATGAGAAAGTTGATAAGCACTACGGACACAAACTGATACTGGATGCAGGACAACTGAGTTTGATTTTAAAGAAAAAATGCATTTCCTTAGAGACAAGGGTAGTGGTACCATGGACATCTGGGTATGAAACAGTTGGGGGAAATAATGTAAATCCAAGGTCTCTAGAAAATGATACAGAGCAGCCGAGCATCTCGGTACCATGCTGACAGAATTGGTTCTTCAACAGCAGTGACCGTGAATCAAACTACTCAAGGCATCAGGGGATCAAGGCCACAAACCAACCACCACTTTGAAAACTCATAAATCTTTCTTTGTTTGAAGCAGGAACAAAGCGGTGCAGAATGGAAATTCTAAAAGATGAACGTCACCAAACGTAAGCTTCTTAAAATCTCCATTTTTTCCCTTTTTAGCATGCATCACTATTGTTCACACCTCCCATATACACAGCTTAACTCAGGTAGAATCCTTTCGCCTAGGGGGATCCAGCTCATAGTTCCGAGTAGAAGTACTCTTCGCTCAGGGTGTTTTACACAGCTTAACTCAGGTAGAATCCTTTCGCCTAGGGGGATCGAGCTTGTAGTTCCGAGTAGAAGTACTCTTCGCTCAGGGTGTTTTACACAGCTTAACTCAGGTAGAATCCTTTCGCCTAGGGGGATCCAGCTCATAGTTCCGAGTAGAAGTACTCTTCGCTCAGGGTGTTTTACGCAGCTTAACTCAGGTAGAATCCTTTCGCCTAGGGGGATCCAGCTCATAGTTCCGAGTAGAAATACTCTTCGCTCAGGGTGTTTTCGTAGCTTAACTCAGGTAGAATCCTTTCGCCTAGGGGGATCCAACTCATAGTTTCCGAGTAGAAGTACTCTTCGCTCAGGGTGTTTTACNGAACAAAAGTCAGTCTTTTGGACAGACTTTTGGGAAAACCAAAAGTTGTCCAAAAGTGACTTTTCTTGCTTACTTAAGGGAGTGCTCCTTTCATATTTAAGGATCATCTATCTTACATTGATAAAAAACATCTCTACACTCTAAGAAAACACATATCTTAAAAAAAAATCAGCAGCTTAATATAGATAGCAAGCTGAAATTTCAGATCTGGGTGAGTATTATTTGAGCACAAAAACTCTGGAAAAAAAAAATAGAAACATCCATTAGGCAATGTGTGAAGTTGTTAGCTACTAGTTTCAAGCATTCTTGTGGGGTTTTCTGGGTTATTTGTCTGTTGTTTGCTGCTGCCCCTTTGCTGTTCGTTGCTGTTACTGCTGCTAATTTTTAGTTCATCCATTGCTAACATTTTCTTTCTACTGTCCAGGTATTCCCTCATACACTATGCTATTGTAATTTTGGTGGACAAAATAAATGGACATGTAACTATTTTAATTCTCTTCAGTTTATTACGAGTACATTAAACTTGAAAATATTCCGTTCTTGTATGGTTTTGGTATTTAAACATGCTTAATAAATCTTTGTAGTTATAACTTATCCTTTCATATTTTTGGTTGACACCATGTTTTAATTTCTTTCTTTTTCCCGTTCTTAAAGTGCTATGATGTTCAGATTCATTGTTATTTAGTGTGTGTGAAGAATCACCTTGCTAATCTAAGGAAGGTTACCATGTTCTTCAATATTGAGGTGTTACTGTACTTTTTCTTGCCAAAGCTTTAAATATATTGTTTCATTTCTTTCTGGGTTGCAAATACAAGGAGTATGAAAGATTGTTTGGTAGATTGTATTTGTGCTTAATGGGTTTGGGTTGAAGGTAGATCTTTATTCATATATAGAGGTTGCTGTTCTATGTCTTTTGGTTAGCTTACTTTAAATTTTTTCCCATAAAAAGAAATGTTGGCTACTAAAAGGAAATGGTGTCAAAATAAGTGAAACTTATTTGTTTTATCTATGAATCAATCTACGCTTTTATTTTCTTTCTTTAAGTTGTTTATTATTTATTTATTTTTCTTTCTTTTAATGGGTTCTTGGACTGTGTAAAGTTAAATAAAAGAAACTATGAAAGGATGACTTGGAAGCAATATAAGGTTTAAGAAATTTGGCGCAGTAAATATTCCAAGTTGTCCCATTTCGTTTAACTGAAATTGGTTATCGGGTGACGTGCAAATTGAATCGTTCATTTTCTTTGTCACATAAGATCTCTTATACTTTGTGTCAAAATAAATAATTAAATGTATTCGAATAACTAAAATTCATATTATTTCCTTTATTATTTCCCTGTAATTAAAATATTTTGGCAACTTAATCACTTCAATAATTACCTTAAACGCTAGGCAATTAGTAGGTGTTCTTTAACTCACGGAATCACTTGCGTAGCGTGATATTTAACATTTAATAAATTAATTCAACAATCTCATGCCATATCTGTTAGTTTTAGTCAATTTATTAATTTAGTTAATCCTTTTGCTAAAAAATCGCGAATTCGCTTGCGTAGCGCGATAGTGACATTTAATAAATTTTCGAAAGGTTAATTTTTTCTCAAAGTATAATTGTAGTAATTTTTCAAAAGTAAATAACGCGCTAATAATTGTTTGTCATGACTGTGGATTCGCTTGCGTAGCGCTATTATGACTAAATAATAAAATTCATCGATCACGCATTCGCTGGCGTAGTGTGGTTATGACATCTTATTATTAAAAATATTCTTAATTTTTCTAGTAGTCAAGAGATAAAAGCGGATAGGTAAAACATGAAAATAATATAAATCACAGTTTGTCCAAAATTAATTCAAGCAAAGTTTAAATCAATAAAGCGACCGTGCTAGAACCACGGGACTCGGGGAATGCCTTATACCTTCTCCCCGGTCAACAGAACTCCTTACCCGAACTTTATTTTCGCTGACCGATTAAAATAGAGTCAAACCTTCCTTTGACTAGGGATCCAAATAAATAGTGACTTGGAACACCGAAAAAAAAAATCAATTCCAAGTGGCGACTCTGAATAATAAAATAAGCCCTATTCAAATTTTGTCACTTTAATTGGAAAAACTCTTTGACCCATACACATATTATTATATCCTCTCGGGGGGTAGAAAAGGGGTGTGACAGCATTTGCTTAAGAACATTACGCATGTTTTTCTGTTTGCATTGTATTATGTGCAGCCTCGGATGCATTTTCCCTGAAGCAATTTAGTTCCGGGCATGCCTTTTACGTGAGGGTTTCTATAATTATTTGAGCAAGTTTACTTTTTGCGTCCTTTTGTGTATGTCTTCGGGTGTATTTTCCCCGAAGGCATTTTGAATCGGGGCATAAATTCTTCCGAAACCAACCCTTTAACGTGAGGGTTTTCATAAGAGAGGGCCCTCTTATGTTTACGGTGCTCTTGAAGAGGACGTCTCCTGTTCATTACGGCACTAGCATTTGAAGTACTTATTTAACTTTCAAATGACAAAGTTAATTCACCGTTCAGAAAAGAAACAAGATAAAAACAAAAGGATTTCATTTCATTTAATTCCTTCTACTTTCAAAAGTACAAAAGCCTTTGCTATGCTAAAAAGAAATTGCCATTACTTGTGGCTATCTTGTACAACTTGTTTCTAAGGAGTTGGCCGCGCAGTCCCCGATCTCGATGATACAATTATATTTTCGGTTTTTTGTTTCCCGGTTGACGTGGCTGTGATTGTTGCCCTATCCTTGTACCCTCCCCCCCTACCCCCCCCCCCCCCCCCCGTGTTCACATGCGAAGTATGCAAATTGGAACACTGGAAGTCTTGTACCTTCAAAGGTTCCACCAATGAATTGCTAGATAATCCTTAACTCGGTAACCCATTTTACTGCCCCTCAGGAATCTATGCTATCGAGCAAAAGACTATCTAACAACCCTCTAGTGGTTTGTTCTCATGAACGGTCGGGTAACCTTTGTTCAATAGCAAACTTAATTTCCCAATTGGAATTTTCTATAGAGCAAAAGCTTATCTAACTGTCCCCGAGTGGTTACTTGCTTGTTTGCCTTGCCATTAAAAGGTCTTATTGCTGCTATCTACGTATTATTCTTTCTGTCGCTGCCTCGTTAAAAACCTTGCCAAAAAACCCAACTGAAAAAAAAACTGAACGAAGGAAAAAAGAGTGCAACACATACTTTCTGAATGGATAATGTCCATCAGCTATAATATCTTTTGAGGTGCGCCACATTCCAATTACCGGGCAACTTTTCTCCATTCTGGTTCTCCAACTCGTATGAACCTTTCCCGGTGATAGCTAAAATCCCGTGAGGACCTTCACACGTTGGACCCAGCTTCCCCGCATTGAGCTCCGGGTATTTTGAATTACTTTCCTCAGAACTAAATCTCCTACTTTGAAATAACAGAGGTTTGCTTTTCGATTATAATATCACTCCATTCTCTGCTTTTGAGCTGCCATTATTACATGCGCCAAGTCCCTGCGTTCCTCGATCAGCTCCAGGTTGATTAACATTGCTTCGTTGTTCGATTCTTCATCTGCCTGGAAATATCTCAAAGTGGGTTCACCTACTTCCACCGGGATTAGAGCTTCTGCGCCGTACATAAGGGAAAAGGGAGTTTCTCTTGTGCTCGACTTGGCTGTTGTTCAGTAGGCCCATTGAACTCCGGGCAATTCTTTGGGCCAATTGCCTTTTTCCGCTTCCAACCTTTTCTTGAGGTTTTGAATAATCACTTTGTTCTTTGACTCCGCTTGACCGTTTGTGCTTGAAAGATAAGGTGAAGATGTGATCCTCTTTATTTTCAAATCTTCAATGAACTTTGTAACTTTTGCACCAATAAATTACGGCCCATTGTTGCATGCTATCTCTTTTGGTATTCCAAACCTGCAAATTATATTTTCCCACAAGAAATCGACCACTTTGTGTTCTCCGATGTTCTGATAAGGACCTGCTTCCATCCATTTAGAAAAATAGTCAGTCGAAATTAAAAGAAATCTTACCTTTCATGGAGCCAGTGGCAGTGGTCCGACGATGTCCATCCCCATGTCATGAACGACCATGGTGACAGAACCGAATGTAAGGTTTCTGTCGGTTGATGCACTAGAGGTGCGTAGCGTTGGCACTTATCACATTTTCGTACGAAGTCTTTGGCATCCTGTTCCCTGCGGGGCCAGTAATATCCTGCCCATACCAACTTCAGCACCAAGGAATTTGCACCTGAGTGGTTGTCGCATATCCTTTCGTGGACCTCTCTCATGACATAATTAGCTTCGGACGCCCCTAAGCACCGGGCCAGCAGGCCTTGGAAAGATTTTCTATACAATTGGCCTCTCTTTAAGGTATATCGTGCTGCTTTGGCACGTAATGCCCGTGATGCCTTGGGGTCTTCAGGAAACTTCCGGTGCTCAAGATAGTCGATGATTTCATTTCTCTAGTCCCAGAACAAATTAGTCAAATTTACCTTATAATAATTGTCCGTATCCGGGACTGAGTTCATCAGTTGTACTACCGTCCCAGATTTCAATCCCTTTATTTTCGTCGATGATCCTAAGTTCCCCAATGTATCTGCTTCTACGTTATCCTCCCTTGGGATATGAGTAATTGACCACTCTCGAAATTGCTCCAACAGAGCTTGGATCTTTATCACGTATTAATGCATGCGTTCCTCTTTGGTGTCAAATATCCCGTAGACCTGATTTACCACAAGGTGTGAGTCATATTTGATTTCGATGACATCGGAGTCAAGTCCCCGGGCCAATTCGACCCCTGCAATCAACGCTTCATACTTTGCTTCATTGTTAGTTAAAGGAACCGTTCTGATGGCTTGCCTTAAGGTTTGTCCCGAAGGCGTGATTAAGACTATTCCGACACCATTACCGCCTCTTTGGTTGCTAGAGGTAACAATCCCAGACTGAAATCGGCCAGGACTTGTAGCTTAATTGCAGTCCTCGGTTTATATTCTATGTCGAGTTCACTTATTTTGACGGCCCATTTCGCCAATCTTCCTGAGAGCTTGGGTTTATGGAGAATTTTTCGCAAGGGAAAAGTAGTCACCACGGCTATCGGATGGCATTAGAAGTAGGGCCTCAACTTCCGAGCGGAAACTACGAGAGCTAAGGCCAGTTTTTCCAAATATGGGTAGCGAGTTTCTGCTATCGTTAAAATTTTGCTAAAATAATAAATGCGGGATTGCGTACCTTGGTCCTCTTAAACTAAACCGCACTTACCATAACTTCTGAGACCGAGAGGTAAACTAGCAACATTTCACCTTCTTTTGGTTTTAAGAGCAATGGAAGTCTTGATAAGTAATTCTTCAAATCCCTCAAATCCTGCTAGCACTCCAGTGTCCATTCGAAAACTATTTTTCGTTTGGATTAGTGCGAAGAAGCGATGACATTTTTCTGACGATTGGGAAATGAACCTGCTCAAAGCTGCTAACCTTCCCGTGAGCCTTTGGAATTCCTTTACGTTCGACAGTTGAACCGGGATGTCTTCTATGGCCTTGATTATCGGGGTTTACCTCAATTCCCCTTTGTGAGACAAGAAATCCCAGAAACTTACTAGAACTAACCCCGAATGCGCATTTCTCAGGATTAAGTTTCATGTTATGCTTCCTCAGGATGTCAAAAGTTTCTTGCAGATGTTTAAGGTAATCACCTGCATTCAAAGACTTAACGAGCATGTCGTCTATGTAAACTTTCATAGTTTTTCCTATTTGATTTTCAAACATCTTGTTCACGAGCCGTTGATAAGTGGCTCCGGTGTTCTTCAACCCGAAGGGCATCACATTATAACAATATGTATCGAAATTTGTTATAAATGAAGTCTTTTTCTGATATTCCGGGCTCATATTGATTTGGTTGTAACCGGAATAAGCATCGAGGAAATTCATTAACTCGTGTCCGGTCATGGCATCAATCATTTGATCAATATTTGGCAGTGGGAACGAGTCTTTCGGGCACGCCTTATTAAGATCTTTATAATCTACACACATGCAAAATTTATTGTTCTTCTTAGGAACTACTACTACGTTAGCTAACCAGTCCGGATATCTCGGATCGAACCGACATTAAGCAAGCGGGTTACTTCTTGTTTGACGAATTTATTTCTGGCTTCGGAAATAGGGCGGTTCTTTTGTCTTACCGGAGGTACGTTGGGATCCAAGCTTTACTTATGCATGGCTACCTCCGTCGGGATACCTGTCATATCCTCATGCGACCATGCAAAACAATCGTCATTAAATTTAAGAAATTCAATAAAACCAGACCTGAGCTCCGGGTGCAATCCCGTCCCCAACTGGAATTTCCTTTCTAGGAATTCTTCGAACAATGCAACTCACTCCAGTTCCTCCGTCATGGATTTCATTGCTTCTGTCTCCTCTGGAACTTGGAAATATCTCGGTACCTGATAATGTTCCGACGCCTCTGTCCCCGGGTTAACTTCTTCTAGCTCGGGAGTAGGTTCCGAATCCTGTAATTGCTATACCGTGTGTTCCTTTCCTTTGCTACTGGAGACAGAAATTGCATTCATCTCCCTTGCTTTTGGTGGATCATCACTAATCTGCTTGATTCCTTTGGGCATTGGAAACTTTAGCAATTGGTGATATGTTGAGGGTACAACTTTCTCTCGTGTAACCATGGCTTTCCCAGGATGATATTGTATACCATATGACCATCTACTACATCGAAGAGAGTTGTTTTCATTACTCCTTCAGCATTCGTGAGCAACAAAATCTCTCTCTGGGTTGTCAGACTCGCGAGGTTGAATCCAGCGAGGAGCTTTGTGGCGGAATAATGCTTCTGGGGATTTTAGCTTGCTCCAATACTCTCCATTGTATGATATTAGCCGAACTTTCTGAATCCATTAGGACACGTTTAATTGTAAAATCTAACACATTTAAAGAAATTACCAGTGCATTGTTGTGTGGTAGCAGCAACCCATCTGCGCCCTCCTCCGTAAAAGTGATATCGTCTTCCCGGAGCCTTTTACTATGAGTTATTAATACTTGCTTCTTCTTTGCTGCCGAAAAGGTGACCCCGTTAATCTCATTCCCTCCGAAGATCATATTGATCATTTGGCGTGGGGGTTTTTCTCTTGCTTTCGAGGGTTCCATGTTATCTCTGTTACGATCATAATTGTTCTTAGATCGGTCACTTAAGAACTCTCTAATTTGACCATTCTTCAATAATATTGCCACTTCCTCCCGAAGGTGTCGGCAGTCCCATGTCCGGTGGCCATTCGTCACATGGTATTCACACTATAAGTTGGGATCCTTCTGGATGGGATTGGATCTCATTGGTCTCGGGAACCATGCCTCTTTGATGTTTCTGATGGCTGACACCAATTCCACTATACCGACGTTGAAGTTGCATTCCGACAACTTGGGGTAAGAAGGATCCCGTGACCCCGACGTTTCTGTATCCTGCAATGATCTATTGTTCCGACCACGATCGGTGCTTCTGTCAACGGTGAACTTGTCTGTTGCGCGGAAGCCTCTGCCACGGCCTTCGATTCACTCGTAGGGCAAAAAACAGCCCCTCGAAGTCTGTTTGTCAGTGTCGTAGTCATCTTTTGATTTTCTCTATTCTTCTCCCGTCCTTTGGTCGATAATGGAAAGCCAACCTGATTTTCTCTATTCTTCTCCCGTCCTTTGGTCGATAATGGAAAGCCAACCTGATCATCTTCGATCCTTATTTTTGACTCGTACCGGTTGTGGAAATCTACCCAAGTCGTTTCTTGAAAATCAAGCAAGCCTTCCTTCAGCTTTTGAGAAGCGTCTGAACTTCTTGGATTCAATCCCTTGGTGAATGCTTCAACTGCCTATTCATGCAGCATAGGCGGGAGCAATATTCTTTCCTTCTGGAATCGGGTAACGCATTCTCGTAGCAACTCGGACTCTCCCTGCGCAATCTTGAATATATCGGCCTTCCGGGCTTGCACTTTTCTGGCCCCAGCATGGGCCTTGATGGAAGAGTCCACAAGCATTTCAAAGGAATCTATGGAATGCTCGGGTAATAGTGAATACCACGTCAAAGCTCCCCTCGTTAGAGTTTCTCCAATTTTCTTTAACTACACAGATTCAATTTTGTGAGGAGCTAAATCATTTCCCTTTACCGTCATTGTGTAGGTGGTAACATGATCCTGAGGGTCTGAAGTTCCGTCATACTTTGGCACTTTAGGCATTTTGAACCGCTTCGAGATTAATTCTGGTGCCGCACTTGGCTTGTACGGCAATTGAGTATACTTCTTTGAGTCCGAGCCTTTTAGTACTAGTGACGCGCCAAGGATTTGGTCCATGCGGGCATTTACTTCCCTCATAAACCATAAAATTTCATTCTTGAAAGGATCGTTCTCGTTATTGAGACCGGATCCGCTCCCCCCAGCCCCTCGGAGTAACTTCACCCCTGGGAGTGTTGTTGTCGACCCTCTGCGTTGTTTGGTTTGTGGGAACACCGGGAGGAATTGGATCCCGTCTGTTTGCATCATTCCAAGCCCCCGACAATGCCTGCTTCAACTCCATCATAACCTTATCATGTCATGTGAGATGGCCTAGAATGATCGCATGTTGCTCTTGCAAGACCCTTAACGTGTCAACGACATGCTCCTCATCAGCATCATCGGGAGTTGTCTCAAAACCTGTCGAGGATACTGCCTGTTATGCACCGTTGGGGCATCATTCCCCTCATTGTGGGTGTCACTAATTGAGTCCTCAAAATAAGGTTGATCTCCTCGAATCTTAGGGTTGTGCGTATTGTTAACAGTGTTATCTACCATTTCTTATGATTTTTTCTAAGATAAAATAATCAAAGCACGTTAGTAAAAAAGGCAAGGATAAATTTAATTGCACGGTTGTTTAGGCCCCACGGTGGGCGCGAACTGTTTACTCGTAAAATGATACAGTTGAATTTATACGTGATTTCTAAACAAGTTAACTAATTTGATCCTGAAATAATAAGATAATCGAAGAATTATGCAATACTTAGCCTTAAAATGTAGACGAAACAGCAGAAGTAACAGTTTTAGGAACAAGGTTTCCGGGCACAACAATAGTAAAATCAAAAAGCGAGAAAGTAAGATTGTATTAAGCGCTGTATAGAATGTAGTGTAAGTTTGCCAGAAAATTCGTGTGTTTACAATGATAATTGAGCTCACTATTTATAGCTATGTCTAGGGAAGGAGGTCCTAGGATCGTGCCCTCCTAAATGTCAATTATGAGGGTCATTGATGAAGATATAACGGTGAACATAAATGCGAATTCCCAGTAACGGGTCGTCGCTCTTAATGCCATAGAATATTATTTATTAAATACTACCGGGGCCAGAGCATTTAATACACCTTTATGAATGTTGTTCCTTCCGGTGACAAGCAGAATAGCTGAGTTCGGTCTTTGGCATCCCCGTCTTGGGTTCCACCTGTCCTTCTTTTAGATGACCGCATGTCATAGCATATTTTACCCTATACAATAATTGATAATCAAAGAATTATGCAATACTTAGCCTTAAAATGTAGACGAAATAGCAGAAGTAACAGTTCCGGGAACAAGGTTTCCGGGCACAACAATGGTGAAATCAAAAAGCGAGAAAGTAAGATTGTATTAAGCTTTGTATAGAATGTAGTGAATGTTTGCCAGAAAATTCATGTGTTTACAATGATAACTGAGCTCACTATTTATAACTATGTCTGGGGAATGAGGTCCTAGGATCGTGCCCTCCTTTAATATCAATTATGAGGGTCATTGATGAAGATGTAACGGTGAACATAAATGCCAAATTCCCCGTAACGGACCGTCGCTCTTAATGCCATAGAATATTCTTTATTAAATGCTACCGGGCGCATATCATTTTATACACCTTTATGAACGTTGTTCCTTCCGGTGACAAATGGAATAACTGCGTTCGGTCTCTGGCCATCCCCGTCTTGAGTTCCACGTGTCCTTCCTTTAGATGACGTGTGATAGCATATTTTACCCTATACAATAATTGAGCAGAGTTTTAATGTTTTGTTTGGGTGTTTCTTGGTCAAATAATAAAAAATTCCATGCACACTGCCATGTCATCTTTTTCCACGAGAAAATTTAATATTTCCGGTTGAGTGACTATTTGTGTGCATTAGGAAAAGTTGAGTAATTTTCTTGTTACAAACTAAAGCTAAGTGACTTTGTTCCATCATTTTGCAAAGTTCAGTGACCATCTGAGTAATGAACTCATTTAACCCTTAAAGGAGCATTAATCTAGTAGGTAAGGTTCGTTCTTTGTTTCTTTGGTCATGAATCATGTTCATGAATTTAAAGTGCTTAAATTAGATATTTGAAGTTTTTCTTAGTTTTCACATTTCATGTTCATGAAGTAAAAATAAAATAAAAAATAGACGAATAGGCATTAGTTAATCATTTTCATGAATCAACAATTTTCATGAACATCGTAGGCTAAAAAAGTATTAAAATTTACGAGCTGATGGTCAGGGAGTCTTTCCCAAGTTTCTATTATAATGTTAATTTCAATCAAATTTTGGAGAAAATCTAGACAATGCCTATCATTAGATTTTGCTTCTACTTAGAAGTAATCTAAAATTGCACGTCCAGATTTTCTCACTGCATGCATATGTCGAATACTTCCTTTTCTTATTTTTCGGGGTGATGAGGGAGTAGTTTTGCATAAGCGGTATTTGCTTACAGTAAACAATATTAATTGTATTTGTCTGAACCATTATTGGTTGATTAATCATTTATAGCTTACTGCAATAAGGTCTGTCGGCTAATTTCGTCACTTCTTGCGTTTCACTTTCAACAATATAAACTAAATGTCGTACCGTAACAATTTTTTATTTAGAAAAAAAGAGTAGTTTTGCTCCTTTTGACATTTTTATTTACAAGTTTTTCCCTATTATTAGAAGATTTTACATATCAACCTTCAAGTTATCAGATTCTGCAGATTCGCTGCAGTTATTAGAAGTCACATGGCAGTGCTTACCATTTACAATAGAAGTTGTTCATTTTTAGAGTGCACTTCTAAAAAGAAAATAATATTTCCCAGTAATTTGAAATTTCTTATCCATGCATGCTCCTCCAGAAAATTACTAGTAGTTTCTTTCTGTATTAAAACCTAAAAAAAACATACTATATAAAAGGCAAGTTCAAGAACTTGTAGTTGTGGGTAAATGGAGTAGTTTTTGTTTTTTCAAGAAATATATAGATCTAGCTGTTATATATAACTACTGTTCTGTCCATTCTTGGACGAAATTTTCAGACTATTATAAAATAAAGGTTAAATATGCAAGATCATATAAGTGAGGGACTAAAAGTAACAAATTAAGTAGGAGTATAATGTATTGACAAAAAGCTTTGCATTGGATTATGTTATTAGGGCAAGTGCCAATCGTCTCTCGCCTTCGCAATCTAGTGTGTATATTTTATACAACGTAAAAGGTCAGTGAATTATGGCATATTGATCATGGATTACATGTGAAATTAATTTATCTTATCTTCCTTATTATTTTACTTTCCTTGTGCTGTTTTCTTTCCTAATTTTATTGTCTCTAGCTCGAGGTTTAATTTACTGCTGATATAAATTAAAAGGACCCCTTTCATTGACGTTGAGAGTTGAAACAATTAATTCTTTTTAAAACTTGGCATGACCCTCCCAACTTCCGAAATCTTATGAAACCTCTCATCACATTATAATAAAACACCAAAAAACCCAAGAGAGAATTTGAAGGGAAAAAAAAGTCCATCTTGAGTTAAAATTATGGATGATTATGATCAATTTGATTATGCTCAGGTAGAACACCTCTTACATTTACTTTCTTCTTCTCCTCCTCCTCTTCCTCCTCCTCTGACGACGAATTCATCAGTTCCATTGCAAACACAAAGCTGTAATCTTGTCAATACTCCTGTGCCTAAAAGGAAAGCTGCAATCGCCAATATTGATCAAGATACTGGCAAAGGCAAACCCCCTAAAGAAAAAGAGAATACTGAGAAGAAAGTCGTACGCAGAGATGTTGAAAGGCAAAGAAGGCGCGATATGGCTCGCCTTTACCAGCGTTTACGCCTTCTTATCCCTTCTAAATATCTCATGGTCAGTATACAACAATATTAAGAATGTATTTGGTACGACGAAAAATGAATATGTTTTTCATTAGAACAATCAAACACCTTATGACTTTCTCATAGAAAATATTTTTCCTAAAAAAAATGATTATTGCATTATACATGTAATGTTCCTATTCAGAAACCATAATTCTGATCTTGTTTTATGATGATATATAGGGAAAGAGATCGATATCTGATCATCTAGAAGAGATTGTGGATTACATAAAAGACATGCGGAAGAACATAGAGGAGCTGGAAAGTAAGAGAGAAAGATTGAAAGAAATGAGAAATATTTGTAGCTCTGATCATAACTCTCACTTGGATGCACCATCTTCCTCTATGAAAATTGATGATAATCAGGATCGAATAATTGTGAAAAAATGTGAGCAAGGAGTGGAAATTTCAGTGATCAGTAATTTGGGAGGAGGGTTGGCTCTTTCCAAAGTGCTAAGGGTTCTTATGGAAGAACGGCTGCTTGTTATTAGCTGTGTTTCCTCCAAAATTAATCAAAGGAGTCTTCACATTATTCAATCTGAGGTGTGTGAGCTTAATCTTCTCTTTTCCTCTAAACTTTTAATTCCAAGTATTTTTAGGGTCAATAACTTAATGTAAGGTATCATAATGGATCCAATAACAACAGTTTTAATTTTTTTTTGAACCTTTCAATTCATAGACATGTATCAAAACTCCTTTCATTTACAAGCATAGACTTGTTGGCCTTGTTTTATTTTGTTTTTTTGTTTCCAAAAAGAAATTGGAAATTTGCCATATATATAATGTGCTAGTCACAACGAGTAGGGATCCAAGAAAAGACAAAAATAACAATATTTAAATGGAAATCACAAGATTGCTTAGCTAGGAGGAAGAATCAAATTAGACATTACCACTATTAATAAGGAGAAAAGGATCCCAGAGTTTGTCTTTGTTGAAATATTATCAATTTCCTAAGTCCTGAGTCTCATCTTTATGTGCAGTAACCTTATTGGAAGTTATATTGGGTGGACTCTTCAAAAATATTAGTATAATATTCGTGTCGAATTCTCGAAAAATGTATTACTTCTAGAGAATTTGAAACGTATCCGATAATATTTTTGAAGAGTTCGACCAACATAGATTAAAAGTACTAAACATGTTTGGAACTTGTTTATGTGCAGGTGAATTCAAGAGGAGATATTGATCTAGGAAGGCTACAGTTCAAGTTGATGAGTTTATCTTATAAATTATGATATTTTCCCCCTCTTAATGGTTCCTTCATTGTTTCATTTATTACTTTTTGAGTGGAATGGACTTGTCATTTTCATATGTATCTTAGCTCTTCAATTTTTGTTTTTAATAAATAAATCCGTCTTTAGCCTTTAGGTGATGGGGGGACGTAGACCCTTACCTTTATCATAGCTCTTCCTGTAAAACAAAAGCATGAAATCAGACATGTTTGAGCTGTTCGCAATTAGAATAACTTGGTTTAAACAGAAAAGAACTTTCAGTTTGCTATTGCGCTGCTCTTATTATTTTCAAGCTTTCCAAACTTAAAATCATTGGTTACACGGTGTGTTGAGTCGTTGACAAATACTATTTCCTCTGTCCTCTTTCGCTAGTCCTTTACAGTATACACTAAATATAAATTTTCTTTTTTACTTGTCCATTTTAGCAAATCAAAAAATTATTTCTTTTTAATATTATCCTTAATTTTAAGTACTCACACTTCTCAAATTTATTGAACTTACAAGTTTAATAATTATAAACAAAGGTAATTTATATATATATATATATATATATATATATATGTCACGACCCAAGTTCTCCCTCCGTGAACTGTCGTAACGGCACCTAGTCTCTACGACTAGGTAAGCCTAACAATTTGCGGAAAAAGGAAGTAAAGATACGAAACTAGCAATTTACGGGTAACATAATAAAGAGATTTAAAATGCCGCTCAGCATATACAATATCACTCTCTCAAACTGAACGCAAAACACTCCCAAAATCCGGAATCTCATGAATCACAAGCTAAAGAGATTACATAAGGTTTCTAACTCTAGAAATCTAATAACAAGGGAAAATACAGGGAAAAGCCTATAACAATAGGGAGAGTAGAGAGGGACTTCTACGTCTGAGGACGTGGCAGATATACCTTGAAGTCTTTGAGCCGCCTCGCCTCACGGATAGTATGGCTGAGCAGAAGAACCTGGATCTGCACACGAAAACATGTGCTGGAAAGGGCATGAGTACACCACGGCGGTACCCAATAAGTGCCAAGCCTAACCTCGGTCGAGTAGTGACGAGGAAGGTCAGGGCCCTACCAGTTATATATATAACAAGGAAAACATTATGAAACGTAACAATATAATTAAAGATGCTAACAGTCAAATAAAGATGAAATCTCAAAAAGGAAATAACTCAATAAGCAGAAATAGCAGCAGGGGATCTCCCAGGATAATGTCCTGTAGTCCCAAACATAAATGTTCAGAGGATCTCCCGGGATACCGTCCCGTAGTCCAGAAGTAAATAGCCAGTACAGGGGGATCTCCCGGGATATCGTCCCGTAATCCCAAATATAAAGGTGCAGGGGGATCTCCCGGAATACCGATCCGTAGTCCCAAAGTAAACATGCAGGGGGATCTCCCAGGATACCGTCCCGTAGTCCCAAAGTAAACACACAATAGTCTCAAGAAAGAAATCTACAGTTCTAGCCAAGTTCGTATCAACAAAATAGGAAGATTCTACTCTAAACATGCTACACGGAATCCAAGTAAGCAGTTAAAGCAGATAAGACAGTTAAGTCACATAAGCATGCTTTCCTAAGCCTAGCAGGAAACATCAAATACAAATGTTGCTCAATTATAAGAAAACACAGATATTTACTTAATGAAAACGAGGTTTTTCAACAATTAGCACGTGTACGCACTCGTCACCTCACATACACGGTATTCATATAACAACAGTACCAAAATCCTAACGGGAGTTCCCCCACACAAGGTCAGGCAAGCCACTTACCTCGAACCAAGCTCAATCAATCCGAAATCACGCTCTTGCCACGAGTATCCAACTCCGAGTGGCCCAAATCTTATCAAATCAATTTCATAATGTAAATATAACTACGAACAACGAGTTTAGCTAAAGGAATCGAAGCTAAGTCAAGAAAATAGAAAAACGCCCAAAAATCCTCCCCGACCCCATGTCTCTGAATCGGGTAATAATTACGGATTATGAACACCCATTCACTCACAAGTTCACTCGTACAAAAATCATCTCAATCCGACATCAAATTCGTATTCAAAACTCAGATTTTCCATTGGGGAACTTTTTCCCCCATTTCCAAACTTCTACCCTCAGATTCCTTAGTTAGTTGAGAAAAATAACAATAGATTAATGTATTAGAACCAAATTAGAGTTAGAATTCATTACCCAATAGTTCTCCTTCAAAATCTCTCAAGAAATTGCCTTCTACCGAGCTCAAAATCGATTTTAGAAGTTATGAATTCAAACCCTCGATTTCTCTCTTTTCTGCCCAGCGATTTTCGCTTCTGCGAGGGATCCACCGCACCAGCGGTCCCGCTCCTGCGGCTCCTACTCCGCACCTGCGGAAATTCATTAAACGGCCAGATTCTGCACCTGCGCTCCTATACCCGCAGATGCGGTTCCGCTTCTGCGATCCCCAAGCCGCATCTGCGACAATCGATTTCCAAGCCTCAGACCGCATCTGTGGTTGCCTAATCGCTTATGCGGCACTGCACCTGCGGTCCAAACTACGCGGGTACGAAACCAACAGGTTCAGCAAGTTCAGAAAATTGCCTAAGTCCAAATCCAATTCAGTTAAGCATCCGAAACTCACCCGAGGCACCCGGGACCTCAACCAAACATGCCAACCAATCCTAAAACATCATACGAACTTAGTCCAACCCTCAAATCACATAAAACAACGCTAAAACCACGAATCACCCTCCAATCCAAGCCTAATCAACTTGAAATTCCAAGAATTCTACAACCGATGCCAGTACCAACCAAACCAAGTCCGATCGACCATAAATTTTGCACACAAGTCACATTCAACACTACGAAACTATTCCAACTTTCGGAATTGGATTCTGACCCCGATATCAAAATTTCACTATCGATCCGGAAACTTAAAAAATCCAACATTCGGCATTTCAAGCCCAAATATGCTACGGACCTCCAAAACACACTCCGAACACGCCCCTAAGCCCGAAATCACCCAATGAAGCTAACAAAATAGATGAAATTCCATTCCGAGGCCGTCTTCACACCGTTCCGACTACGGTCCAAGTTCTTAAGTTTAAGCTCTCATTTAGGGACTAACTGTCCCAAAATACTCCGAAACTCTAAACAAATCATCCCGACAAATCACAATAGCAAAAATAAACGAGGGGAAAGCAGTTAATAGGAGATCGGGGCATTAATTCTCAAAACGACCGGCCGGGTCGTTACATCCTCCCCCTATTAAAACATTTGTTCGTCCTCGAAAGAGCATAGTAACATACCTGAAGTGGTAAAAGATGAGGGTAACGGCTGCGCATATCCTGCTCAGTCTCCCAATTCGCCTCCTCGACCGGCTGACCTTGCCACTGAACCTTTACTGATGCAATGCTCTTTGACCTCAGCTTTCGAACCTGCCTGTCCAATATAGCCATTGGCTCCTCAACATAAGATAGATCCTTGTCCAACTGGACTAAACTGAAATCCAACACGTGCGACGGATCACCATGATACCTCTGGAGCATCGAAATATGAAATACCGGATGAACTCCTCCCAAGCTGGGAGGTAAGGCAAGCTCATAAGCAACCTCCGCAACACGTCACAATACCTCAAAAGGACCAATAAACCTCGGACTCAATTTCCCCTTCTTCCCAAATCTCATAACGCCCTTTATAGGCGAAACGCGAAGCAAGACCCGCTCTCCAACCATGAATGAAACATCGCGAACCTTCCGGTCCTCATAACTCTTCTGTCTGGACTGGGCTGTGCGAAGTCTATCCTGAATCACCTTAACCTTCTCCAAAGCATCCTAAGCCAAGTCTGTGCCCAATATCTAGCCTCGCCTGCTCAAACCAACCTACCGGGGATCTACACCGCCTACCATACAGAGCCTCATATGGTGCCATCTGAATGCTGGACTGATAACTGTTGTTGTAGGCAAACTCCGCCAGTGGCAAGAACTGATCCCAAGAACCTCCAAACTCCATCATACACGCAGGGAGCATATCCTCAAGAATCTGAATAGTGCGCTCGGACTGTCTGTCTGTCTGGGGGTGAAATGCTGTGTTCAACTCCACCCAATTACCCAACTCATGTTGTACGACCCTCCAGAACCGTGATGTGAACTGAGTACCTCTATCTGAAATGATGGAAACTGGAATACCATGCAGACGAACAATCTCCCGGACATAAATCTTAGCCAACCGCTCTGAAGAATAGGTAGAACACACAGGGATGAAGTGTGCGGACTTGGTCAGCCGATCCACAATCACACATACGGTATCGAACTTCCTAAGGTCCGTGGAAGTCCAACTACGAAGTTCATGGTGATCCGCTCCCACTTCCACTCCGGAATCTCTATCTGCTGAAGCAAGCCACCCGGTCTCTGGTGCTCATACTTTACCTGCTGACAATTGAGGCACCGAGCTACAAACCCAACTATAGCCTTCTTCATCCTCCTCCACCAATAGTGCTGCCTCAAATCTTGATACATTTTCGCGGCATCCGGATGGATGGAATACCGCAAACTATGGGCCTCCTCTAGAATCAACTCTCGAAGCCCATCAAAATTGGGCACATATATCCGGCCCTGCATCTTCAATACCCCGTCATCACCAATGGTCACATCTATAGCCTCGCTATGCAGAACCTTGTCCTTGAGAACAAGCAAATGAGGGTCATCATACTGACGTTCTCCGATATGATCAAACAAAAAAGACCGAGAAACCACACAAGCTAGGACCCGACTAGGCTCCGAAATATCCAACCTCACAAATTGGCTGGCTAAGGCCTGAACATCCATCGCCATGGGCCCCTCTGCTGCTGGTAGATAAGCCAAACTCCCCAAACTCTTCGCCCGGTGACTCAAAGCATCGGCCACTACATTGGCCTTTCCCGGGTGATACAAGATAGTGATATCATAGTCCTTCAGCAGCTCTAACCACCTCCTCTGGCGCAAATTAAGGCCCTTCTGCCTGAACAGATGCTGCAAACTCTGGTAATCAGTGTAGATCTCACAAGGAACATCATACAAATAATGACGCCAGATCTTCAAGGCGTGAACAATAGCAGCTAACTCGAGATCATGGACAGGATAATTCTTCTCATGCACCTTCAGCTGTCTGGACGCGTAGACAATCACCCTACCGTCCTGCATCAATACCGCTCCAAGGTCAATCCTCGAGGCATCACAATAGACAGTATAAGACCCCGAACCAGTACGCAATATCAATATTGGGGCTGTAGTCAAAGCTGTCTTGAGCTTCTGAAAGCTCTCCTCACACTCCCCCGTCCACCTGAACGGAGCACCCTTCTGGGTCAGCCTGGTCATGGGTGCTGCAATAGATGAAAATCCCTCAACGAACCGACGGTAATAACCCGCCAAGACAAGAAAACTACGGATCTCTGTAGCTGAGGATGGTCTAGGCCAACTCTGCACTGCTTCCACTTTCTTCGGATCCACCTTGATCCCCTCACTCTATACTACGTGACCCAAGAATGCCATGGAATCCAACCAGAACTCATATTTCGAGAACTTCGCATATAACTTCTTTTTTCTCAAAGTCTGAAGCACTATCCTCAGGTGCTGCTCATGATCTCCCCGACTCCGGGAGTATACCAGAATGTCATCAATAAAGACAATGACGAACGAGTCAAGATATGGCCGGAATACACTGTGCATCAAATGCATAAATGCTGCTGGGGCATTGGTCAGCCCAAATGACATAACAAGGAACTCGTAATGACCATACCGAGTCCTGAAAGCAGTCTTCGGGATATCTGGCTCCCGAATCTTTAACTGATGATAACCTAAATGCAAGTCAATCTTAAAAAACACACGAGCACCCTGTAACTGATCAAATAGGTTATCAATATGAGGCAAAAGATACCAGTTCTTCACTATAACTTTGTTCAACTGGCGATAATCAATGCACATACGCATAGAACCATCCTTATTCTTCACAAACTAGACAGGAGCACCCCAAGGTGATACACTAGGCCGAATAAAACCCTTATCAAGCAATTCCTGCAACTGCTCCTTCAAATCCTTCAACTCAGGAGGAGCCATATGGTAAGGAGGAAGAGAAATGGGCTGAGTGCCCGACAACAAATCAATGCCAAAGTCAATATCTCTGTCGAGTGGCATGCCCGGAAGATCAACTGGGAACACATCAGAGAAATCCCGTACTACTGGGATTGAATCAACTGTAGGGGTATCAATACTGACATCTCTCACATAAGCTAGATACGCGTCACACCCCTTCTTAACCATTCGCTGAGCTTTAAGAAATGAAATGACTCTACTGGAAGTGTGATCTAAGGTTTCCCGCCACTCTACTGGCAATACACCTGGCATAGCCAGCGTCACCGTTTTGGCGTGACAATCAAGAATAGCATAATGGGGCGACAACAAGTCCATACACAAGATAACATTGTGAGCATGTGATTTTTTCCCTATATGAATTACTCCCATAAACTCAAGAAAAATAATTTTTTCTCTATTTTTTACAATTTTATCGGATTTTGTGATAACTTGTGTGCATGTTTATTTTATTTAATCATGAAAAATACAAAAAAATGTTGCATTTGTATTTAGGACTTCACTTTGCATTTTTTAAAAAAAAAAAAAACTAATTGGTAATTCAATCGCTTTGCAAAAATGGAAAATCGCAAAAAATAGTTTATTTTCGCATTTTTAACTTCAGCTTCGAATTTTGGTAATTTTCTTTCAATTTGGTATTTAATTGGCTATGTCAATTATTATTTAGAGTTAATTGGTAGGATAATTTGGGTTAGGAATTAAATTAGGTTTTACTTTATTTTTGTTTTGTCTTTAAAATAGAAAAGAAAGGAATTAAAAAGAATTTTAAAAAGGAAAAAAGAAAAGGAAAACGAAATTGAGAAGGGGGTAGTTTAATTGGGTTGGGGATTTCAGTTAAGCCCAAATCAGGGCTGAGCCCAATTCTCCCCTTACCCATTTCAACCATCAGCCCAAATCACCTAAACCCACGCAGCCCCATCGTGTCAAATCCGACCCATCCCAAATAACTAATGATCGGATGAACCCTAAGTCCCAAAACTCAGAGAAGGCAACGACTGTCACTCGCCTACCTCACAAAAATCACACCCTAAATCACCCAAATCCATGGCGAGTGAACCCAATCTCCAACCACGCGTTCCCTCCCTCTCTCCTCTTGCCATTTCTAACGGTTTCTGACAGATTCCCTCTCCCTCACATGCTCTTTTCAATTTTATTTCGGATTTTCATTAATCTAAGCCTTCCATTTGTCCCTCTCTCATCGGAAACGGGGTGAAAATCTGTTTTGGAGGAGAATTTTCGGTTTTGGGGATTTCGTGGTGAGGAGGGCAGAAGCTTCGAGAATATCTGAGGGTCTATATAAGGTGAAGCAATTTCTTGTGTAAAAGCAGGAGGATTGAAAGAAAGGATTTTTCAGAGAGAGGATTGAGAGAAAAATTCTAAGGTTCTAAAGAGTGAAATTTCTGATTTCTATTTTTTTTTCTTCTGATTTCTTGTGTTCGTTTGATTGATACAGAACCTTCGTTTTGGTTTTTCTTTTAGTTTCAATTCCAATAAAAATAAATAAAAAATATACAAAAAGAGATATAGTGGT